>NW_026592118.1:31717273-31744457 GCF_907164565.1 Psammomys obesus
TATATATATATATATATATATATATATATATATATATAGTTTGGCTCTTTATATATATATATATTTTTTTTCATATATATATATAGTTTTCTTATAACTGGCAGTCTGGCAGTCTTATGTTCACTGAAGCAGGAGTCATTGGTTATTGTGGTTTTGTGGATTATTATGTCACTTTTATTAAGTTACTTATGAAACATCAAAACTGCTGTTGATGCCATATTGCACTTTAGGTAGCATATTGAAATATTTTGTAAAAAATGATTTCTTTAAGCATAATTTTGAATGTAAGTTCTAGGATTCGAGCTGCAGAGACCTTTTTGGGCGGTCAAATGGCATAGTGTAAATGGAAGTTACATCCTTTTGGGTTGGACCTCCACACACAGTGAAAGTACATGTTGCACTTGTGTGGGATCAAGACAGCTGTTTGTAGATTTACTCACTGTGGTTAGAGGGTCCTGACATGTTTCTGGCTGGCTCCATCTCATTCCAAGCCTGGCTGTAGCTGGGTGTGGGTAACAGGGCAGGTAAGGCAGGTGAGCGTGTACCTATCATCCAGCAAGGACTAGTCTGATTGTGTGCACATCACACACACACAGGCACACACACACAAACACACAGATACACACACAGAGACAGAGACATAAGGAGAGGGGGGCGCTGCTTACAAGCTGACTTTTAAGGTTATGCTGTGGGTATTAGCTTTTCTAGAAGATGCAGCATTAGATACAGAAATGAAAATAATAATGATTAGGTTGATCCATGATACAAATGTATTACGTGAAAGGATGCCCCCTCCCCTTTTTCTCTGAAAATTTGGCTTAGAACCCTGAGTTCAGTAATTAAGTTCCTATGTTTTCAAAACTGGTTATGCTTTATTAGGACAGAGAATGTTTCCTTACTAAACGCTTTTGCTGCATCAAATGAGTTTAAGAATACTTCCTGTGATTCTGTTTTTGGTTGTAGGCATCTGTACCACTAAAATCTCTTTAATTAAGAAATTAGCCGGTTTGGTAAAGTCATGCTTCACTTATGTGGCCTTGAAAAAAATGCATATTCTGGATTCATGTACACTTTAGGGGTGTTTCCATCAGTATACAGTCTCCCTTTTATACCATAGCATGCTTCACTGACAGTGTTATGTGATAGGACCCCTCATTATCCAGACAAAGTACAAAACATCGTGTTAGTCCTGAATTCAGTTAGTAGGCTGTTTAATGTGAAGGAGAAAGCTACTGACAAATTTCTCTAACATCACGCAGTTGCGAAAGTAAATCCATGTCGAAATAATCTACAAACTTTGGATGATTAGCTCTAATTTCTGAGGTTCTGTGTTCTATCATATATAAACATTCTTGCTGAAAAAAGAGTTTCCTGTAGGGGAGAAAAAACTTTGTGCACTGGGAGAGCTTGATAATGAAGTCTGTGGAATAAATTGACAGTAGACTGAGTAACAGGAGTTAGAGCCATTTTAATTACATGCATGCAGGTGGGACCCACACAAAATGGAAGACTAGAAGATGACTGAAATTTACATGGCATCCTGAGCTGCAGAAAGGGCAGGGCATTGGTCCTTACTTGGGGTCCAGGTTGGGGAAGTTGAAGGAAGAAAGTTTATGGTTCATTATGCTGATGATCTCTCAGGTAATGCACTGTCTTCATCAGGGCCCAGAATTAGCGGATGGCCTAGCACCATCTGTGGTGTTGACACACAATCTCTTCCTTGATGGATAAAATTCCCTTCAGAGCATGCATCTGTGCTCAGGTAAGGAAGCTCCTGGTAAGGCTTCTCCCAGGTTCCTCCAGAGAAAGAGCTGGGCCAGAGACAGGAGGATAGGGAGTCAGGAAGACCCTCATGTCCTGTGTAACAGGCTGGTCACCTCATGCCGCAAGAGACCCTGGTTCTGACCTGCCCCTGCAGACACTCATCTTACGTGAAAGGGTTCATGCTGGAGTGTCGGACAGTACTTTAAGACAGATTTTAGAGAGTCTATTTCCTATACTGTTTTTTTTTTTCCAACTATTTGCTGTTGTTCATTTTGTATTTGTTCCTGAGATAGTTCTCTCTGTAGTGGTGATACTGTTCTTGACTTTGTCCTCCTGCTTTAGTCTCCAGAGTGTAAGATTATGGAAATGAACAGTATTTTTAAATAAGATTTTAAAAATCTTGTTTTCCCCCAGTGTAGGTAAAAGTCTTAGAATGCTAAGTTTTTATATAGTCATGACATATCTACAAGGACCAGAGTGCTGGATTCTGTCTGAGGCAAGCTCTCTGAAACTGCCCCTGTGACATCAGTGAGGGAAATCTCACAACAATCCTCTGGAGACTTCGACTTTCCTCCGACCTGTCACTTCTCAGGCACAGTTGTGAAGTCATTAGAACAAGGCAGCAAGCGTGCTAGGGCTTGCTTCTTCCTTGAATAACTATGCTGGACCCCAGACCCCCCATTTCAATGACTACCCCTGAGTTCACTTTCTATAGAGCTGACTCGTTTGGGGCTGTCTTACAACAGTGAATGAGGTCATTGTGAGCACAGTGGGGTCTTCTAACACTAGACCAAGAGACTCGTACTTTGAAAACCAATATGTAACTTCGGGTTTTTCCCTGCCTGTTTCAAGCCATTTGTTTTCTACTCCTGATTCTACATTGTCTCTTAATAATTGCCCCGAGTGCTATCCTTAAATAACTAAGGTTCTCATTCATTAATTTGCAGGGGTTTTTAAAGTAATTCTGACATAGGATTTAGTGGCTCAGACAACAGTTTGGGAAATACTCAAATTCCAGTTATCTCAGAAGAAAAAAACAAAACAAAACACTGCAGAGATTTTGTGTTTCCAAGTTGGACTGAAAAGGAGAAAAGCGAAAAAGAAACGTTAGGTGGGCAGGGAGGCAGAATGCACTGGTTTCTGCTGTTTAGTTGTTTGTAGTTAATTTGTGGCTGTTCTAAAGGGCTTCTCCCAGGCCAGGTCCTGAAAGCACACCTATCCATCACTCTCACTCCTGCTCACTGACAGTGAGACGTGCGGTCCCCCACATGTTCATCTCCCGTCTTCCCCGCTCTTTACTGTCAGTCTACGTGTCCCAGTGATCGCCATTTAAAAGAAAAAAGTAGACTGAAATCCAGAATATCATCCCTACTTTTCGGTTGTCGGTTTGAAAGGTTCTACTGAGTGTAAATAGGATAGTAAATGAGAAAGTGGACTGAAAAATAGAAGACAATGTAGAAACTTCGGCAGTTTCGCTAGCAGCCTCCTCGTGCTTGTTTTGGATATAGCTTGAGCAAATATTTGGTACTGGAAAGAATTTGGCCTGAAAGGAGGTCGGTGGATTCGAGTGGACATAGTGAAAAGCAGCAGGCGGTGCAGAGGCTGAAGGTAAGCAGACATGAGGCTTTACCTTAGGAGACATGATTACCTCATGTGGAATACCTACACCAGCTCTGCTTTATCTGGTCAAAAATCAAGTGGAGAGAACAGATTTAATTCAGAGCACTTAACAAGTTTAATACAGGTTTTCATCTGAAGTGGGGGGGAAGCTGCTGGAAGGGCTTACCCTTCTGCAGCAGGCCTGTGGAGTTCTGGCTCCTGTGAAGGCCCACCCCCACTGCTGTCTCTGCACTCTGCTGCTTTTTAGCTGGCGCAGGGATGTAACTGGAAGCACATCTCTTTTCTCCTCCGAGGATTGTACGTTCATTTGAATACACACGTTTCCTAAGGTATTTTTGTGAGAGAAAATCCTGAGACCTTACAGAGGTAGTAGTTGGATTGGATTCTCTCCATCCTAGGTTTCAGTTAACAGGGACAAGAGCTGGCTTTTATTTGCTACTACCTAGGTCTTGCCAAAAGGCCCCAAACCAGCGCTCCCCACTCCTCAGTTCTTTCTTTGGGATGCCACTTTTCAATTGCTTGCTTATTAGGATCTACCATCCTTAATTAAGATCAGCAATAAAGGTCTGCACATTGTCTAGGGAGAATCAACTGTTCGTCCCGTTCTGCTTAAGCATGCATTCCAGAACCATCCTTTGGGTGTGTGACTGCCTGCCTTGTTAAGCCTCCTTTCCTTGTTCTGCAGCCATGTGTGAACTGTGAGCCACCCACTCTCACATGTTTCCAGTGCTCCTTCATCAGCCCCCATGCCAACTTGACCACTAGCTGCCTACCTTTGTCATTCCAAACCTCCACACACTGGAGAGGTTCACCCAGGTGCATGCAGAGAGCTACACAAAGGAGATACATCACTTCCAGCCATAGACCTCAACCTCTTTTTAAATTTCAGGAGTTACAATCTAATGATATCATTCCAGCTTATTTACTTTGGGAGAGGTCAGTTTGTATTCCCAGAGCATATACAAGTAATTTGGGAAATAGTTGAAAATGATCATTCTTTTTTAAAATAGCTTTTTTGGGTTGTTTGTTTTTAAAGCAGTTTTAGGTTCATAATAAACCCCAGAGGGTAGTTATCATACCCCCATGTCTGCTTCTCCCACTCAGCCTCCCCCTCTTGTCTCAGAGTGGTACTATTTTTTTTTCTTTTATTCAGTGACACTATGCAGACACATCATTAAGATCCAAAGTCATTAGTTCCTATCAGAGTTTCCCTTGGTGTTACACATTCTGTAGGTTTTGACACAGGGCAGTGGCATGTAGCAACTATTGTTATCTCACAGAATGGTGTCAAGGACCTAACCCCAACCCCACTCCATCCTGCCTGCTCCCTTTTTCCACACCAGCCCCTGGCACCCAGTGATCCTTTGACTATCCCCAGATAGGCCTTTTCACAATGTCATACACAAGGTGCGTACAGTATGCGAGCTTTCACTTAGCAATACAATTTGATTTCTTACTGTCTTTTCATGGCTTACATTTCTTTCAAATTCTTTCTTTTTTTTCTTTTTTTAAAATTATTTCTACTCAATTGTTTCAATTCTAAATAATATTCTTTTGTTCAATTTTCCATAGTTTGTTTACCGTTGTGCTGCCTTTGCTCCCTTGTCAAGAGCAGTTGAACATATTTCTGTTTATTGTCTCTTCCTGGGCTCTCTCCCTCCACCAATGCCCCAGTGTCTGGACCACTGTGGTTTGCCAGTAGGGCTGTGGAATGTTCATCTTCTCACTTCTTTGTTCTTCTTCAGTGACTGTTCCAGATTGGTTGCCTCTTCCTGTACACTTGGAATCTACCATCTTCAACAAACAAACAAACAAACAAACAAAAACCCAACCAAACACAATCTTTAATGAGAAATTGATTATATTGAATTTATTAGTGAAGTTGAGAAGAATTAATTTCTTTGAACATTTGGTTTTTAAAAAGATGAGTTTAAGTTCTCTAGATAGATGAGGAGTGGAAAAGTCATTTCAGCCAAAGGAACTGTTTAGTATATGTTGCTAAGCCATATGATTTCTGGTTTAGTCACCAGAACATGTATTATTTGTACCCAAATGTTGAAGCTGCAGAAAGAATAATGGAAAACCTGACACAAATGTCCATTTATGTCAAAACAAAAGCATTCTAGCTAAGGCCATTACTGTTTATTGAGTAGCTACACAGCCACACACATTTTATGATTATTGCCTCTGCCCATGAGAAGGAATAGTATGTTAGCAAAGGTTTTAGCATCAGGAAAACAGGAACTGGCCTGAAATTTGGGGAGATCGTTTTTTCAGGCTTGTACATGATTAATTGGAACAAAGCAAAACGAAAAAGTAGGCAAGTCATGACAGAAGGAATGGAAAAATGTGTAAATAACAGAAGGGTACATAAGCAGGTAAAATGAATCCAGTGGTTAGAAAGTTATTTAAGAGCTGAGAACCCACTTGAGGAGGTAGAAGCAGGCCTGCCTGGTCTACAAAGCGAATTGAAGATAGCCAAGGCTACACAGAAAAAAAACTGTCTCAAAAAACCAACCAACCAACCAACCAACCAACCAACCAACCAACCAACCAACCAACCAAGCAAGAGTTGAGGACGTGGGACTACTGAGGTGATGCATGATGCCAACCTGATGACCTGGGTTTTGACCTGAATCCAGTGTTGTAAGGAGAAAACCAGTTCCTAAAGGTTCTACAAAAGTACACACACACAGACACACAGACACACATGCACGCCCTCTAATGACAATAATAAATAATAACAAATAAAACAATAATACTAAAAAACAAGTTAACAATAATCTAATAATTAAAATAAATAAATGAATTAATAATACTAAATACTAAATAAAATAATAATGATAATGATAAATTTAACCCATAGTTTCTGACTTGGGAGACCTGTATCTTATACATATTTGCTATGTATATGCTGTATGTTATACATATGAGCCATATCTTAGACATCTTTGATTCTCAAGATAGCCTTAGTGAGAAAATGGAAGTAGAAAGTTGACATTTACAGATTGTTTCTTCAGGGTCTCAAAGCTAATATGGGATTGAGATTAAAACCCAATTTTTTTGACATTGAGGTCCCTTGTTATGTAGGCAGTCACTGAAGTTTTTCTTCAAGTGGAAGAACAAGAATTATCTCTGACCCAGATATCCTGGCAGTATTCATGTTCACTGATCTCCTTTGTAACCCAAGCTTCTGGCTTTTGAACTGCAGCACTTTTGTAAGTAAACTGAAACATTTTAGAAATGTTTCTTTTCTGTTCAGATGTTCGTCTGAATGCCATCTTGTTATCTGGTTGACTATCTGATGGATTTAAGAATCTCTTTCTTCCCTGAAGTGTTAGTGTTTTAAAATGCACCCTTTCCCCACAGAAAAAACATCTATAACAATATCAGAAAGTACATACACGAAAACACAGGAAATAAATAATCTCACACCTGCAACAACAAAAGAAGGGATAAACGCAGACTCATGCACGCAAGCATCCGCGCATGCACACACACACAGACCACCACCACCACCCCCAGTACCACCACCACCACCACCAAAATAACAGGAATCAACAAGCAAGCAAGTTGAAAGACTTGTATGACAAAAACTTTCAACTCCCTAAAGAGGGAGATCAATGAAGGTATCAGAAGATGGAAAGATCTCCCATGCTCATGGAGTGGTAGAATTAACATAGAAAAATTACAGTCCTACCAAAAGCATTCTGCAGACTCAATGCAATCTCCTTCAAAGTACCTACACAATTCTTTAGAGACCTTGAAAGGACAATTGTCAACTTCATATGGAAAAAAAACAAACAAACAGGAGAACTAAAACAATCCTGACCATTAAAAGAACTGCTAGAGGTCTCATCTCTGATTTCAAGTTGTTCTACAGAGCTATAGTAATAAAAACCACATGGTATTGGCATAGAAACAGACACATTTATCAATGGAATCAAATTGAGGACCCATACATAAATCTACACATATATAGACACCTGTGTTTTGTTTTGTTTTTAAATAAAGATTCCAGAAATACACCCTGGATAAACACTGGAAAAAAGACAGTGTCTTCAACAAATGGTGCTGTTCAGCCTGGATGTCTGCAAGAAGAAGAATGCAAATAGCTCCATACTTAACACCATGCACAAAATTTAAGTCTATTTGGATAAAAAAAAAAAAATCTCAGCATAAAAACGTATACACAGAACCTAACAGAAGAGGGAGTGAGGAATAGCCTTGAATGTGTTGGCAGAGGAGACAATTTCCTGAACAGAACACCGATAGTGCAGGCACTAAGATTGACAATTAAAAAATGGGACCTCATGAAACTGAAAAACTTCTGAAAAGGCAAAGGACACTGTCAATTGCATGAAGCAGCAGCATACAGAATGGTTTACCAACTTCATGTCTGATAGAGGGCTAATATCTAAAATATATAAACTCAAGAAATGAGATATCAGAAAACCAAATACTGCAAATGGGGTATAAAGCTAAACAGAGTATTCTCAATACAGGAATCTCAAATGGCCAAGAACCACTTAAAGAAATATTTGAACAACCTTACGCATCAGAGAAATGTATATTAAGACCACTTTGAGATTTCATTTTATATCTGTCAGAATAGCTAAGATCAATAACACAAGTGACAGCTCAAGGTGAGGATGTCGAGCAAGGTGAGCACTCCTCCATTGCTAGTGGGATGCAATCTTGTACAGACATTATGGAAATCAATATGGCAATCCCTCAGAAAGTTGGAAATCTATCTACCTCAAGATCCGGTTCGTCTTGAGCATATACTCAAAGAATGCTCCATTCTATCACAAGGAGTTTTGCTTAACTGTGTTCTTTGCTGCTTTATTAATAAACCTGGAAACTGGAAACAATCTAGATGTCCCTCAGCTGAAAAATGGTTAATGAAAATGTAATAATATTTAGATAATGGAGTATTACTCAGCTGTTTAAAAAATGATATCATGAAATTTGTCGACAAATGGATGCAACTAGATAAAAAAAAAAATCATTCAGAGTGAGGTAACCCAGACCAGAAAGACAAATGTGGTATGAATTCACTTATAAGGGGATCTTAGCTTCTACCCAAGGTGCAATACATAGAGCCAGATAGGTTAGGTAAAGAGGAGGGCTCTGGAGGACACGCATGGGTCTCCCTGGTCTGTGAAAGTGGAAATAGAACAGAATTTAGAGTGCACTGGAGGTTTGTGGGGATGGGAACTTGAAGGGATCTTGGTGTGTGGGAGGAGATAGACTAGTAAAAGTATCAAAAACAAAACCAACCAAATGAAAAAGAAGTAGCTCTTTCATCACAGTGTATGGATTCATAACCAATAAAGATGGGAAGTGCTGCATAGTGACTCTGAAGCAGTGGTATGAGGAGTCAGGGGAGCAGTCAGTAACTCTCCCAATCCCTGCTTTTGTCAGAATCCTGGGCTGAGAAGATACACTGTAGATTTCTCACCTTGTGGATGTAGGTAACATTAATGGTTCTGGAACTCCAATGCTGAGTGTAGTGTGAGTTAATAAAACATAGTTCACATTTGTGTTTCCATTTTCCAAATGTTTATAGAAGCAGCCAAATACAATGAAATGTAAATGCATTTGAACAGATATCACATTCCTAGCAAGTTTTTAGTCTTAATGACTCCATCTTAGTTGTTGGCCAATAGAGTGTCCACTATCAAGTGGTGGACTCTGTGGAAGTTGTTGAAAATAAATGTCCAGATATTTGCTATAGGATTCCAGGTTCAAAAAACAGATGTAGCCACATTCCAGGCTATTGCACTTTGTAAGAAAATTTATGTCTTTTCTAAATATGGCTCCATGGCTTGGCTTCTTCACCAATGACCAGAACTTTAGTTGATATTTCTAGATATGTCTAATGCCTTGATTGGATTTTCCGTCAGTAATTCTAGTTTCTTCCTAGAGAGCTTTTCAAAGTTTATACTGACAGTCTCGCACAGTGGACAGGATTTGTATCTAGCCTGAAGTCCTAAATGGCGACTTTGCTTGCAGAATTCTGGCGGCCAGCTGATTTAGCAGTCTTCATCAACTGCTTTTCATCAAAAGATTTTCATTTTACTTTCTCAGAATGGTTTTAGAATAGATACCTGCCTGTGTCATCCAATTGACTTGAATTCTGTAGATTTTAAAGAAATTATATCTGTTCTGAGTGATTAATAGTTAACCATTTATCACTGACTCAAACAGTGGCATTTTATAAAAAGTAAGATTTTTTTCCTAGAAAAGACAGCACTGTTAAATGATTCTAAAAATTGTGCATTATACTTTATATGAGTATCAGTTCACAGTCTCTAGAACAAGGTTTTAATTTGCATAGTTGCTTCATGCATCAGGGTTTACATTTGCAGAGTTAACATTATAGAGAGAAACTTCTTTGGGAAATACTTTTCAGAATATGTAATTCAATAATATTTGATAGAATAGCATCCTATTTTTTGTCAAAGAACATGTTGACTCTGTCCTCCTTTTTTCATAGGGCCTGATGAGCTTCTTTCCTAGTTTAGAAGAATAAAGATTGCCTAGTAGTTTCAAATTATGTATTAAATAGCATAATTGAAGTGCATAAATCTCCTTTCTTCAAGATCTAGAAAATCAGCCATCTCACAAAGCATAGAAAGATACTACAGAACAATAGAATTCATGTTTTAACCATTTTTTTTAAATTGAATATACTTTGGCCAATACAGTGCCTGGATCAGGAACAAATTCCTCATTCTTAAGAGTTACATAAAAATGTTTAGACCCTTTCTGTTTTAGTAAACTTTACTGTTAGATTTTACATTTGTGCTTTTTGCTCATATTTTGAACATGTTGTATGGTATAAAATTTGCTAACTTTTGATTCCTGAAATCTAAGTGTGAGAAATAGTTAGGCTGTGGACATATTTTTGGGTTTATATCATAGAATTCAGAGTCCTTCATTCTCCCCCTTCCTGTTGGATACGTGGAAAGCGATGTTCTGTCAGGGGCTCCCTCGCCCCAGAGCTCAGTGCTTCTCAGGTTCCCAGTCTGAGTTACTGGCATCAGCTCCAGCCAGGGAAACTTAGGAGAGCAACGTTGGGGCTATTCCCAGCTTTCCTCTTGCCTCACCTTCTTTGTCCACTCAGTTGCCAAGTACCATTAATCCTGCATCTGTAGCATTTCTTCTGTCTCCACTCCTTTCTCTTGTCACGGTGCCTGCTCTGTGTCATGCTCTCATTACTCCAGTTCTGGAGAAATGCAGAAGCCTGGGAATTTTCTGCTTGTCATTAGCCTCTTCTCTTCCAACTCAACATGGACTAAGCCCCAGAAGAGTCTTGATGTAAGAGGAAACCTGGTGGGGGGAAGGGACATTCATTAAAATGTTGCCATGGTCATGATCCTTTTATGCTGACATGGACGTAAAGACTTGTTTAAGAAGAGCAAAAAGAGCTGTTGTTATCACAAGACCAAACCCAAGGGAGGGGTGGAACTATGCTCTTATCAGTGAGACAGTAAACTGTGCCAGCCAGGTTTTACAAAATGGAGACTTAAGAGCAAAGGAAGTGTGGAACCTTAGTCCCACCCTGAGAGTCGGGTCAGCATTTTCTCCTGAGTTGTTGCCTCCTAGGGAATCTCATTTGTGTACATGCAAAAAATGAGTGAGATTCAGAATTTGAGGGACAGTGAACAGCTAAGATGCTTCCTAGTTTATAACATTCAAATGTATTTTCTGAATATAAATGCAGGTTAATTATGACACTTAAGTGATCATTTCCAATTAATTATATTATTATGGTGTTAAAAACAACCAAAGTTATTTGGGGGCGGAGCTAGTTGTGGTGGTCCTCATTTGTAATACCAGCTTTCAGGAGGCAGGGCAGAAAGATCTTGAGTTCTAGGCCTCCTGACTCCAAACGAAAACAAAAGCAAAACCAAAAACTTTCTTTTGGGGACAGACCTTGGCATAAGAAGCTGAGGGATATGAGCTGTGTCTTGTTTTAAGTTCTTACTCACTGCCCTTCCCTTGCTCAACTTCAGTTTCCAAGCCTATTAGGTGGGGTTAATGCATGCATCTCCCACCCCATCCTACGATCGCATAGTGGCTACAAGGGCAAGGCCTACATGTAGGGACCGAGGGTGCCTGGTAATCCGAAGTGTCTCTCCACAGTTATTACACTTTCACCTGCCCATTTCTCTTGAGATTTGGGGTAGAATCTTCACAGCGCCTCTCCACACCGTCATTCTTGATGTGGAGTCTCTCAGCCCCGTTGGTGCTTCCTTTATGACAGCTCCGACTTCAGCGTTACTGTTGCCACTTAGCACCCTGCCCACTCAGTGTTTCCTAGATCACTGTGATGGCATAGAAGATGCTTATTTTCTCCTCTTTGCTCAGCCTTTCAAGGCAGCCTCATCTCCTTAGAAGTGAGGGTTTGCAGTAAATCTTTAAATAACCTTGTGACTCCCTCATGCCTATTTGATCATATCCTGATTTTAGTTCTAGCCTTTAGGAATTCCTAAAATCATATTATGTGTCTAGATTTATCATTGACCAGTTTTCTCCTGCTTTTATTCTACCTTAGGATAATTCAAGTCCTTATATTTTGCAACACACCCCTCACTGGATTTTGACTTTAAGACATTTCTCATTTTCTGACACATTTTACATCTATCCTGTATTTTACCTACTAAGTACCTACCATATTCCAGGATGGTATTTATTTAAAAATGCCATGCACACAACCAATCTTAAATCCAGTGAGGTTTATTGGGTGGAGATGGAGAGAGAGAAAGAAGGAGAGAGTCATGATGGGGGAGGGGGTGGCCGACAGAGAGAGGGGAGAGCAAGAGAGCAAGAGAGTAGGAGAGTGCCAAAGCAAGGAGACTAGAGAGAGAGACAAAGTGGCAGGTTGATTCTTTTATGAAGCAACTGAACCACACCTGCCAGGTGCGACTACCTGGCAGGCAACATATGATGACATCATAGGTTGCTAGGCAATGCAGAAGCAGGCTGCCTAAATACTAATAATACCAAATATTTTATGTAGTTGCTTATTTTCCGTGGCTTGGTATTTAACTGCTCCGTGCAAATATGCCTTCATTGTAAAATTTAAGTTTTCAAAAGACATGACCAATATATTAAGGCCTGTCAGTTTTGCATCTTAGCAAGGTTAATTTCCCATTAATATGTTTTAAGATTGATAGACATTTTATGTTTCAGAAAAAGTGACTTTTTGCTTTGGCATCTTTACTTCCTATTGTAATGTTATGGGACAAATTAAATAATGATGATTAGGCATGCAACAGATCTTCTATATGAAAGTGGTTTATTAGGTGGATATAAAGAGAAAGGGAGAGAGGGGAGAGAAGGGCATGATGGAGGGAAAGACAGAGAGAGGGAAAGAGAGAGAAGGGGGTGCCCCGATAGAGAAAGGGGAGAAGGCCAAGAGGCCAAGAGAGAAGAGGCCAGGAGCAAGAGAGACCAAGAGAGAAAGGACCAAGAGAGGGACCACATGGCCGGCTGGTCCCTTTAAGGGGCAAGGTAACCACGACTTTCCAGGTGTGGCCACCTGGCTGGTGGCACATGATGACATCATAAGTTGCTAGGCAACCCAGAAGCAGGTTTGGTTCCAAAATCCTAACACCTGGGAATTTCTGAGTTAAAGAACTTTAATTTCAATGCTTCAGGAATTTCTTATTTATGTAATTAAATTGGAATGACAAAATTTGAGTAATTTGTTAATTGCTTTGCAGTTTTCTATTATCCAGGCACGAGTTTATAGCCACAGGATTTATGTGTTTTTTTTTTTTATCCCTCCACCTATCAAGCAAACATACTAGTTTACAGTCGTTGGGTACTTTCTGTAGAATACTGGGATAATGAGAGCAGCCTAGCAGATATTCTTCTTCTAATACTGATTATTCCTCACCCCAGAGCTCACCATGGAGTGTTGCTTTTGTAGGAAGCATGGTAAGCTTATAGTGTTACTAAATCACAAGCTTTTCTTACTGTGATTCCTCCTGTACAGTCTGATTTGTGTGCATGTTGCCTGCACTGTTTTACCACATCCAGAAGCTGCTAGGTGATAGCAAGGTTTACCTGAAGTCACACTGATGGCAGCTACCTCAGGAGCTTATCACCCGTCTGTCTAGACAGAGAATTTTAGCTAGTACACTTTTGCAGGCATTTGGTTTAGGAGTAGTCTTTAAGTGTGTGTGGGGTGCCAATTTACACAACACTGTATCTTGAAAACGACAAATTGAAATGGAAATTGGGCATTATCTATGTCATTCATGCAGGCAGTTTCAAAACAGTCAGCTACAGCCTTACTAAAATTCATGAGAGCACTTTACATTGTATAAAGAATTGTTGACATTAGTATGTTTATTGCTTTACATTTGTTCAATCTTGATCTTTCGCTCTGTGTGATACATGCACTGTTTAATGACTTCACTAACAAGAAAAAGAGGAATTTATGATTCCTTTGAAAACCTCATTAAGGAACACTTTTGGCTTTCATGCCAAGTTTGTTTGTTTTCTCTCTTATTTTTCTTTCTGCTGCTTGTTCACAAGAAATTCAGTGTTTCCACTCAACTAATCTGAGGAACTCACACACTTTGTCACCCAACCACAGCTGCTTTAGATATGCTGCAAATTGTAATATTCACAGTTAATCTTTTACTGAATCTGGAGAAAAAACAAAAACAAAACGAAACACCAGCAAAATTGAGAGCAAAACAAAAAATAGCAGACACAAACAAAACGAAACAAATTTAAGCTGTTCACAGTACCCAAGTCAGGAGCAGAACCCAAAGTCTGTGGCTGAGTGGTACCATCTTGCTTTCAGTGTGAGCTGAGGTGAGGTGTTGGTGGACGCTCCTCCAGAAATTAGATATTCTTCATCCAGCTTCATTCTCAGAAATTTTGGTTATGCAGATAGTTTCATCTGGATAACTCTAGCCATAAATTCTAGCCGTTTCTACCAATAGGAAACTAGTAAATGAATTTAGATCCATCAAGAAAACAAAGGATGACTCCTGTAACCTCTAAAGCTCAGGATACTACCCTTTGCATTTGTTGGTTTTGATTCCCCTGTGACCTCATTTGTTAACAGCTCTTATCAAAGTTACTTCTAGCTCATCTCCTTACTTGTTTGTCACTTGGAATAACTTCTGCATTACAAACCTACTTGGTTCATTTCGCTAGTTAATTATATTGAACAGTTGTTCTTAAATTTGTTTCATTTACATCCTTTTTTGGCTCATTTTTCACTTTGGGTGTGGGTAGGTCAGGTTTTGAATGACTTTTGTTCTGATTAAGTTGGAGTGGCCACATTTTCCAATTACAGAGATAGGTAAAACAATGACTATAACTCTGAGGAATATTAGAAATTCATGGAGAACATTTGGAAGCATATAGTCTCATTTTTGTATTAAGATGCTGACTTTTGTAAGATAGAAAAGGCTCATTCAATGAATGCTGCAAGTAATGAAGAGAGCTGCTGTTGACTTTAATTTTTATATCTTTTTAACTTTATATCTTTGGAGAATGACAGCAAGAACTGCATCTATATCACTCCTTTCTACCCTTCCTTCAGTTTCTCCTGTCCTTCCAAAATTCATGGTCTTTTACAAACTTATTGCTATGTTTATAGATGTGTATCTGTGCCTTCTGAGTTCTTTTAGCATTGCTTGAACGTTCAAGTGTCCAGGGACAACTTGTGTGGGAACTTGTCCCTTGGATTAAAGAGAAGTAATTGTCTTGTTCATCTGTAAATCTGCTTATCATTAGTTGTTTTAAGTAAAGGAGATATCTTGGGCTAAATGAAAACAGTTAACTAATCAATTTACAAATCCATTACTAAGTATTAGATGTTATATTGGAAAATGTCAAGAGTTCAAATGTAAATCAATACACACTCATTAGAGTAGAATCCCAAGATAATAAGGGATTTGAAGAAAAAAATCTTTGACTCATAAGGAAGTTCTAAGACCAGACCACAGACGCACACACAAATAAACACATACACAAACACTCATACATACATAAATACACATATATCTAAATGCACACATACAAATAACACACTTCAACACAGCACTTATTTTAATTTATTTTTATATTAATTAGTTTATTCACTTTTTATTCTGCTTGTAGCCCCCTCCGTCATCCTCTCCCAATTCCACCCTCCCTCCCCTTTCATCCCATGCCCCTGACCCAGTCCACTGATAGGGAGGTCCTCCTCCCCTTCCATCTGACCCTAGCCTATCAGGTCTCATCAGGACTGGCTGCATTGACGTCCTCTGTGACCTGGTAAGGCTGTCTCCCCATTAGCCGGAGGTGGTCAAAGAGCCAGCCACTGAGCTGATTGATCTGAATGCTCATGCAAGAAAGCTAAATATCATGAGCATATTATGAAAAATAGCTGAAACATTCTAGACTTTTCAATTTTTTAATTTTTTGTTAATTTTAGTTTTTATTTATTACAATTTATTCACTTTGTATTTCTGCTGCAACCCCCTTCCTCATCCTCTCCCAGTCCCATGCTCTCTTCCTCTTCTTCTCCCGTGCCCTCCCCCAGTCCACTGATGGGAGAGATTCTCCTCCCCTTCCATCTTATCCTAGCCTAGCAGGTCTCATCAGAACTGGCTGCATTATGTTCCTCTGTGGCCTGGTAACGCAGCTCCCTCCTCCCCCCACCCCAAATCCACCCAGCCTCCAGGGTGATGTTATCAAAGAGCCAGCCACTGAGTTCATGTCAGAGACAGACCCTGCTTCCCTTAATTGGGAACCCACTTGGAGACTGAGCTTCCATGGGCTACATCTGGGCAGGGGTTATAGGTTATCTCCATGAACGGTCCTTGGTTGGAGTATAAGTCTCAGAAAAGAGCCTGAGCCCAGATTTTATTTCGTTCTGTTGCTCTCCTTGTGGAACTCCTGTCCTCTCCAAGTCTTTCTATCTCCCCCTTTTTTCATAAGATTACTTGTACTCTGCCCAAAGTTTGGCTATGAGTCTCAGCATCTGCTTTGATACCCTGCTGGGTAGAGTCTTTCAGAGGCCCTCTGTGGTTAACTCCTGTCCTGTTCCCTGTTTTTTCCCTCTTCCAATGTCAATCTCTTTTGCCTTTCTGAAAGAGGATTGAGCATCTTACCCAGGGTCCTCCTTCTTGCTTATCTTCTTTAGGTGGACAGATTTTAATATGATTATCCTATATTATATGGCTAATATCCACTTATAAATAAGTATATGTCATGTCTGTTTTTCTGTTTTTGGGATACCTCACTGAGGATGATCTCTCCTAGTTTCCATTTGCCTGCAAATTTCATGATTTCCCTGTTTTTAATTGCTGAGTAGTATTCCATTGTGTAAATGTACCACAATTTCTGTATCCATTCCTCTGTTGAGGGACATCTGGGTTCTTTCCAGCTTCTGGTTATTATGAATAAAGATGCTCCAAACATGGCTGAGCAAATGTCCTTGTTGTGTGCTTGAACATATTTTGGTTATATGCCTAGGAGTCCTATAGCTAGATCTTGAGGTAGCACTATTCCTAATTGTCTGAGAAAGCACCAAAATGATTTCCAACGTGGTTTTACAAGTTTACATTCTCACCAGCAATGGAGGAGGGTTCCCCTTTCTCCACATCCTCTCCAACATGTGTTCTCACTTGAGTTTTTGATCTTAGGCATTCTGATGGGTGTAATGTGAAATCTCAGGGTCGTTTTGATTTTCATCTCCCTGATGACTAGGGATGTTGAGTGTTCCTCTACTATTCTATATTTCTCTATTGAGAATTCTCCATTTAGCCCTGTTCCCCATTTTTAATTGGATTACTTGATTTGTTGCTGTTTAACTTCTTGAGTTCTTTATATATTCTGGATATCAGCCCTCTGTCAGATATGGGTTTGGTGAAGATCATTTCCCAGTCTGTAGGTTGTTGTTTTGTTTTGAGGACAGTGTCCTTTGCTTAGAGAAGCTTTTCAGTTTCATGAGGTCCCATTTATTGATTGTTTATCTTAGAGCCTGTGATGTTGGTTTTCTGTTCAGGAAGTTGTCTCCTGTGCCAATGAATTTTAGGCTCTTCACCACTTTTTCTTCTAACAAACTTAATGTGTCTGGTTTTATGTTGAGGTCTTTGATCCACTTGGACTTGAGCACAGCACATTTAGGTTTTTTTTTGCCTTCCTAGTCTTACAGTAGTACTCAGTAGTACCAGTGTGTGAAAAGCTTTCTTGAAACCTATAGGAAACTTAAAAAATATACACATGAGCTGGCATCATCAAAATGTTATATGAATGAGGAGAAAGCTTTAAGTGATACTTAAGAGCTATGGCTTTAAATTCTTTTTTTCAGTGCCCAGGATGGATTTTAGCACCTGACTAGTGCCAGGCAAGCCCTCCTTCCCTGAGGTTTGTAGCTAGCTCGTCCTATAGTTTTGAACACTGCCACTTATGTAATGAAATGATGTGTACAGGTTTAGGACTATGACTTTGTTTTCAGAATGAAATAATGAATAAGACATTATGTTCTGCCCCTTAACAGCATGATACAGAAGTAATAATGTGTATGACATAATAAAGCTTTATTTACATGTTACAGTGTACTTGAAGAACAGAGGGTCTTCATCATGTAAATACAGACGTTTTCTAAAATACTTAAGTGATTTGAACAAACCCTGATACCCACTAAAAGCAGTTCTACTACAGCCTCTGCTTCTTTTTTAATTAGACCTCTGCTCAGGCTGTTTAACTAAAGAGAAATTTTTCAGCTTACTTTGTTCAGTAACTTCTCATTTTCCTCTGAGAAGGGCAATTGTATACCCTCTAAATATGGAAGTCTCCTCCACACTGACAGAGCACTGGGAGCCAGGGAATGAATCAGGCGACCTTTTGGGGTGAGGGAGCGTTCCACCCCTGACCGTCCGTTATGGTCCAGACTCAGAAGCCAGTGTCGCTGCTCTTGGAGTCTCTCCATGTTTTTGTGAAAAACATGCAACAGTTAACATTTGGCAGGGCACGACAACAGCACCCAACACTCCCTATTTCCCATGCACCCCCTGCGCTCAGTGAGAAAGTGAAAGTGGAAGCCCAGCTGAGAGAGGAGAGATCTGTTCCTCTCCCAGGTACAAGTGTTGTAGCATGAATGCAAAGGGATACATTTGATATTTTGTGCAACTGAATCATGGGGCGGGTCTCCTAGCAGAGTTGTTGAATGCTTAAGGAAACTGCACACCAGGTTTGGCTGTCACCCAGCACTTCTGCCTGTATCTGCTGTTATGAAAGGATAAGTGTTGTTTGGTAGCAGTACTGCCCGTGGGTGTTTGATGAGAAGACGGACTAACGGGCTGCAGATGTTGTTAAAGGAAACTTCCATTGCAGATCAGCTGGTCAGATAGTGTGGCTGTGATGGAATAGAGCTGAAAAGTCTAATGTGAAAAGAGCAAAAGTGTGGATGTGAATGGTGGCAACTTCTGAGCAGAGCTTTGATGAGGTCTCTTGAAAGGGAAGCTGGAGACTGCAATCCCGGCTGGACTCTTGGGAGTGGCTAGGAAAAACTGTCACTACTAGCCTATTTAAAGGCGGTTTCATTATTTTTTCATTTCCTCCTGGATACTAATCATGTATAGCCATAGGTGTGCCTTGCTCAGTAAGTGCATTTCCCCTGCGTCTGCTCACTTGTGTGCACATGATAAGGTGTGACTGTGTAACCCTTTCACATGGGACAGAATGTTGCTGTGAGTTGTGCACCATGATCACAGTTTCCTTAAAACTGAAAAGGAGCTGTATGAATACATGGATAGTTTTTATCAGAGCAGTGGGAATTTGCATGTGCCTAATGAAATACATACTCCCTTTATCATAAAGCATAGTCATTTTTCTTTCTGTACCAGAAAAGATACAGTATTTATAGCCTTGACCTTATACATGAGGTAGCTCTCACCAATTGGAGTTCAGGTCAAGAGGGTAAAGAAAGCCTAAAAACAGGGCTGCTTAGAAGACAATTGAGGTCCACTGTCCTTGGTTTTACCTAACACAGCCTTCGTAAATTATTAACTCTGCACTCATCTGGAGCATTTCTTTCCATTTCTGTATGAAAGTATACTTCCGTTTTTATTTTAGTTATGTTCTGATACTGCAGTGACCATGAAACTGCTGTTGTTTAGAGGAGAAAAAGCAGTTTTGGAGTTTATGACCTCAGGTCACTGCATCATTGTGTAACTTTGTTTCATGTGTGTTTCTATAAGTACTTCATTAGTGTATCTGTTCATGTCTCTAATCTCAACTCCTAGTCAACAGTGTAAACGCATGTCTCATGTAAGCTGCTTTGACAATCTTATCTCTCCTGTGATGAGTATCACAGCCTTCATTCCCTAGGAACACTACACATAATAGTTTGTATTTTAAATCATACACCAGAAAATACAAAGGTGAAAACATGGCGTTAATTAGAGAGCAGAATGAGAACTTGCTTATGTCAGACCTGAATCAAAAATCAAAAACTTAACTTTACTTGATTTCAGTGAGAAACATTCTCCTTGGGCAACTCATCTTCTTCGGCAAGTCTGTGCTGTTAAATAACCACAAGAGTGCTGTGCATATTGACTTTGGATTACAAGTTAGCTTTAAAAGTGGGTGCATTATAAATCTGGAATTCACAGATCAGAGTTGACTACAAGTAGTTTTATTTAACATGTTTAAGTTATGGTACAACTCATGAGGCTGCCTGAATAATCACATTAGTCTAGGGGACTAATGAGAATTCTTAATGTAGTGTAGCATATTTTTGTGAGCCTCATGTCTAAAAACCCTCTCCCTCCCTCCCTTCTTTCTTTTCTTCCTTCCTCTTTCACAGGATCCATCCTGTGTGGTCCAGGACTCCCTGCACTGCTCGTTATACCCATGTTGGGTTTGAATTTGTCGTCCTGCTGCTCCAGTTTCTTTAGTGTTTGGACTCAAAATGGCCTCTTAAGTAATGAAATTCAGCACATTGTATATTGCCTTGTAAAAGTTTCATGGCGCTTGAGCTCCATTATCAGTTTGATTTTTAGTTACAGAAATTAATATTCTGAGAGAGTAACTACTTTTTGCAATTGACCTACCTACTATATTGTGGAACTTATTACAGTGCAGGTGTTTTGATTTTTAATCTACTTTCATTTTCTTCCTCTTCAAGTTGTTTAGTTCTTAAACACACACACACCTATTTTAGTAACAATATCAAATGATTTTTTTAAATTTTACTTCCGTTTGAGATAAAGTCTTATCTCATAGACCAGTCTGATGTGGGACTTACATGCAGCCCCCAGCGTGGTCTAGAACTTTCTGTGCTCCTCCCAAGTTCTGGGATTCCCAGGGTGAGCCACCATTGGACTTGGCTAAATGTAATATCTTTAAGAAACATTTTTCAGAATACTAGGGATATGCCAGTCAGTGTTCAGTATTTTTGATACCCCTAAAACTGAGGTTGCATATAATTTGAATATTTACTAGATAAGTTGACAGTGTGCTAATGCTTTTCTTAAAAACAAACAACTTCCTCCAATCCATTTTCTCCACAGATCGTAGTTATTTAATTTAGATACACAGCTTGGGTTTAAGTGGGATGCGAAAAGCTACAAAGAGTGTCATTCTCACATGAACCACAGGGATAAACTTTTTCGATGAGCTGACTTTGGCTCCCATGTCCTTTGAATCCGAGGGAAGTGAGCCTCCTAGACAGTAAATGTAAGTAAGAGCTGCACAGGGCCTGTAAGGCATGTGCAAGGGCCCAGCAGGACAACAGCTTTGCAGAAACGTGCTGTTATGTCTTGAGTGGTGAATACTACTCCCCCCCCCCCACAAACTTGCATGTTGCAGCTCTAAGCCATAACACCTCAAGACTGAATCAAACAAAACTATTTAGATGCGTTCTTATCCACTTTAATTGGTGTTCATATAAAAAGTGGAAATTGGAACACACTTGGAAATAACAGGGACAAATAGGACATAAGAAGAGCATGAGGTAAGGGATTAGTGGGCAGTTAAAACCGGAGAAACTGGACATGTGGCCCTCTTTGTCTTGGCCACAGGGAAAGAGGAGGTTTTCAACATGGCATGTCCTTGTGGGTTTCCTTTGCACCAGAGATAAGGAGAACTTCGACATTCAGGGAAAAACAGTCATTTGTTGGTATATCTGACAGCACTGAATTTCTCAGTTATAACAAAGAAACCGTACAGAAGCAAAACAGAGCAGTCTTCAAACCCTGAAAATGACTTTCAACTTAGAAAACTCCGCCAGTATTGTCAATTGTTAAGCATGAGTGAGTCGAAGAAAGATCTCATGTGTGCAGTATTTTATCTGTACTCTCTTAGAAAGTGACAGGGCTGTACACCACAGAATAAAGGGAATTAGGAAATGAAGAAGGAAAATACATCACCTAAAAGAGATGCAGCAGAGGCATGATGGGAATTCCCAAGGTGATGGTGAAGTTTAGGACACTGTTGGTTAAGTCCCTGAAGTGCTTGGAGTCCAGGTTGCAACAGAAAGATCAAGACTTCAGCAGGTGCTTAAGGGAAGCAAACAATCAAGAGTGACACTGACGTAGCAGGGGGAAGTTGCCAGAGGATAAGGAGGTTTTTGTCATCCTTTTAGAATGTGTGGAGCTGAAGGAACAAAAATAATAGAAAAGCTATCCAAAAAATAAAGGCAGTTGCTAACTTCAGAGTTAATAAAGCTCTACAGTGGAAAAGATAATTACACACATGAAGTGGCTTGAGGATGAGAACCTTTGTATTGTAGTTATGCAATTTACATTATAGTAATATTTAGTCTGTCCTGTGTGTGTTAGAAATGTGAAGTGTGGGGGTCTTGTTAAGAGTAGGCGGGCAGGATTCAGGAGTATGTGGAAGTCAGGTAAAAGGTTTTCTCTTTGTTATACACCAAACCTAACACTACTGCACAGCTTTTATATTTTATACTTACACCACTCTAGAAAAATGCCAATATTAATAAAGGCAGCAGGAGTAAGTTCTGGATGAAGATTATACACCCGGAAAAGGTAGCCAAGGAAAAGAGCTGCTCTTCCTCCTCAGGCTCTAAGGGTGAAGGGGAAACTGTGGGCACCATTGAAACTGTACCAGTGGCTTAATTATTTTAGGTAGAGAACATGCTGTGGCAGTTACGCACTCACCAGTGAGCTGTGTCCTTTTATGCTGACAAGTGTAGTTAGAGTAGCGTCTAGGTTTTCTTGTTAGGCACCTGCCATGCTGCTCTTATGTGTAAGCACAAAAGAAGGACATCTTTTGCGTGCCTTCTTTAAAGACGAGCCTATACCTGAGAGCCAGCAAAGCCTGAAGTGGGGAAAGGTAACCAAACCACCCTTGACTTGGGACCTTTTTTTTTCATCCTAAGCTGGTGTTGCAAGAGGCACAGTGCTGTCAGCACACACCAGAATGCTCCTGTTCTCCAAAGCGGCAGCTGTGTCCCTCCTGTTTCTTCCTGTGCTTCACGTTCTGGTTTCTCTCTCTGGACACAGAGAAGGCGCTCGTGTGAGCGCGTTTGTTCTCAGCCAGGTTTTCAGGAGTTTTCATAGCACCTGTCTCCAGGTTATTGGCTTCCTTAGTTAGTTCACCCTGTTAACTAGGAAGTAACTTCAGATCGTTCCTGATTTTGCCTAGAAATCATCTCAAAGTGCCTAAAAGCTAGATATGTCAACCTTAAATCCTTGCAAGCCTGGTTTCTTTCATTTTATATTATGAAAGGACTTTTTTTTAAATGCCAATTAGAAGTGATTTGGGCCTTGATTATGTTTGAAAGGAATATTGTCAAAAGAAGGTCCAACTTAAGAAAGGGACGTCGAAATAATTGCTTGAGTAAACATAGACCACCATGACCTTCTGATGGTTTCCTGTGAAATCATTCCATTGAAGTGAATTCAGGCAGCTATTAAACACCAGTGGCTCAAGACAGGAAACGAACTGTCAGGGCTTGTATTTCAGAGGAGCAAAGATATCCACTTGATGTCTAAGCTAAGACAGAGTTCAATCAGCTTAGTCTTAGAGATCTAGCTGGCTATATTTTTAACTTTTTATTACATTTTGTTCATTTAGCTTATTTATTTATAAAAGCAGGAGTGTGTTTAATGCAGAAATATAGAAACAAGCAAGAAAAAAAGTAATTAATTCCAAGGGAAAAAAAGTAACTAATGCCTGTGGAGGTCGCAGGACATCTTGCTGGAGCGGATTTTCTCCTACCAGTGGGTCCAGAGACTGAACTCAGGCTCTCAGGCTCGGCAGCAAGCACCTTTACCAGCGGAACCATCTCACCGACACTAAAACTGTGGTCTTTGTTATAACTGTCTGTTGGCATTCATCCACAGGAAATTGCAAATTAAGGATCTTGATGAGGAATCTTGTATAATCTTGAATCAGGCCACATGTTTACCTCTTTTCATTTATTGCCCCTTTCTAAATGTGGGTCTGAAATACTGTTTCTCTTTTCAGAGTGTTGTGAAATCACTATGTAAACACTACCATATATAAGGAAAGCAAGCCATGAACAATGGCTTTTACCTTTATATGTCAAGCAGCAAGGGAAGCAAGCAGTCCTTAGATGATCAGGGTGATGATAATCAGGAAAAGGGTGGAGGACAATTATTTTTAGAATATAAAGGACGGAGGAGATTGGGACAATTATTTATAATTTCCATCAAACCCAAGGTGGGTTTTCATTGCCATGCTATTGAATATTTAGCTGTGATTCCCTCATGTTAAATTCTAATAAAACTATGCCAACATGGCTGGGTATGTCTCAGGGCTACTGGTCCTGGCTTTTATCCAGGACACCAGGGATGAAGAACGGAGCTAAGTAATTATATTTAGAAGTGGTTTGATAAATTTCAAACACCTGAAAGAATTAGTATAGTAACTTTATAGTAAATTTTGAGTATATTTGGTGATCTTTTAGAAAGAATCATAAAATTATGAGAATTGGAGAATAACTGCTCAAGAATCTTTTTGTTGTTAGTAATTCCGGAAGCCTCTGTAATGTAGTGTAACAAACTAGGAAGAGAGTGAGAATAGGGCTACACACATCCGCCTGGTCCCAGAGCATGTGGAAATAGCATCTGAGCCTTGTCTGGAAATTTCTCAATTTTTCAAATATTTTTGTTTCCGGAAACCATATCGAGGTTCATGTTTTTATTTAGCAAGTTAGAAAGAAAAGAAGTTTTGAAAAGTTTAGTTCAGCTTACCTACTTCTTTTAATAAAATCACACAAAATAGAGTAAACATTTCAGGGAGGAACAAAAAAGGAGTTTCTAGAGCTGGAAAGCTGGCTCGGCCGCTCAGGACACTGGCAGCTCGTCCAGACACCTGCATAGTGGCCTTCCACTGTGTCACTCCACTTCTAGGTGATCTGAGACCTTCTTTTAGCTTCTAGGGGCACCAAGAATGCCAGCGGTCCATGGACACATGAACAGACAGATCACCCATACATGTAAGATAATTTTATTTCACTTGAAATAACAAGAGATTCTGTATAAGGTGAGCTGGTGTGGGAATCTAGGAAACAAGCAAAGAGTGGTGAAGTGTGTTAGGCAGACGTAGCCAGAACCCTCCTTCTCTAAGGATGGGGGTCGGCCTTGAGAGTCATCCTTTTTGTCCTGGTGCAGAGAAACACTCTTAGAGTTGAGTGTTTCCATGAAAAAAAGGTTGATTTTCCTTGAGAGAGACAGAGACAGACAGACAGAGATAGACAGACAGAGAGACTGAGATTTCTATTCTCTTTCCAAAATTTCTCTTGTGACTGCTATTCAAAATAATCAACTCAAAATAAGCCTCATGCAAAAGAGACATATTTTGGAGGTGGCATGAATCTGAATAGGTTTTATAACAGGTTCAAAGAAAGTTAAAAAATAAAAGAGCTCAGATTTACAGAATGTAATATAGCATTAATGTAACTTGAAAATTTCAGCTTTTGCTTCCAGTCATTATATGTAAACAAGAATTGACCCTTTGTAACACTCAAAGTAGACAGCAAAATGTATGAAATAATGACTGTTGAAGACACTGAATATCATAAAATGAGTGTCAGTGAGTCCCCCATAAAGACAAAAAATAATACTAAAGTAAGCTTTACCTAAAGGAAGTTAAAAGACAATATAAGTTACATGGGATATAAGTTACAATATAAGTTACAGGAAGAGCCTGGAGCCATTGGGGAGATGAATGAGTGAGTCTGGGAAGCTGAGACAACTAGGGGACACAGGTCACAGAGACGATAAGGAGAGGGCAGGGTAGGGAGACACCCAGGGACTCACACAGGGGCCACCTCACTGCCTACTCTGAACACTAATCTTTTCACAGAGCACTTGAAAACATTACTCAAGGTCTGACCGTGAAAGAACAGATTGGAGGACAGAATGCCCACACATTGTGTTCTATTCATCAGTCATGGTCATCACATTAAATGTGAAGAATCAATAGGCAGCAGTTGGAGAACCAGTGAAGCACTGACTTCTCCAGAGGAGAAAAGCTTGAAGGCAAATTTAGGTTTGTGTTCTCCTTCTATAGCTGAAGTCAAGTCCTGTGTAGATACAATGGTTCCATAGAACTCATCACGGCCCAGAACAAAGGTTTGGGAACAAAATATACAGCAAAGCTAAATTCACAAATCTAACATTCAATCAGAAATATCCAACCATAAAAGGAAGCAAAAATTTAAAAAGGCAACATAAGAGAAAAATTCTTCAACATTGATCTTACGCTAGCAAAAATGAATTTTTACATAACTAAATTAAAATAATTATGTTGATGTTTCAAGTGCTAAAGAAGAAAGCATTAGAAAGAGATATGAAAGTTATTCTCTAAAGAGCCCCAACCCAACTTTAAAGATAGGTACAACAATGAAAAGTGAGGGACAAAATGCCCCTGGTGGAGCTAACTGCACCTCGGAGGCTAAGCTGATGAATTGAAAGCACTACAAGAGCATCTCCACAGTGAAACAGAGGGAAAGCAACAGCCCTACAGGGTACATTAGGGACCTGGAGACGGCACAGTGGCCCTGTGCGTGTGAAAGCCACTGTAGAGCACTGGCTGCAAACAGTGCTGCCCGAAGCTGGGCTTCAGCTACTGGGAAGCATTTATCCCAGGGAAATGCCAGCAGTGGAGAGAGAGTAGCCAAAGTTGAGACATTTTAATTTACTCTGCTAACTCTAACCCCGACCTCTCCAGTGCTCTAGTCATCCTGAAATCAACAGCCTTGGAGAGATCCCTGCCCAGGCCACTGTGGAGGTCATTTGGGAAGATCTCCTTTGAAACTCCATTGACGTAGAATCTTCAATGGACTAGTCAGTCCTTTGTTCTCTGGAAGCTTCCACTCAGGGACTTGTGTGACCTAGGGACTCAGGACTCTTCTATTGTATTTAGGTTATTTGGGTGGCAGTGGCAGGTTGTGCCACAAACAATTTCACATTCCTGCAGCAGTAGGGACAGTTATGTGGCAGTACAAATAGTAATGAACAAGAGGAAAAGGAAAGCTTAGGGTATGAGCTATTAAGGGAGTTTTGAAGGTGTACTGGACTGTTCCTGAGAATTTAGAAGGTCCTAAGCTTGTGTGGGGCCATGAGTGCTCAGGAAATACCTAGGGAGGTCCTAAGCTAGTCTGGCTGACCTTGAGTTCCCATAAGCCAGAAGTGAAAACTGCCTGGCCTGTGTCAGAAGTGTAGGCTTGGGTCAGGGTATGTAACTTGTTGGTAAGTTTTTCCCCCCATGTAATTTCTATTTATTTTTTACTTACTTACTTACTTACTTACTTACTTACTTACTTACTTACTTA
>NW_026592118.1:31744467-31916592 GCF_907164565.1 Psammomys obesus
TTACTTACTTACTTACTTACTTACTTACTTACTTACTTACTTACTTACTTACTTACTTACTTACTTACTTCACATCCCTGTCATAGCCCCCTCCCTCCTTTCCTTCCCAGACCTTCCCTCTCTTTTACCTCTCTCTCCTCTCCCCTCCTCCTCAGAAAAGGGGAGCCCCACCCATCCAGCATATCAAGTCCCATCAGAACTGAACTTATCCTCTGTGGCATGGGTAGGCAGCCCTACCAGAGGGAAGTTATCAAAAAGCAATCAACAGAGGCCATGTCGGAGACGGCCACTGCTCCCCTTTTAGGGAACCCACATGAAGACCCAGCTGCTCATCAGCTACATCTGTGTGTGGGGGCTTAGGTCTAGTCCATGCATTGACCTTGGTTGGTGCTTCCGTCTCTACAAGAGCCCCGGGGCCCTGGGTAGTTGGCTCTGTTGATGTGCTTGTGGAGCTTATGTCCCCTCCAGGTCCTTCTATCCATTCTTCCACAAGATCCCCTGTGCTCCACCCAATGTTTGGCTGTGAGTCTCAGCATCTGTTTCCATCTGCTGCTGAGTGGAACCTCTCAGAGGACACCTGTGTCAGGCTCCTGTCCGTAAGTGTAGCAGAATATCATGAATAGTGCCAGGGGCTGGGTCCCAGTTTCGGCCAGGCATTGATCGGTTGGACTTTCTCTCAATCTTTGTTCTATTTTATCCCTGCACATCTTGTAGGCAGGGTAAATTTTTGGTTGATGTTTTTGTGGGTGAGTTGGTGTTTCCCTTTTAGGAGTCCTGTCTAGTTAGAGGTAGTTCCATCCCTGATTTCAAGCTGTATTACGGAGCAGTAGTAATAAAAATTGCATGGTACTGGCATAGAAATAGACTGGTTGATCAATGGAATCATTTTAAAGACCCAGAAGTAAACTAACACACATACGGACCTTGATTTTTGACAAAGGAGCCAAAACCATACAATGGGAAAAAAAGCATCTTCAACAAATGGTGCTGGTCTAACTGAATGACCGCATGGAGAAAATGCAAATAGATCCATGTTGATTACCTTGAACAAAACTCAAGTCCAAGTAGATTAAAGCCTCAACATAAACCCAGAAATACTAAATCTATTAGAAGAGAAAGTGGGGATCAGTCTTGAACTCATTGGCATAAGAGACAGCTTCCTGAGCAAAACAACAACAGCTCAGGCTCTAAGATCAACAAGCTTCATTCATAGTATCCAGAATCTGGAAACAACCTAGATGTTCCTCAACTGAGGAATGGATACAGAAATTGCGGTACATTTACACAATGTAATATTACTCAGCAATTAAAACCGAGGAAATAATGAAATTTGCAAGCAAATGGATGGAACTAGAAAAGATTATTCCAAGTAAAGTAACCCAAAACCAAAAGACACACATGGTATATACTCATTTATAAGTGTAGTTTAGCCATATAATATAGGATAAACATTCTAAAATCTATAGTCCTAAAGAAGCTAAGCAATGAGGAGGATCCTAAGAAAGAGGCTTAATTCTAATTCAGAAGGGCAAAAAGGATAGACATCAGAGTTGGGAGAAGACAGAGAACAGGATAGGAGCCAACCACAGAGGGCCTTTGAAAAACTCTACTCAGCAGGCTATCAAAGCAGATGCTTACACTCTTAGCCAAACTTTGGGCAGAGTGCAGGGAATCTTATGGAAGAAAGGGGAGATAGAAAGATCTGGAGGGGACAGGAGCTCCACAAAGAGAGATCAACAGAGCCAAAAAATCTGGGCCCAGGGAGTCGTGCAGAGACTAGTGAATCAACCAAGGATCATGAATAGCCCTAGATAACCTGCTCAGATATAGCCCATGGGCAGCTCAGTCTCCATGTGTGTTTCCTAGTAAGGGGAACAGGGGCTGTCGCTGGCATGAACTCAGTTGCCTGCTTTGTGATCATCTTCGGTGAGATAGCCTTACTAGTCCACAGAAAAAGAGGATCCAACAGTCCTGATGAGATGAGATAGGCTAGGGTCAGATAGAAGGGGAGGAGGACCTCCCCTATCAGTGGACTAGGGGAGGGGCATGGGGTGATGAGTGAAGGGGGGAGGAGGAGATGAGGGAGGGAGCTATAGCTGAGATACAAATTAAATTGTAAGTCCTAATAATAATAATAATAAGAAAAAACCCTTCTCTAGCACTGGTGCGTGACTTCTCAACCCTGTTTTTTGGGACTGATGAGCCCGCCTAGGAAAAGTGCCTGATACACCTGCCTTCATCTGCTTAAAAAACAAAAAGATGTATGGAATCTGGGTGTTGTTAATTTCAGTGTTTAATATTTTTTACTTGAAAATTCTTTGTAATAAACTTTGAACTAAGAAAAAAAATAAATGGGACCTCTTGAAACTGAAAAGCTTCTGTAAGACAAAGGACACTGTCAGAACAAAATGGCAGTCACCAGATTGGCAAAAGATCTTCACCAACCCTGTACATCTGACAAAGGGCTGCTAGGATTCTTGCTGAGCAAGTGTGAGGACCTAAATCCACAGTAGTATAAAAAAGAACAAAAGGATTATAAGGTATGAAAAAAAACAAAAACAAAAATCTTTCTCACCCATGACAAAATTCTTGGCTAAAGCCCCTATGACAAAAGACAGACCAATAAGAGAACAGCATGTCTATTTTTCTAATACAGATTTTACTTGGCACAGTGGCCTTCCGAAATGAAGTAGCAGATGACATGGCAAGCACACCTCTGATCTCAGTATTTAGAAGGTTGAAGCAGGAAGGTTGTAAGTTCAAGGCCAGTGGAGTACCTAATACCCTTTGTCACACTATGTGCTTGCAGGAGTGAGCACATGCTCGCACATGCTCTCACATGCGTGTACATGCACCCCCCCCACACACATGTGAGGGGAGAGAAGGGAAGTTGTCTTTGAATGTAGGCACAGTCGTTGGAAACAATGCTTATGGAATACACACACATACTTACTCTAAACTTGGAAGACCTCACTGGGAAGTTCTTGGTCGTTTTCAGATTCTGCTTGATATAGTCCTGTTGTCCTTTCCCTCCAGCTGGGAGGCAGAAAGCCTTTGAAGGAACAGGTCAGAGAGTGCCCATTATACTTATGACAAGGTCTATGGCCCCTTCAGAGAACAGTGTAAGGAAGATATGTTGGGCCTTCTTCTGCTGTTTCTTCACCTTTCAGTGTGCTAAATATTGAGCACGTGACAAATGTCCCTGACACTTACGCAACTCTGCCACAAGGACTAGAAGTCAGTTTCACTTCCGGGGAGTCTCATCCACTCCTTAGCTGAGAGTGAGCCAACCAGACCAAGCAGGCCTGAGTGGCAGCGTACCACAGCGCATAGCTAAACAATGTGTTTTAGTCACTCAACAACTACCATTGACAAACAGCAACAAGAAACAAGTATGTGAATCACTCTCTGAAAGGGTAAAAAACAAGCAAACAAACAAAAATTCAAGGAAAAAAAGCTTAAAACTTTGCTCAAATTGGTAAAAGTAGCAAGGTCACAAATCTATAAAGTCCTTTTAGCCAAGTGTAGTGAGCATAGTTTAAAAACAACAACAACAACTAAAAAAAGCCTTTTAGACATATAAAAATGGCTTAGTCAGGATTCCCACTACACCTGATAACCAGAACTCAGTGACATCACTCACTCAAGAAAGCAGACACAGTGCTAGAACCCAGTGGCGCCCACTGGACAGTATATAAGCAAAGACCAAGAGCAATGCTCTGCTTTGCATGTCTGGAGACATTCAGCCTTGATCTGCTCTGCGGATGGAGAGTTTCTCCCAGGATCCTGCCCCTCGACTCAGAGACTGAGACTGGACTTGACCTTCAGCTAAGATACGTCGCACAGAAAATCAGCCTTGGGGAGACAGGCTTAGGACCACAGTTAGGAATTTAGAGTGTGAATGTAGTTTCTCTGTTTTAGCTATCCCTAGGCCTAGGCCAGAGAGCTTCTAGCCTCTGTACAGTCTACTCTTTTGTAACCCAAATCTTGAAGGCTTTGGCATGTAGCCTCGACCTTCTAACTTAGGCCTAGAATGTTTCAGCTTCCAAGACTCACTGCTGAATAAGCTTATCTTTTTTAGCTCTTTCTGAATTCTGCCTGGCATCTTTCTTGGCTTCTGACTGGACTGTTCTGCTTGGCCTCAAACTAACTCTGGCAATGTGTTCTAATCTGGTCTCTTCTCATTCTCTGGTGCATTCTGTCTTCACCTGTGTCTAGCTTGTTCTCTCTTCAACTTGTCTCTGTAACACTGTCCTGGCAAAACTGCTACACACATGACTTTCCTACTCTACTACGAATAATACTCGGCCTGCTCTCTTAACTTGCCTCTCTTTCCTGTCCTGGTCTCATTAGAGGCGGGTGGATCCTGTCTCTGGCTCATTCTGTCAGATCTTTCTGTGATTAATCACTTTTTCTGACCCTCAATTAGATGTCACTTTCACACATTGCTGCTTCCTTCTACAAACTAATCTTACTTTCATTGTTTGGGATCAAAGGTGTACCCGCAGAGAGTATCTGTATTCCAGCCAGATCATACTATAATTCAGAGCGTGTTTGCACTCCATCCAGATCACATAGACTGAACGGTCTTAGATGGGAATCCTTGTCAGAGCAGCTGTGTTCCTGGGCTAAAATCCCTCGACAAGTAAGCCCATGCATTGCAGTAACAGCCCAGTATTGCTCGAGTCATCCTCTTGTGGACATTTGCAGTCACTATTACAGTCAGTGCCACAGGTAAGGCCATAGAACATGCCCATGTGTGCAGGTATTAAATGTACTTATCTCTCTCCATAGAGGATCTGTCACCAGTTGGCATCTCTTGGATTCCTTTTTATCTTGTACAGGTGTAGGTTTTGTTGCTAGAAAGTATTGATTACCATCAGGTCCCAGGGTAGTCAGTTCTAAATACAAGAAGATTCTTCTAAAATCTTCCTCTAATTTTGCTGAAGGCCTAACACTCTCCTACTTTTCAGTTGCCTTTCTCCAGTAAAATACACAGATTGAAGTTAGAAGTTGGGGCTCAGATGCAAACAATGAAGGCTTGATCTAGTCACAGAACCCACATAGCACTCAGCCCTTTGTAAACCTAGCCCCAGGTTTGCCCTCTTTGGCCTCCCTGGGCTCCAGGCAGGAATACACATACACCCATAAACATTAATTTTAAAAAATTAAGAAAAAACAATAAAATTGGAGACATATGTACTCACATTTGTAGCTCATGATCAGTGGGAATAAGATCATCAGAAAATAGTAAATATAACTTATAAAGTAGGCATATTTGTTGTTGCTGTTATCAAATGCCATGATACTATGAAACCATACTAGGAAGAACTTCTGTTTTGATTTTCAGTTCCAGAAGGATAAAGTACTCCAATAGTAGGGAAGGCAGGGCTGGCTGATCACATCCCAGCCACACACAGGAAGCAGTGGGAAGAGCAGGTAGTGGAGCAGTGCTCCCAAACCTCCAAGCCTGTCCAGGTGATGCAAGCCTCCAGCAAGGCTTCAGCTCCACCTCTTCTGGTTCTATAACCTCCGCAAAGAACACCATCAACAGGAAACAGTGTTCCAGTACATGAGCCTATGGAGACATTTCTCATTCAGACCACCACGGGACATAGTACTTTAAGCCAGAAGTCAGTGGAATTAATTAAAAAAAAAAAAAAAAAAAGGCTATGGATACAGAAAAATCAGTTGGTAAACCAAAAGTGTACAGCTGGTCTGTTATATTGAGACTTCCCCTGACACACTTGCTGTAGCTGTGCAGAGCTTGTAAATCTGCCTTCTGGAACATTTCTTTCTCCTTTGAGAGGTAGGAATAAACGTAACTCAGGTGTGACTGTGTAGGGCCCAGATGCTTGCTCTGTTCTCACCGAGACCTTGTTCAGGCGTTTTAGGTTGGCCTTTTTGTAATCAGCTCTTAGTCTGATATTTTCTGATGTTGAGAAGATAGGTGACATAGCTGTAGTTCATTATAACTTTTGTTCTCCCTACTCCCATTTTACCCTACAAATAAAGCATGTTTCCTTTACACCAAGGAATCCCTAATTTGAGCCAGCCTGTTTGCTAGCTCATAGTGTTAAAAACCTAAAGAAGTCAGAATTTGATAGGAAAATGTGAAACATGATGAAATATTTATAGAACTGAGCTAGAGGTCTATGTTAGCATTTCTGTGGAAGACCTGGTTTTTATGATAGCCATAGGTAGGCTACAAAACACATTCAGATACATTTAACCAATGCTAGATTTTATCGTATATTAAAAAAGAAATTGTATTCTTATTATGTACTGATGCTGTCCTCTGAGGCCTTTTGAATGTGGTGCTAAATAGTCTCCAGGTGCTTCCGACTGCAGTGTGATTACCACCGTGTACGTGTGTGGTGGGGGGGCAGAGCCCAGGGTCACCCCAGCCTGGCCTCTCTAGGCCCCTTGTGAAGTGGATCACATGGCCAGTGAGTCTCAGGGGCCTGTACCTGCTGAGAGGCAAGAGAGGTCACTAAAGGAAGTTCTCATCATTTTTATTATCTCAAGAGCTTAGAATTTCTGGAGGTTCTGGTAAGCATATGTAAGAATAATAATAAAGTAAAATGGAACCCTAATATGCGAAGCTCAACAGAAAGGGGATCATTTTCTCCCAATCACTTTCTCCTAATGGTGCAAACCACTCAAAGAGTAATAGTTTGCTATTTTCAAATAGCAAAGTTAATGTAGGCAGAACTTTGGAATGTCACAGAGCTCAACATTATCTGAGACCCTTTACTTTACTTCCCTCATTTTTACAGATGAGGAAAATGGGACCTAAAAAGGTCAACTTACTTAAGATCACAGGAGTGGCAGAGCAGATATTCTGAGTCATCCCGCTGATATCTATTTATAACCAGCCGTGCTAATGGGTTGCTTTTTCCATAGAAAATGGATGAAACTTTTCATTTACATTTTTGTGTAGAAATTCAAAGGCTGAGAATATTTAACATCATTAAAGCAGATTAACAACTCTGCTACCTGAAGGCATCTAGCATTTCTCATACTTCTTTTCAGATTTTTCCTGAGGCGCCAATCTTAACTCACAGTTCTCTGACTTTCAAAGTCACTCTTTCCTGAGAGAGGCGCAGTCCCTGTTGTTCATAGGGAAGGCTGTCTTACATTGCTCACACGTTTATCTTGGGTTCTAATACAATCCTATTAGAACAAAAGATAAGTATAAAGAACAACCTGATATGCCTTGGGGTATCTGATACCAGCTTTGAATACCGGCAAATTTGAATTTTGCCCTCAATGTAGGAAACTAGATGAAATAGACTATGTGTTTTTGTCTTCTGCTGACTTGATCAGCTGTAGTACCTGCTGCAGGAATGCCGAGAAGGTGTCTCCTGGCCCAACTGTCTTCTCCAAGACAGTCCCCTGCAGAAGGGGATGGCTGGTCTGCTGCCCTGTTAGTCCCACGTAATTGTAAAACTGATTTCACAATCACAAGAAGCTGTTTTAAAAATTCTGTTATCTTTTCATTTTCTCTTCTGATTGATTAGTGTGCTCCGCTCACCTATCACTGTAACTTGAGGGAATCATTTTTCTGTTTTCATAGAACGAAAAAAATTCTTCCACATAAACATGCACACAAAAAGCCATTGTGAACTAAGCCCAGAAAACTTCAACTGAAGCATGGTATTTTTTTTTTTTTTTTCTCAGCATGAACAGTAATTTTCCACTGAGCAGGCCTCAGCCAGATGTCTGCAAGGAATGTTGGTCTGACTTTCCTATATCATACTCTCAGAATTAAAATAAAAACATTCTCTAATGAAGCTGTCTTGAATGGGAAGTCAGATCTTAGCTTTTTTGTTGTTGAGAATCTAGCCTGTGGTCATTTGTTAATATGTAAGGTTAAAACTCAGTAATCCTTTCCTTGCATTGGTGACAGCGTGACTACACATTCTCTATACTAGCTGGCAAATATATGTTGATTATATTAAATATGGCTCAGTGTGGTTTTATTCTGCGCCGAAGAATTATAAAATATAGTCTTTTTGTTCCTGGTTCCTTAGGCTCATCCTTATAAACTTGTGTTTTCATGAGATAAGCTATACTAATGTATAGCTGAATTCATGTGAAGTCTGGAAAGTGTTCTTTGATAGTGTATGGAAAGATTTAATGTATATGCCCATTCAAGGTTTTATTTCTGAATTAATTCTGTCCTCTCCCTCTTTGCTACTTCTGTTACCCCCTGTTTTAAACTGGAGACTAGAACCCTGGATCTTTTGCATGCCAAGCCAGTTGTTCTGCCATTGAGTGGCATACCCGTCTTTTCTTAGTTTTATTGTTTGGGATAGGGTCTGCTCTATAGACCAGGCTGGTTTCAGACTGTGGGCCTTCTGCCTCAGCCTCTGGAGCAGCTGGATTATACGCATGTGCCATCACCCCTTGCTCTGCTCAGGCACTTCTGAGTAGAATTGAAGGTTTACCAGTTTAAGGACTGTGTTTAAGGACTTCTTTCTTTCCTTCCTTCCTTCTTTTTTTCCCATTTTGTTCAGAAACAGAAGTGGAGGAGAGCCAAAGGCAGGGCAAGCCTAGTCTTGAAAGGAGCAGCTTTCTCAGCCCGTTATGGCCCTCAAGTTGTTAATAATACATTCTGTTGTTATGACCCTGAGTCTCACTTTCTGACTGTAGCTGCTACCAGACTGAGTCCTAGATAGCCTGAGCACTAGGACTTACAGTAGAAGCTGAGCAAGGAGTGCGAAGATCTCTTGGCTCATGTTGCCAGGTCATCTGGAAGACTTCAACAACTGTTGCGGTTTGTATGTTTTGATATGGTCTCTCTTTGCAGCTCTGGCTGGCCTGAAACACTCTCTCTCCCTTTCTCTCCCTCTTTCTCCCTCCCTCCCTCCCTCCCTCCCTCTCTCTCTCTCTCTCTCTCTGTGTGTGTGTGTGTGTGTGTGTGTTTGTTTGTGTGTGTGTATGGTTGGCCTTGAACTTGCTGTAACCCTCTGTCCTTTGTTACTTAGAACTGGGGATACTGGCCTTGAACACTTGTTCTGATGAATGAATAAAGTGTTCCTATTCAAGGGTGTTAGCTAAGTTACACAGTTTCCAAGAGAATTGTAATCAGACAGCATCTCTTCTAAAGACTTATCTAACAATGAACTTCTGTTGAAAAGAAATAATGCCAAGTGCTGGAGATACAAGAAGGAAAAGATGCCCATCTAATGCGGAAGATACCAGATGGCAGTGTAGTTTAAACAGTCTAGGAGGATTATCTTAGTCACTCTTCTGTTGCTGTGAAGAAACACCATGGCCAGGGCAGAGCTTATAAATGAAAGCATTTAATTGGGGGCTTGCTTACAGACTTACTCTGTTATCATTATGGTGGACATGGCATCAGGCAGATGTGCTGGAGAAGTAGCACATTTCTGGATATTCTGATCCAGAGGTGGGGGTTGGGGGAATGGGGGCACACAACACAGGTGGACAGAAAGACAGAAACAGAGACCAAGAGAGACAGACAGAGATAAAGAAACAGAGAGTGGGCCCAGCGTGAGCTTTTGAAACCTCAAAGCCTACCCCCAGTCATACACTTCCTCCATCAAGGACACACCTTCCTCCATCAAGGACATTCCTCCTTATCCTTCTAATCCTTTCAAAGAGGTCCACTCCCTAGTGACTAAGCAGTGAAATGTGAGCCTTTGGTGGCCATTCTTACTCAAACCACCACATTCTGCTGCTTGGCCTCCATAGGCTTATAGCCATACCATATTGCAGAAACTGATTCAGTCCAACTTAAAAAGTCCCTATAGTCTGTCACAGTGCCAACATTGTTTAAAAGTCCAAAGTCCAAAGTCTGAGACTCATGGCATTCTCTTAACTATAACCCCCTGAAAAATCAAAATCAAAAAGCAGATCTCATGCTTCCAAAGTACAATGTAAAGGATATACGGTATCATTCCTAAAAGGAGGAAAGGAAATATAATGAGGAAATATTGGACCCAAGCAAAACCAAAACCAGCCGGGCAAACTCCAAACTCTGCATCTTCATGTTTGTTGTTAAAGAACTCTTCCAATCTCCAGCTCCTTTCAGTGTTGTTGACTGCAGCACACTTTCCCTCTTGGGCTGCTTCTGCACCCAGTCTGGCATCTCCAGAGTGGGGGTTTCCAAGACAGTACAGGCGCCCCCTCACATTTTTACTCATAGCCTTCTCTAGGCCTCAGTGGAGACCCCTGACACATGCTGGCCTCAGCAGCTTTCCTTAGCCAAGTATGGACAGTCCACAATCCCTTTCTTGTGTTCTTGACTCTAAAGCCACAACCATGTGGCCAAAGCTGTCATTCTGCCTGTTGGGACTGAAAGGTGGACCCTCCTGCAATTACATTTACATCAGCTTTGTGTTGTTAATGGTTTTCTTCCTGTGTTCAAGTGACATTTATCACAGTTCTGTTACATATTCATTTTCTCTGACTGCACAGAATTGTTGATATAAGCTTAATAGCGTCATATGTACAATTTTCAAGCTTCTCTGACACTATGAAGATATCCCACTGTTCTGATATGTTTTGGTTCATTGCATAAATTTTCCTTTAATTCCTGGTCACAAGGTGGAAGTTCAACTGTGTGGAGTCTTGGCCTGAGGTCACCAGCCGTTTCATTCTAGTTAGCACTAGACTTTTTTTTTAGTCTTTTAATCTCCTTGATTATAGACTCAGCTCTATCCTACTTTCTGGTGCTTCTTTTCTCTTCACACTTTACATTCTGTATTTCTCTTTGTCCAGTTTGTTCCTTTTTATTGTAGATCTACTTAAGAGTGACCTCTAATAACCACATGGCAGAATCAGTATAGGATGGTTTGAAATCTTTGTTAAAACCGTTAATCCAAACTCTTCAATTTAGTTTCAGGAAGATTCTTAGGTCAACGGCAGAAAGCAGCCATGGTCATTGCCGGATTATTCCAAGAAAGGTGTTGGCTACTTTCTAATATTCTCCCTTCTGAAACTTCTCAGCACTGTTGTCCCCGCTCCAGTAGGATGGTCCCTTAAGTTCTGCTTAAAAGCTTTCAGCTACTCTCCTAACCCAAAGCCTTACATATTTCTGTAAATAACAGCATAATCATGCTTGTCACAGCGATGCCCCAGTCTCTGGCAACAACATGCTGGAGAAGTGGTCGAGAGCTTCATACTGATCCAGAGGCAGAGGAAGAAGCAGAGAGGGGAAGAGGAGCAGACCATGTGTCTGTCTTGGGCTTTTGTAAAGTTAAAGCCTACCACCAATGACACACTTACTCCAGCTAGGCCCCACCTCATAATCCTATCAAGGTGTACTACTCCCTGGTGACTAAGCATTTAAATATGAGCCTCTGGGGGCCATTCTCATTCAAACCACCACAAGGATAGACAAAAGTAAGGCAGCACATAAGTACTAAATGATTGATAATTTATGATGGCAGAGTTTCTGGAAGACAGTCACTAGAGAGTGGAATAGACAATAAATTGAGACCTGTATTTCAGAACTGACACTGAATTTCTCTAACGTGGAAGAGTGAGGCAAAATCCCTGTGCAAAAACCTTTGCTCCTGGTTGCCTTGATTATGTCAGGCAGTTCACCAGATGCAAGGGGGCATTGGAATCTGTGTCTCCACAGTGTTTTGAAACACATGCTGCAGGCTCTTGATTTCTTTATGACAGTCCAGCAGGTGGGGATCAGTGGGAACACATTTCCACAGACCTGAGCTTTTCCACACTGAGTTGTTTGTATTTGGGGCTTAGGAGAAGACAGACACTAACAGGTGGAGTTTCTCAGGTTTGGACCATCATATCTAGGGGATAAGACTAATACAGATGCCTGCATTGCAATCCAGTAATCTGTCACAATTGTGAGGCATCCAGTCTTAACTGTCCCCTTGCCACTCAGGGACAGATACTGCTTTCTGAGCTACAGGGGAAGCCAACTGTTTTCATTAATTTGCACATTTAAATTCACTTACAGCCTGACAAACACTTCTTCAATCAGAAAATCCAAATTAATATCTTGTCTTTCAAATGATATATTTTAAAATCAATAAAAATATCCTTGGCCACAGCATGCCTCACAATACAACTTTAAGCATTTCTGAGTACTAATCAGGAGTTCCAACAGCTTGACATGTCTATGAAGTCACATTAAACTGATACTGACAAGCAGGAAGCAGAAGTATTTTTGGCAGAAGCAGGGCGGCCCTTTAAAATGAGCCTAGGGGTCTTTTTGCAGGTTCTCAGCAATAAGATCTAAAATTAATTCTGGAAATATGTGGCCCTATTTGGTAACAGGTGATCCCTGACATGACAAGTAAGGCCATGGTGTGCAGTGAGTCAGCTTCCTTGAATACAGTCTTACAAATGGTGCTGTGAGCTGGGTATTTTAGCCGGGTCATGTGACTGCTGGTAGCCATTAAGGATTATTCTAAACTGAGAGTATGTGGGGACCCCCTTGTTTGGAAGTTGTTTTACTTTAATCTTTCTCTTTAACTTAAGCAACTTTTTACTAATTTCAAACGTTCCATAATATTAACATGCAGTGTTTTAATATCAGTTTTTTGTGCATGAAATGTGTCTCATATTAAACCTACTTTTTTATGATTTTTTTAAAAAAAGGTTACTGCTCTGTGGCTTAAGTGGAAGGTATCGGTGACACATAGGTCAGTGACAATTCTAATTATTCATGGTGTTATGAGCAGGAACTGATAAAAACATGAATGAACCTACTCCATTCCCAAGCTGCTTACAGTTTTATCTGAGTAGAATCGGTGGTCACTCATAGGTATTCGATGTAGCATAATGTATGGGACATACTTATCAGAAAGACAAAAGCTTTATCAAATCCACCCAAGGACTGGCAGGTTTAGCATACAAGGAGAAGTGAAAGGAAGAACTGAAAGGAAGTGGTAATAGTGGAGCTAGAGGCTAGAGCTCCACCCAGGGCCATCGAAGGAGATAGGCCTTTCTGAACTTTAGTCTCCTGGTAATGGGAGAACCTTAGGAAGCTTTCTAAAATGTCTTTCTCATACCATTTCTACCAGAAAGTAATTCTTGCCCAATATATGTCATTTAAAAAAATAATTTAAAAAGTGCATAGAAGCGTTACTAAGTCACTTAAAATTGACTCTGTCCCCTTCTTTCAGAACTGTTTCCTGATCCCAAGTAACATGATTGGAACCACAGTCCGGGAATGTCAGAGTGCAGTAAATTAAGTAAAAAGATATCTTAATTACTAGGGACCTGTATAGGCAGGAACTAGGAAATGAGTAGACCTAGAATCTTTGAGAGAATTAGACTAATTTTGTCTATGGGAGTGGGTGGTCAAAAGGAGGAATTATCTGCTTCTAAAGCTCTGTGAAGAGAAAGGTCCTGTTGTCCTCAGCTGTACTGGACCTGGGACCCTGCCATTTTTCTTAGGAGAATTTTGAGTTTCAAGGTCCTATGAAGAAATGTAGACTGGCTCTATAGAATCAGGAACCAAGGTAGAAATGATGTTTTATCCCCTTCTCTTTAACACAGTATTGGCTTATTTTAACAAGGAAATTATCCATGAGCTTTGCTGAATTCTTTTATGTGAACATTTTCTGAGGTCATGGAGACAATTGATTTAAAAATCAGTGGTTCTCACAGTATTTACAAACTCATCAGCTCTATTACAAGATATATGAGGTTAGAGCTGGTGTGATTCAAGGGTCAGTGATCCCAATTTGACCATTAATCCCATGATAACAGGTGTCTTGGCAGTTTTCTCTTTAAACACACCAAGAATAATGTGACGGCATCATCTTCCACATGTTTTGATAAAGATCACCGATTGTCTTGTTTCCTGAAAAGCACTTCTGCCTATAAGGGAACCTTGAGACAATTACAGGTTTAACTGTATATTGAGTTTTTCAGTGTCACCTACAATCTCTCATTACATCTGGCTGAAGTTCTTAGATAAGTCGGAATGGAAGTGACAGTTTGTGGAAAAGGAAGGGAGCAGAGTCCTTCCCACCTTGTGGGGCAGCATGCTTCAGAGTGCAGGGAAGTTTCCTTTCCATCTCACAATTCAGCGTCATTGTAGAGAGGTGGTGTCTAACAATTGCTCCTCTGTGCTTTCCTCACAGTGTGTTTGGTCCGATATACTGTATCTGGCCTCAGTTTGCAGGGTGTAGAAACCAATCCTATTTTACTCATGACCTTTACTGGGATTAAAACTTTCATTTCTGCTGTGTAGTTATCTCTGTTGGCGGTAGAACAGTTACAAGATTCCCTTTTACCCCCCGTAGGCCTTCCAGCCTCACTGGGAATTTAGAAAATCGGGTGGTCTTTCCTTCTTGGCCTGAGTAGGTGCTAAACTTCCAGGTAGGATTCTCTTTTCCAGAGATCAGCATATGGCCTAAGGACAAGAGTTTAGAGAGCATAGAGTCTGTGTAATTCCACCCTAAAGTGGCACAGCATGTCCCACAGGCATGGGCCTTTTACTGCTATTGTCACCTGTGTGCCCTCCTGGACCCTCCTGACCTTAGAAACTTCAGTTCCCAGCACCTTACTTAGCTCATTGACTCAATGAGCCCGGTGTCACCCTTACCCTCCTGCTGCAGTTCCTTTGCTAGAGTCATGCGCCTCCACCCCTGCCTTCCCCTTGCAGTTGTGTGACCACAGCGCCAGGGGCATCTTTATCAAGAGTGGCCTGGCTTCCCATGGACTACCCCATAGGGTGGGAAAGATGCAGGCTCCGAAAGGACCTCGCTTACTTTTTCCTCTGTGTCCTAGCACTGAGAACCCTTTTCATAAATGCCCACTCTTGGAAAGAAAACTGCTTCTCAAGACTATGTCTACCAGCTCTTCCAAAGCCCCACCCCATGATTGACGCGCACCCCTTTTCTTTGATGTGCCACTTCAGCCAGTCTGTTGAACTGCTGTGCTTTTACTCCTGTCCTTCATTTCTGCCTTTCTGGTGCTTCTCTCTAAGACACCACCTCTCCCTTCTTCTCTCCTAGTTATGATTTGCTGACTGTAACCAGAGCTGGTCGAAGTGTCTGGGTTTAAGGTTCTCAGGACGTGCTCTCTGTCTCACCTCTCCTTCCCTCCCCTAGAGGGCCTTAGCCATTGCCCTGTTATGGTCCTCATCTCTAGTTGTCATGTGGGTTAATGTCACAGGCCACTCGAATTCTTAGTCCTGAGCACAGCCTCAACCAGGAAGCTGGTGTGCAGTAAGAGTTTGACATGAATCAGGGTATGTGGTGGGGGGTGAGGATGAGAGAGAACTGAGGTTAATTATTTCTGTATCGGTAGTTACCACTTAAAATTCCAGTAGTTTGAGATGCTTACATTTAAGTTTTTAAAAGTCTTTTATGCTTTTAGTTTTCAAGTCACAACTGTTTTACATTGGAACATAATGTAAATGTGCATATGTATGTTCACTGAAAATGAAAAATTGAAACTAATTTTTAAAGTACGGTGTTTGTTTTTATCGATAAGCGCTGATGTTTTGTAGTTTGTACTTTTCAACTTTTCTCGTGCGTTCATGACCCATTAAATTGATTCACAAGTTGTGTAGGTGAGAGCAGTTTGAAAGCTATTTCCATAAAAACTCTATCTACCTTGCTGTAGGACAAAGACTTGAAGTGCCGGTTTCAAAGTTGAGTCAAGGGAGGAAAACCAGGAGCGATGCATACCAGATTTTTGCAAGTGATTGACTCATACAAATGGAGTGGGCTGTGCAGGAATCACCATAAAACTGGGAAGCTGGAACATTAGTGCAGAGATGCAATTGCAATCACAGAGAGGCTTTTTTTTTTCCTTCAGGAAACTAGTTTTCTGGTCTTCAGACTATTCAACTGATTGAATCAGGACCAATCATTACTAAAAATAATATTTTTCTCTTAAAATCTACTACTTGTGGGCTTTATCATATCTACAAAGTACCTTCTTGGTGGTATTTCACATGGTATATGAGCCTGGGAGCAATTGGGAACAATAGCCTGGACACATCAAAAGACCATCACAGGAATGAAGGGGTCTGTCTTCAGCTCTATTTGTCTGAGGATCAGAATCAATTTTAGTTTACCTACTGCTTCAGTATATCTCAGTGCTTCTTCCTGTACCCTTAAGCTAACCTGTGACCCTCGTCTACTTGTTTGGCTTATTCAGTGCTCCTCCCTCCCGATTTTTTTTCCTTTGCTATAATTAAATACCTGGGACTGGGTACTTTATCAAGAACATTTGTTAGGATCACAGTTCTGAAGGTTCATGGGCGTGGCACTATTCTCAGTGTGGTTTTGGTGAAGGCCTTAAGGCAGAGGGCATCACAGGCAGGAGATGCCAGAGGGAAGGATCAGGTCATCAGACAGGATGCTACAGTCTTTTACAAATACAGCCTCCTCAGGTGACCTAGGACTGTCGTTAGACCCTACTTCTTAAAGGTTGTGCACCTTTTCTCAGCCTTCCACCCTAGGGATCAAACATGTAACTCATTAAACTACGAGGGAATTAACCAAAATTGTATCTCGGAAACAGTAGCTGTCATTTCAGCCTCATTCATGGTTTGGTATTTCTTCAACTGCTGTAGGTCAACCTGTACTTTCTAGTGGTTCTATGACTTCCTCTTGGTAGGGATCTTTTTGCTTAAAGTGCATGTTTATTCAGATATCTCTTTGAATGGGCTGTTTCATCTGGTTTCCAATCTAATGTTGGACTTGAGGTGTCATTCCCATGGTTAAGAACTTAGAGTTTGGAATTGTTCATTCCCCGTAAAAGATTTGAATACCCTTGGAAGTTTGTTTGTCAAAGTGTGAGCTTGTCAGTCATTCCCTGACAACCTCATTGTGGTGTGGCTGGTGCCCACTTTCCCTGTCTGACCTACACACAGCGTAGTACTTTCCTCCTTCCTTCCCTTTCCTTGCCAGTTCGGGGGAGTTTAGAACAGCCTCCCTCTGTGGGCTCTTAGAAGCACCTGTTGGCACTTACAATGGAAGAAACAGCTAGAGCCAATTGCTAGACAAATGCTAGAGCAGAAACCTCTCCACTAGATCACCCTAATGCATTTGCTAGAAAACACTCACTTCAGGGAGTGACCAATTAGCTATTCTTCATAGAAAATTGTCCCCATCAGACTAGGTATCATTTGGGATAATTAGTCATATATATTATTTATATATATTATATATATGACTATATATATTATATATATATAATATATTATAATGTTGAGGACTCATGTTCAGTGGGAACTGTACCAAGGCCACAAATTTATTCCATACTGGCTACCAGTTGTCAGCTTGCAAAGCATATGTCTCTGATTTAAAATAAAAGACCACTGAGCTGAAAGAGAACATTATTAATTTCTCATGAAAATGTTATCATTTGTAAAACACTAAGGAAAATATGACCATTATTAGATTGCCCAGTTTTCTGTTAAACTGTCCACTAAGGGAAAAATCTATATTTTGGACTGGTCCTAGGATTTTATAAGTTTGGACCTAAGCTTTTATTCTTTGTGAACTACCTTTATAAGAATTTTTAAAAATCTTATATTACTTTAACAACACATATTTGTAGATAATGGTATTGATTATACTGCATTCTGTTCTGTTCTAAATAAGAGATATGGCACTTTCAGATTACTTTTAAATCATTGAAAATGTCGGGGTCTGCAAGATGGCTCATAGCAAGCAATAGTCCTTGCTTTGCAAGCCTGGCAGCCAGAGTCAACATCCAGAGGCCGCAAAAAGGTTGAGAGGAGAGAATTGACTCCACAAAGCTGTCCCTGACTTCCACATGCATGCCACCACACACGAGTCATCACACGCAATTGCAGTAATAACAAATTGTAATTTATTTGTTTGTTTTTGAGACGAAATCTCACTCCAGGCTCTGTCTGGCCTGGAACTTGACATGTAAGCCAGCCTGGCCTGAAACTCACAGCAATCCATTGCCTCCCAAGTGCTGGGGTTAAAGGCGTATAGCACCGTGCCTGGCAATAATACATTTTTTTAAAGAAATTTTTTTGTGTATGCTCTTAAGAATACCACTTTTTTTTTTTTACAAATATGTATATATGTGCATATATACATATATATTAAAAATTTAGCTTTTTATGTACAGCATATGTACATACTGGCTTTTTGCAAAGTCACTAAAACTGTTTGGAATATGAAGTGTTTACATCCTCTATATTTGATTTTTAATGATCTCTGAGATTGAGATAGTGCCATTACTAATCCAAATTTGATGCTTGATTTTATCATAGGGTCTTTTTTATCAGTTTGTGTCTATGAATATATTGAGAGAAATGACAACTTTCATCATTTCAAATAATACAAGAAGAATAATATCAAGCTGAATATTTTAAGGAGAGTCAGCGATATAAATTCTGTTATGCTTTCCAGAGTTGTCACTGAATCTGAAGACCAACTTTGCCTATTCTTTCTGTAGCTTTTAGGTAAGAACTGATCCTGTAAACTGTTTTCTTTGTGTTGTGTAAGGGAAGGACCACCTGGAAAATGGGTTATGAGGCAGGTGAATTCAGTACCACTACCAGTAACCCCCCCTCCCCAGGGGCAATATTTAAGGAGAAGCTGGGGAGAAGGCCTGGCATGGCCTAGGCATATGAATTGGTGTTCATCTCCTCTTGATGGCCCTACAGCCTAGGCTTCTGCGAGTGGGCTGACTGATCACAAGAATAGGAGACGTGGCTGCTGCTGCTGCTGGTTTACGCACCTGAGAACTCTTTAGTTTTAGTCTGACTCCTCACTGCTTGTCTTGATGAGGTCAGTCATGTGGGTAGTGACATCTAGGTCTTGGCTCCAATTTCTGTGTCTTTAAGCGAATGTTTGCAATTATACTGCATAAACAGGTGCTTCTTTTTGACGAAGCACTAGCTAAGACACATGTTCTAAACTCTCCCATTGTCTAACAGATGTTTAGTCTTGCTCATGCTACCTGCCCGTTGTGAGTCAAAGGGAAGTTCTTTGTGTCATTGGAGTTTCATGAACTGAACAGTACCAGAAGCCCATTTCTGTTGTAATTTTTTCCCAGACTGTAGAGACACAGGAAGCCTTGTGGGAGGTCTTTGCCATAAATTTCCTTAGACAGGAAGTGACATATATTGGTTTATTTTTTTCCTCACAACCTAGTGGCCATTAGTGTTTACATAGCTATACCTCTATGCAAGAAAGATGGGGATGTCATACCCTGATGTGCCCACGAGGAGGACCAGAAATATTGCTCAGTGTGCTAACGGCTTCATAGGTAAACCAACTGACTTTTATTTAGTAGTGCAGGTGGATTGCAGAAGGAAGCTTAGTGTGTATATGAACAATCATAAATTGACTTCAAGGGGCAAGGGACAGGATTGAGCCTGGGGTAGACCTAGCTTGCCTGATACCTTTTGCTGACTAGCCCAGGGTGCTCTTAAAGTGAGCAAACTTCTTGCCTCAGCCTGTGGACTCCTGAGATTATAGATACGACCCACTATACTCAGCTTGAAAATTGGCTCTTACCTTCATTTTTCAGGTGATTTTTTTGTTTGTTTTGTTTTGTTTTTGTTTTTCAAGACAGTTTCTCTGTGTAGCCTTGGCTGTCCTGGGCATGCTTTGTAGACCAGGCTGGCCTCGAACTCACAGAAATCCACCTGCCTCTGCTTCACCAGGGCTTGGATTACAGGGGTGCACTACCACACCTGGCTTCAATTTTTTTTTTCTTTTTACATGTACTAATCTTTAGACTCCTCCCCATTTTCACCGTACTGGTGAGTTCAGGGTTTGTCAGTATATAAGGGAGACTGCCCACCCAATCAACATGTCAGATTGGGGAATCTCTCACAATCTCCCTTTGCTAAAGTATACTACAGTAATTATGTCTTATACAAACAAACAAACAAAAAATATGTCCATGCTGGTGCTGTTCTTCTGACCCTTATTTAACTGAACAAGGAATTAAGTTTTGGCTTTGCATGTGAATGCATACTAAAGCATGTAGGACTAGAGACCTGAAAAATTAGTAGAGGGATAATGTCAGTAGCTTGACTATGTAAAACATATAATGAGTTCAATTAGATGGACATTTGGATTCTAGTGATCCATCCTTCACACACTTCCACAAAGTGGCTTGTTTATGGGGGAATGTTTAAATACAAAGACAACACAAACCAAAACTTACCATCATATATTGCTATGAATGAAGACTTGGCCTCAGAGTGGTATGCAGTGACTAGGTCTTAAAGAGTTGAGAGCTGGTTCTAGACACCAGCAACCTGACTATGGAACTGAGCCCTTCTAGGCATACAGTCTTGAGAATGGGCCACAGTGCAAAGCTTGCGGCCCAGAGTCATGGCCCACTGTATTTCATAAACCAGGAAAATTGTAGCCCTGCCCCCAGCACTCTGGTCCAACTGCAGTCCTGGCTCAGAAGCCAAAAAGCTTTTGTAATTTAGTAGTCTATGTGTGGAAATGATGATGCTACCTATGTGAAGTCCTCTAAGGGCCAGGAGGAGCTGAGCACACTGTAGGTACAAACTTTAGTCCTACATGCTTTTAAGAAAAGTGAATATCTCTAGCCCCCAAAGTCCAGGATTTGTAGCCAGAATATTCCATTTGAAGGGCTCTTTGACAGCTAATTTTAAGAGGCAGTTCAGTAGGCTAATGATTGCCAGTGTTGAGCAGTGTTACTCTATATGTTTCTGGAAAGGCATTTTTTTTTCCCAGATGGTATTAACATTTCGATAAGGAGGCTAAAGTGGAATATACTTCATACTATGATGGAGCCTTGTAGATAAATTGAAGATCTTCCAAGAAACAAAGAATATTGCCTTTAGACCTCCCCTACAACACCCAACTTTTTGCTCTCCAGTCAGCTTCCTACCATGGATTTTATATATGTTGGCTGTGGAATCAAATAAAATAAGATACTTCATATATGCAGAATGTACACATACACACACATACACACTATGCACATATCCAGTGCCTATGTTTGTTTGGAGAACAATGGTAAATCACAGCTTTTTTGCTGCCCTTTGAATTACTTTGTTTCTACTGTTCATTATGTGAAAGCCTGGGGCATTGTTGAATGTTTTGTTGTTGTTGTTGTTGTTTTGTTTTGTTTCCTTTTTTCTGGTGACCTACACTGGACTTAGAGTTCATGAAGCACATCTGCCCTACTAACTTCCTAGTGAGCATTGTCTTCTGACCTTCATGTTTCTCATGTAAATGTTTGAACAATGGACCTTGTCTTTACCCACCTGTCTTACCTGCATCAGATTTTAGAGCTGATCACTTATATAAAGTTGTTAAAGAGCTGAAGAGAATGTGTGTAGCTTTATAGTACCTGAAATTTTTTCCCCAAATTACTTAAGTATGTATGACGTACTATCCGTGGATTTGGCTGGTGTTGGGAGTTATCCTTCTAGCATCCCCAGTCATAAAGCCACACACTAGGATTAGCCAACACTCATTTGAAATATCCCAATTAAAACTCTGCACGACAAAGATAAGTATTTTTAAATCTATTAAGACATCTTATTAAATGAGGCAAGCTACAAATGGTGAAATGAGTGATGTGGAAGATGGGTAAATTGACTCAAAAACATTTTATGTAAAGGGACTTCGAGCAGGTGAAGCCAGTATGTTTCTGATGCGTGGACTGATGCCTAACTGGAGTCTTTGGTTATGGGCTCTGGCATGTAAGAATCTGTTGATTGATGCACATAAGGAGCTAGACGCATCCTACTGAAGAATAGTACATCTGGTTTATAAAAACCTATTACACAAATTACTTTTCAGAATGGCTTAAGCACAGAAATTGGGGCTTTGCTGGATTTATGAGTTAGGCTTTATGAGTCTTTTTGCTTTTCTGGCTCAGAATGTTTTTACATGTAGCACAACCTAGTTTGGGTTTTCTTTCATTGTAAGACAGTACAAGTTTATGTAGGAGGAAACTAACACCCTCACCTCTTTAGAATCTGTGTGGACTGGTAAGGTTGCATCCCAACAATCTGGAAATCATGACTGCCAGTTTGGCTTTCTTTTCAGCACAAACCTTCTCTGTTCCCTCGTCTACTGCCCACTGTTATTATGATTGTAAAGCGCCACGCTGGCCCCAGTTCCAGAGAAGGAAAGTTTGAGGTTATACAGAACTCCACAGTGACTAGGACCCCCTTTCAGAATGTTTATCACCAAGTTTCTTTTGAAAATGTACAGACATGGACCGTCTTCCTTAGGTTGTCTGTAGTTTCCAATTAGAGTCTCTTGAAGCGAGTCACTGAAATCACATGAGGATGAACTATGATTCTGCCAAGAAAGCTTGTGATGAATGGAGTCCATTTGTGGGAGTGTGTGAGCACTTGGCTTATCCCCAGCAGCACTGTGCAGAACCATCTTCTGGAACTCAGCATGCTAGAACCTGGGACGGTTTCCATCTTTGATCTGTCAAGAAGATTAAGCAGAACGCAGCCCACAACTGCATCCGAGACCTGTAGAAGCACTGTGGAGATTCTGTCCAGTTAGTATTTACTGGGAATGTGGGATTTCTTTTGTTCTGCATTGATTGAACTATATCACAAAGAAGTAAAAGAAATATATTACTTAACATTGATCAAATCATTGCTGCTTTAAAGAAGTGTTGTTCAGAGTATTGCAACTCTGATAATGATTCAAGTTAGAATTATATAATAAGCTAATTCTTACCTCATTCACATTTCACAGCCTGGGGTTGCTGGTTTAGAAGTATCCTTGCTTAGTATCATTGCAAACTTGTTAGTCCTGAAAGTTTGACTGCTGGGAAACAGAGATGAGGTCATGTTTTGTTTGCTTTGATCAAGGAACAGAATATTGCTTTTTGGCACCGAATCAAGAAGCCTTAAATTTAAACATCCTTTTGTTTGCTTTTCTCAGTGAAATAACACAGGAACAATGTGAAGGTGACTGAACTAAATATATGTATCTTGATGTGGTTGACTCTGGGGACCCCAGATACTGCTCTTAGAAATGGGGAAGGAGGGCAGTAATGCCATGATGGTGCAAGAATTTTTCATTACTTGATTGTTATCCATGTTTTTGCAGAGTAAAATAAGCATAAAATAGTACAACTATAACAAGAAATTTGAAAGAATCAAGACAATGTAGATGGAAGGAGAGATATTTATGTAACCCAGTCTTCCTTTTACCTCTCAGGGCCTTCCTGTCCCAGGCAAAATAGAAATTGTGTGGAGCAATGACCTATTTTGTAACGATAGCCCATTGCTCCAGACACAAGCAGCAATATTTACAGGCCAGTCTACATTCTAATATTAATTGCCGATGCAGGTTTTATTTAAAGGGCATTCAGGACAATAGTAGATGAAATAGTAAAAATTCCTTTAAAAGGAGATGGTGAGTTTTATCAAGGGAAATATCAACTTTTGTACTGCCTTAGGAAAGCTTCCCCTAGGTCCATATGGAGCCAAATGCAATTTTCTGGATTATCTCATTTTATTTTCACAACCCTCTGGGGTGGTATCATCATCATCATCATTTCATAAATAAGGAAACCAAACCTTGCCTGATCTTGTGGCTGGCTAAGGCTACATAGCTGGAGAATTTAGGAGACTTTAAAGCAGAGTAAAATTACTGTTGTGCCAATATGGTACCGTCGAAATGGGGAATACCAGGATCTACAATGTCTCCTTCTGCTGTAATGATTTCTACATGGTAGAGTCTTCCATGCCATTAGAGATACAAGCCTCTCCAGTTACTACATATCTTGATATGTCACTGTTTGCTAAGCCATTTTTCTCTGGTGGTGAACATTCAGGTAATTCCTCGCTTTGAGCTGTTATAAATAGTGCTTTAATGAATGAACTTCCTTGTACATCTCTGTATTCATTGGTAGGTCTTTCTATGAATCTTTTCATAAAGCATTAGCTCAGAGGCATTTCTGACATTAAATTATGTTTACAGATCATTAGTGTGGGGGGAGATCAGACCCAGGTCCTCATGCATTTTAGGTGGGCACTATCACTCAGTTGTACCCAATTTGTCTATCTGGGTTTATTTTTCATAGGGACTTAGTACACTGTAGCATAATCTTAAATGGAATTTTCTGTGTAGTCCAGGTTGACCTCAAAACTCCTGGACAATCCTTCTACTTCAGCTTGCCATGTGCTGGACTGTGGGAGTGAACTATCATACCCAATTTGAGGTTTTAATTCTTCCTTTCATATAGTTGCCGAATAAATATTGTTATGGAAGAATACCTGATACCTCCTGGCTATAACTTATATTGCATCATTTTGAATTTTCAATTAGCTCACAATTCTTTGAATTAAGAAAGCTCTTTACAGATTTTATCATAATATTTTGCTTTAATCCCTGATTTTCTTATATTTTCATTGAGGGATTTTATTGTCAGAGAGGGTTTTTTTTCCCTTTGTTTTGTGACATTATTTCACTGTGTAACCCTAACCTGGTCTTGTGCAGAGATTCTTCTGTCCCAGCCCTGAGTGCTGGGATTACAGACGGGCTCAATAATTTGTATTATTTATGATTGTGCAGTGTCAGGATTGCACCAAGGGTCTCATTCCTAGGCAAAGGTTTTTCCACCCCATCCCCAGCCTCTCAGCATCGATTTTTAATCAGCCAGGTTAGTCAGTAGTACTTAATCTATAGTAACAAATTCTGATTTTTCCAATTCTTTATAACTTTTGTTTTGTCTCTATGCCCATGTAGTTTTTCAGACCACAAGTGAGCTAACAATGAAAAGTTATTTTTCTCCTGAAAAGTGGAATGTTGGTAGTCCTCTGATGGCTAGGTGCAGCTGATTTATCATTTTTTGATAATTGAGGCTTCATTTGTTCCACGTAGTCTCCAAATGTCTGCTTGTAAACCTTATAAGCACTATAACTGGAGGAGAACATTGAAGTGGTATATTGGATTCTGCAAAAAAAAAAAAAAATACAGAACATGTTAACTTACTCGAAGCTGTTTCCCATATTTGTGTTACATACACAGGGATTTTACATACACATACTTATTTACTGACTATGTTCTAATGAAATTGTTCCGTATTCTAGAATGAATGCCAGTTAAGCCTGGAGCTACAGGAATGTTAGGCCTTTTGCTGGAATTAGATGAGTAGTCAATATTAATGAGATAATTTCCAGAACAGAATAGTTTATATATTTTGTTAAAGGTGACTTTCCTATGCAAGTAGCTTGTGGTTCACCTGAGTATCAGTGTTTTCCTTAAATGCTGACTGTCTATCCCTGCCCCGCCCCCAGTCTCTGCCTCCCTCCCTCCCTCTGCATCTCTCTTTCCCTCTCTGTCTCTCTCTCTCTGTATGTGTGTCTTACTTTTGAAATATGTCTTCTATACTTAAATATGTGAATTTTTGTTAAATCAAATATCTTCTGTTCTGCAACATTTTTACTTTTATCAGATAAATTAGAAGTTGCTTTGTAGAGACTGTGGCTGGGGAGGTGGCTCAGCTGTCAAGAGCATGTATTGTTCTTCTCGACTCTGAGTTTGGTTGCCCTAATCCATATAGGGCAACTACAACTGCCTTTAACTCCAGGTCCAGGGGATCTGGTTCCTCTGGCTTCTGTGGGCATGTGGATCTTCTCCAACAGAGACATGTAACATAATTTGAAAAAAAATAATAATCTTTTAAAACTTACTTTGTATGTCCCTCCTTCACATCAGCCATCATATTCATGTTTACTTGATTATTCTATCTGTGTCCCTGGTGAGCTGCTTGAGAGTGTCTTTCCCAGGGTCTAGCACAATAGCAAGCATTGAGTTGGTGTGTTAATATTTGGACCATGTATGGATATAACCTAGAACCCTTGCTCGGATGTAGCCCATGGCAGCTCAGTGTCCAAGTGTCCAAGTGTCCCTAGTAAGGGGAACAGGGACTATTTCTGACATGAACTCAACGGCTGGCTCTTTGCTCCCCCCCCCATCCGAGGGAGGAACAGCCCTGCTAGGCCACAGAGGAGGACTTTGCAGCCAGTCCTGAAGATACCTGATAAGCTAGGGTCAGATGAAAGGGGAGGAGGTCCTCCCTTATCAGTGGACTTGGAAAGGGGCAGGGAGGAGAGGAGGGAGGGAGGGTGGGATTGGGAGGGGATGAGGGAGGGGGATACAGCTGGGATACAAAGTTAATAAACTGTAACTAATATTAAAAAATAAAAATTTAATTAAAAAATTAAAACTAAAAAAATCTGGTTGAGTGAGTAAGAGTTAATATGTGACTAGCAAAAGCTGGAGCTGAAAGATAAAAAGGGCTGAGAGAAAGTTGTGAGTTTTGTAATTTGTTAGGGACATAGAAAGTGTATTTTCTGTAAAGATAAATAAAACTCCATCATATAGAGACATGCATTTTAATACAGTAATGTTTGCTATGGTGGAGAAACCTAGCAGAGAGGAATTGAGACTCCAGGAATCAGGAGATCAAAACATGGGGTGCAGCTGGAGGACTGGTCCAAGCAAGTCCACTCAGGCACAGAGCCTGAGGACACGGATGTGAGAAGTGAAGCCCGTGAGCAGCCTCACTGAGTCTACCCCTGTGTGGACACTATGTCTGTACTCTTGGTTTACTCCAAATAAAAATCATAAAAAAATTAAAAATGCATTTAAATTTTTATCTCCAGGAACAGGGCCAATTTTAGAGGCAAGGATACATTTCCTTCATTGTTTTTCTTTATTTAGTCTTCTTTTTGTTTCTCTTATAGTTTTTAATGTATTTTTAAAAGCTTTTAACTACCAGGTTTTACGAGTTTGAGGAGAGACTTGTAGATCATTTCCAGATGAACTTTCTATGCTTAATAAATTTTGAATTGAATTGATAATGACAGCTTTTATTCTAGATATTGATTACACTTAGTGATAGATACATTTCTTTCATTCAAATACCCTTCTGTGTACTGAGTGATTGATAACTACTTTAGTCCTTTAGCAGATAGGCACATTTATTATAGTTCTGTCTGAGTGCCACACATTGTCTTTTGAATGACTTAATTTAGAAATAAAGACTGTCGATATCTTATTTGTTTTATAGCCTTTGAGCAATATGTTGATAGCTGTTTCCTAGAAAGAGCCAATGAAAATTTAATTTAAATCTGTATACAAGTAAAATGGCAGATGACAGATGAAAGCAGTTTAGCATAAACCAGGACAGTGTAGAATGGAAATCGATTTGGGTAATTCTGTGGTTAATATGTAATTATATTATCAATTCACTACACTCTTGGGGCTAGTATAGTCCTTACCATAAGGCAGGTTCAATTTTGGGTATGGTAATATAAATTTGATATGGTTTACTCTAGTTTGACCAGGAATAGCACTTGTTACTATATTCTGAATAAATAAAGGTTGATGAGTATTACTAGTCACACAAAGCAGTCCGTGTCTACTGTTGTCTCTTCAATTACTGAAACTGATAAAGTGACTCACATTTTTAATTTAATAAGTTACTTTTATTTGGGTCCAATTGTCGTTTTCCTAGCATCTTGATTAATTTTAAATATCAAACGATTGTTAGGAGAAATGCATCAGGGGCTGGGGAGATGGCTCACTAGGTAAGAGAATTTGCTGAGCAAGCCTGAGAACCTGAGTTCAAAACCCCAGAAACCATACAAAAATCCAGGCACTGTAACATGCACCTGTAATCTCAAAAATGCAGGCAAGCAGAAGCAGGAGGCTTTGAGGACTTGCAGGCTCACAAGCCAGCTCCAGTTCCACTGATAGACCCTGACTCGAGGGAGTAACGAGAGTGATGGAGCAGAATATCCAGTGCCCTCCTCTGCAGTTTGTATCACACACACACACACACACACACACACCTTCCCATAAACATACAAACACATGTAGACCACACACACAAACATATACACCACATACACACATACACATAAACACACACATACACACATACCACAAACACAAACATGACAAACACACACACTCAACATATATACCACACTCATTTTCATGCATACACATACACACTTAAGTGAACATACACATAGAAAAGTAAAAGAAACAAAAATACAAATAGAAAAAAAATGCATAAAGTGTTTCTTTTTTCATGAAATTATGTAGTTTGGAATACTGAATGGCATGTTTTCTATATTATCATTTGTTTTTGGCCTTTTACTATAGGTTTTCAACACATACTCCAATGAAGACTATGACAGGAGAAATGATGAAGTTGACCCTGTGGCTGCCTCTGCTGAGTATGAACTTGAAAAGCGAGTAGAAAAGCTGGAACTTTTCCCGGTCGAACTGGAGAAAGGTACAGCAGGACTCCAGTATTTGTGTCTTCATGTCTCTTTAGAAACAAGGTGTGACTTCCAGAGCATAGCATGTTTCTAAGAACTCGGTAAACTTTTGACTTTCCCCTATGGTGACCAACTTTCAAAGAGTTCATGTGGATTTTCAATAGCTACTTATTAAACAACTTCCTCATCTCACCAGTTCCCAAGCACCTCAAGTCCCTTATCTGGCTGGGATGGTGGTTCATATAGGAGGCAGGTGACTAGTTTATGCCAACTTGACACAAGCTAGAGTCAAGAAGAGAGACAGGCACTCATGGAGGTCAGGAGCCTGGAGGCCAGAGCTGATGCAGAGGCCACGAAGGGGTCCTGCTTACCAGTTTGCTCATCATGGCTTCCTCAGCCTGCTTTCTTATGGAGTCCAGGACCACTAGCCCATTACTTGTGTAGGTATCACCTACACTGGACTGGGTCCTCCCACATCAGTTATTAATTAAGGAACTCATGAGTTCCTAGCCCGACTTTTTTTTTTAAATGATGTAATGTGATATGGAAGTGTAAGCCAAATAAACCCTTTCCTCGCTAAGTTGCTTTAGTCATGGTGTTTTGTCATAGGAGTAGTAACCAAGACCAAGACAAATTGGTACCAGGGTCAGGGGGTGTTGTTGTGACAGACTGACCATTGATTTTTGGGAGGATTGTGGAAGGACTTTGTAACTTTGAGCTGGAAAAGCCATAGTAATCCAGACTAAGATGCTGAGAGAGAGACACAGAGAGAGAATGAGAATGTGCCCACTGCTTTGTTGGCATTACTGGAAGGATTGTTGAGGATAAAAGTCCACAGAGAACTGATCTTGAGGAAGAGTTTCAAAGTTTTCTTGTTTGTTAGAGGGGGATGTCTCAGTAGTTCAGAATATAGTGGTAGTGGAAGTAGTTGGGAGTTTCTCTGGAAACGTAAGAAGATTTGGAGTAATTAAGAATTTTGCTTCAAACGGGAATGCTCCGTTCTCCATCTGTGAGGAGAGTGAAAAAGAAACAGGGAAAGAAGGAGTGGAGGATCTGGTCCTGAGATTCCCCTTGGAAATGACAACCTCCCCGCTACAGAAGCCTTGATGCCTGAGTCACGATGGCTCTGTTTATCCTAGTGTAAGATGGGCGCCCAGGAACTGGATCGTGTCCCTGTGAACAGAAAACTAACAGGTCTGGAAGTCTTTAAAATGGGGGCGGAATAACCAGATGATGAAAGTCACTGCTGATAGTAAATAGTGCTTCAAAAAGACATTCTTAAGCACATTAGCAACAACAAATTCATGGATTTTCAAATGACAAATTTGGCTGCAAACGTTGAGATAAGAAGCATAGCTATGGAGACTCACATTAGTGACCTGGGAGATCAACATAAGACATGTCCCCAGACCATTTCAAATGACAGCAGACACCCAAGACAAGCAGGAACGAGCACTGACACATAAATTGTGGACAACAGAAGTGAAATATAGAGCAACGAAGGAGACACACAGTTAATAATAATAGGAGAAAATTTTCTTGAGAGAGAAACTAAAAACAAAAGCAAACAAACAAAAACTACCAGATGGATCCCCAATAAATTGGGAAAAACCTAATGGTTAAATATAAAATAAAACCCTTTCAGAATACTAGTTTTTGAAATTAAATAAAAACCAAAGTAAAAGAGCAAGTGAAAGTGTTTAAAATGACAAAGGTAGTATCAGGAGGCCTTCCAGCCTGAGAAGCCATATGCAGTGGACTTTCATGGTCCACTGTGAGTGAAAAGGGAGCTGTCCAGGGAACCCTGTGTGCATCCTTGGGAATATTTGCTTCTCCGGAGGAAAGAAAAGATTTTGCTGATATGTAAAGTTCATGAGTTATATGAGAATTTGCTTTCTGCAGCAAGGAGGGAAAGACACAATCAGTTTGTTCAAAACAGTAGAGATGAGGAGGGGAAGTCTGTATAAATATTAAACATTAAACTTCAAGGATAATAAGATAATATGATAACTACCTAGCACTCCAGTAAACATAGCTGACTACTCCAGTTAGCAGATGCATTCATTTAAAGTTGTTAAAATGAGGTAGAGAGTGATGCTTTCATTTTTTTGTTTTAAAAATATAGCAGCCAGTGTGTCTTACATTGCTCGTAAGAGCTAAACATGAGAACCCAAACATCTATCAGAGGCATGACAGCATATGTAGTCAGGGACAAACTGTGAAGTGCAGTTCATGCAGCAGTGCGTGTGACTCCACAAATGTAACACTGAGGGAGGAGTAAACAGGAAACCACAGAAGTCACTCGGCTGTGCTTCCAACTTACTTGAATTTCAACTCAAAGGAAAGTTGAACAGCATATTACTTAAGGATATGAGACACAGGTGAGTAGTATTTTTTTAATTAAATCAAAGTAATAATGAATAAAATAGATATATTATCACCAGGAGGGGTATATAGGTAGCTTTCTGAAGTGTCTATATTTGTTAGTGCAGGGTTTTATTTTATCTTCATTCTTGTAGCCCAAGTTGCCCTTGAGTTCTATAGTGGCTGGGCTCCAACTTGTGATCCTCCTGCCTCAGCATACCAAATTGTCATATCATAAACCTCTTCCTCTTTGCAGTGTGTTTTCCAGTTTGTTCTTGAGGCCTGAGAAGTGGTTTCACTGTGCACTCTGGCCAGGAGTTTCTTGTTCTCTGCTCAGTGTCCAGAGTACTGGGATTATATTTGTGCACTACCAGACTTCTTGAAACATTTTCCACAGATAAACAGTTGAATAAACTATATTGTTTGTATATATTTCACTTTAAAATATAAATTGCAAAAGAGACCCGAAAGGATAGCCAAAGGAAATAAAATTATTCAAAATTTCATTATATTTCTTTCCCAAGAGGATCTAACAGGCAGAATACCAGTTAGGAGTAGATTAGTATTAATGAATTGATTTAAAGCTATCTATAAAGACAAATATTCAGCTGGTAGAACATGAGATTTTTTTTAAACAATTGAATAAAAATTAGAAACTCAGTACTATCATGAGAATCTAGAAACTAAAATTCTTAGATAATATTTGATAGAAAATTGAAGCTATTATTACCAGCTGTCTTAGAAAGGGATTTTTTTTTAATGTGTAATATACAGTAAAAGTCTTTCTCAAAATAAATATATATTAGCATCTTTCTTTAAAATAAACATTTAAGAGGAAAAAAAGCCATGGTCTATGAAATCAGAAATGGTAAATAAGATACATTTTTTTTTAAAGGTTCAAATGTTTTTATTCAAAGTTTCTCTAAAGAAATAAAAGAGAAGGCTAGCAATCTGATGGAGTGTGCAGGTCAAACATGTCTTGGTTGTAAAAGTTCTGGAAAGAAAGCTCTAAAGTCATTTGACCCAGTGAATAATTCACCTGGTGAGTGTACAGTACTAGAAAGAAAACACACACACACACACACACACACACACACACACACACACACACACACTTCATTATATAAATACTGCTATGAAAATCTATGTGTACAAAGGGCCTTTCCTCATAAGTTGTTTTTTTAATAATTTAATGGCTGTTTGCTATGTGATGTTTAACTGAGTTTTTTTTTTTTTCCAAACCTCACCCAGACAATTTCAGGTGTACCTAACCACAGATTTCCTCCTCCCCTTCTGACTGAGCTGTCAACTTTTTGTTTTAATTAATGCCAGACATATCAGATAGTGAGAAACCTGGCTGAAAAATGTACTAGGTACATGGAGTGCTGTGCTCAGTCTGGACTTCTACAAAGGGGCGTGTTTCAGGGAACATAGAAACAATCTCACCCCTTCACTCCCACCCCTGAGTCCTCCTTCCCTCCTCTTCTTAAAAAGCAGGGAGGGAGGGTGGGATTGGGAGGAGATGAGGGAGACACAGCCGGGATACAAATTGAATAAACAATAATAATAAAAAAAATTTTTTAAGCAAGCACATTTCTCTTATTACTAGGTGATTTTTTCACATAGTATCTAAACTTCTCAAAGCAGCAAGGACTTTTAAAACTACGAAATGTCATTGACATCTCTCATCAAATACAAGCATAAAAATTAAGAACTAAAAAATACTCAACAACTGCTTAGCTGTAGCCCCCAAGTTGTGAGGATTTGGTTCATGGAAACAGTTATGGCCAGCAACCTGTTTTACAACAAAAGAAAAATTTGCAAAACAAGTTTGCAAAACATTGTCTTTTGCTAAGAAATCCATCTCCCTGTTTGGTGAGACAGGCTTCTATGGCTGAAACACAACACGTGAGATACAGCACCTTACAGGCAAGCTGAAGTTAGTGTACGGGATAAGTCTGCACAGTTGCCAATTGCTTTGGAGCCTGTTGCGAGGTAGTAGAGTGGAGTGCGTGGCAGAGGAAGTCACTCCCCTCTTGAGAGCCAAGAAGCAGAAGAGAGAGACAAGGGGGCCCGATCCCTGTGTTTTCTTTAAAGGCACAGCCTAACTTTGCTATTTAGACCATGAGACTCCTAAGCTTCTACCATCTCTCAGAGCCAAGGTGAGGACCAAATCTATGTAGCACATGAGCCTTTAAGGAGACATATAGCTAAATCATAGCAGTATCTGTATCTGTCTTGGAGACATAATTTAATTTATAAATATTGGAATTGGTAATACAGTTTGTCAAGGAAGATGTCCGCCTCAAGATCCAGGAGATATTAATAGGTTTTCCCATTATTCATACTCACAACTTAAGAGTGAAATGGGAAAATATTTCATTTACAGTAGCAGCAGAATATTGATTATATTCATTACTTCAAATACAGGACTTATCTATAGAAAATCATCAAATATTTTCCTGGGTATGGTGACTTGTTTCTGTAGTCTCAGCACATGTACAGCTAAGGGAGGAGAATTCTCATTAGTTCAAGGGCAGTCTGAACTACCTAGTGGTTCCAGACCAAAAACAAAACAAAACAACAACAACAACAACAACAAAAACAGAAATGGCATTGTCTCAAAATCAAAACAGGGGAGGGAAGGAGCAAGAGTTAAGCCAACTGACAAATTTACTGTGTTTCTGAATGGGAAGATTTAGTAGGTGCTCTATAAATTCCTATAAATTCAGTGCAATACAGATAGAACTGTCAACAAAGTTAAATTATAAGATGGTGTTGTGTAAAATAATAATAATATAGTTTAAATAGAAAGATTCAGACCTAAGAGAAGTATAAAAATATGAAGGATTTAAATTGCCAGACATCTCAAACTAATATAAAGCTTCAATCATCAGGACAAATTATATTTACAGTGGTTGATTAGTGCAACAAAACTGAAAATACAGGAGAAAATATTAGTATGAGAGAATTTAATACAGTATGCACTCTAACGTAATTCAACATCTATCTAAAATTCAAAGTTATTATCTTTATTATACCATGTATAAGGAACACTAAACAGGTTAAAATCAAATGCTAAAAAGTAATACTGTATTTGAAGAAAATCTACAGTATCTGTCACCTAAGTTGGGGGGGAAAACCAAACCAAAATGGGAAGCCAGAAGTTAAAGAAGATAACATCATTTTGATTACTTGGAGTCTTAACCTGATAAAGGCAATTAAGTCAGAAAAAACTAACAGGAAAATGAAAAAGTGTCTGCATTATTGCTAACAAAGTTAATATCCATAATCTAATAATCTTTGTAAACTGTCAGAATAAAAAGACAAAATTGAGCAGAAAAACTTGCATTTTACAGGAAAATAACACAGAGGTCCTGTGGAGACAGGCTCACATCTCACTAGTGACAAAAGCAAGGTTAAACAGCAAGCGCTTCTTTCCTGAGAGGAAGCAAACCTGGACCCCCCAGGTCAGGGGACTGTGTCTTCTAGAGTATGAGGGCCTCAGTGTTTTCTCCTGACTGCTTTGTCTACCTAATGCTTTTGCCTGTCCCTGGGAGGAAGAAAAGCCAGTACTCAGGGTCACTATTGGGTTTTTTTTAATGTTATATTAATTACATGTATTAAATCTTTGGGAAGAGGGACAGTTACACGTACCAGGTGGAGGTCAGAAGACACCTTGCTGGAGTCCAGTCTTGCTCTCCGCCATGTGGGTCGCATGCTAGTGAGCACCTTTGCCTGTTGAACAGTCTTGCTGGACCACTCCTGACTTCCTGCCAAGAGTTTGTGGCTTCCAAACTTGATCCATGCATGGCACTTCTCCCTGTGAACAAAGAAGAGAGGAGGTGCAGGGAGCATCACCTGTGGGAGATGATTGTTTCTTTCTACCCATGTTTTGCCCTTCAGTTCTTCACTTCTTCTTGTAGGAAGTCTGCATTAGAATTCAAGATGACTCAAACTAATGTTACTCCCCCCACCCCCAGAATCTCTGCAGATTAAAAAAAAAGTCCAAATAACTTTCTAGTTAGAACAATAAGAAGAGCTATGGAAAGAAGAACACGGATATTAAGAAGCCCCGAGTCCAGGCAGGCAAAGCAAATTTTTAAGCCAATAAATAATTTCCAGACGAGACACTGGTAGGGGATTCAGTGGCAACCTTGTGATGTTAATGAACAGCAAAAAGTTTAGCTCATATTTAACAGGAGGTCACTGTAACGAAGAGAACCACTGCAAGTGCAGCGACGTGAGCAAGAATTCAGGTGAAATGCTAATTCCTTAGAGATTTGCTGTGATACACACAAGAGAATTCATGTAGGATGGAAGAAAACCATATGCATGGCGAATGCACAAGAACCCCCACCCACCCACTGGTGCCCAGGCACATCAGACCTTCCCAACCCCAAGAGAACTTGGGGAGACACTCTCACAGTGTGGTGAGTGTGGGAAAACCTTTAGCAGGGAGATCCTCTTGATCAAGCTTAGGTTCTTTAAGAGGAATGATTTGAATGAAATCAGTTTGAGGAGTTGTAGCTGTGCAAACATTCTACTGTAGTGGGTTAGAATTACACTAACACGTGGGTGATCCCGCACATTAGTGGGTGCTCGTTTTTCTCTGCCCAGATGCATTCCTGTGCCTGCAATCAAGGTACACTCGTCTTTGGCTGGACTTTATGTCAGAAGACTCATGCAGGGAAGACCCCACAGAATCCAGACTCTACAAAGGAACCAAGAAATTGTTCCCGTACTGCTAAAGGGATCTTTAGAAACACAGTAGGATAAAGATACAGGATTGTCTATGTGTACTTAGAACAAAGTTGTCATAAAGGAAGTAGCTAGTGACAATTAATGATCACTGAGATGTTCTCCTCTAAAGCACAGTAAAAAATAGTATAATAACAGTTGCTAAAAGTTATTTTAAATACATTCTCTTGAATTTGTGGATGAGTTTTCCTTTAATGATCTAAAACTGTTGATTAGCTAGTATCTATCTTTATGCTGCTGATAAATCATGATTACAAAGACTTTGAGGCTACCAGAAAAATAACCTTGAACATTAACAAAATCTTTTTATTTTATTAGTGGTGAAATACATTATGCTCATGGAAAGGGCAAATGGGAATATGAATTAACACATGATTTGTAAGTGAATTTGAAATATAACTTTCAGTATTGCTTACAGGACCAATAAAATAGAAATAAAAACGACTGATTGTTAATAGAGAAGTGATTTAATGTACTGTGATAGATCATCGTGAAATATTATGCTGTCACTAGAAATGATTTAAATCTAGAAAAGTTTATCCAAGAGGTATCATTAATTTTAAGCATGTGTGATGCAGAGAGAAATGAAATCTTATTTGTATAGAGGAAAGAAAAGATACATATACATGAATGCATGCTTGCCTGTGTAGGTATGTATATACATGTAGGTATGCACCTGGCTCTATTGTTATGATAAGCATAGATGCTTGTGTAGAAGCGTAGAGGAGTGTACGCAGTCACACATCCAATCTTTAGTTTTGTTTTGTTTTGTTCTTGTTGTGCTAGCCAACAGACTTGGGTGTAAGGCACGACCACTGAGCCAAGTCCGAGCTTCATGCAATCTTCTAAACAAGAGTAATTAATAAAAATGAAAAGATGAAATTCCAAATAACTATGGGTCACATTTATTTAGAGTTATAAATGTTGTTGAGTGTATATATTTGTTCATGACTAAAATGGTGCAGAGGGTAATTAGATTATTCAAGAACCAAATCATTACCTTTCCTGGGACCACACTGAGTTATCAACAGTATTAGAAAAAACATCTGTAACTTTTGAACCAACTGGGGACTCTTGTGATGTGGAGGCAAACGTATAATCTGCCCTGTGCACAAGGAAGAGTAAAACTAGAAGGAGCGAGCAGCCTCAGCGGCTAGCTAGGCCAGTTAGGCCAGGACGAAGCTCAGCTGCTCACTGTCTTCTCTTCTCCCAGATGAGGACGGGCTCGGCATAAGCATTATTGGAATGGGAGTTGGTGCTGACGCTGGACTGGAGAAGCTGGGGATATTTGTCAAGACAGTGACAGATGGAGGTTCTGCTCAGCGGGATGGCAGGTGAGCTGGGTACCACTGACTCCGAATTGAATCCCAGGAACTGCCTGCAAATTTCCGTCAGTGTGATCCTTCTTCTTTTGATTAAAAAAATAATAATTTTTTAGTGTTTCTCAGATGTAGGAGAATGTGAAAAGACTTGAATTACTTTCTTGTTGGTAGCAGAGTGTCTGCGCAGTAAATTGTCTGTGTCTCCCTTTGTTTCTATCCATGCATCTACTTACAGTGAACTTGGTCATAATGTGGTAGGTATGGTTGAAAAACATGTCCTTGGGAAGTCAGTATGTGACTTTATTTCAGGACTATTAAAGTGAATAATAGTAATTGTGAAAACGACAGAAGTGGAAGGGAACTTAAGAACCCACTTCTCCCCGAGGAGGACCTAGAGACTAGCGTTTCCATGTGTGTTTTCCTACACAGAAGGCGGTGCTAGAAGGCTGCTTGGTGTGCAGAAAGAGAACTCTATGTGAGCAGAAGTTGCCTGCTTCGGGCAATTATGCGTTAATGCATTAGCTTGCAACAGCTCAAAGGTCATGCATCTTTAATGTAAAGATTTAGCTTTACACCAGGCTTCTGGTGGAAAGCTGGAAGCAATGGATTGGCAATAGAAATGAACCAAGGCCCCAGATTGTGACAGCTGAATTCAGAGAACATTGAATAAGCAACATTTTTATGTGTGGATACATATTACTTAACCTTCTCACTAAGCCTGTGAGTCATGGGTCTCTGTTGAGATTCCCAGCAGCAGCATTCTGCTTTCCATAACCCGGAAACACATGTTGTTATACATAGGGATCCAAAGGAGGAGGTACCGAATTGATTTATTTTATTTATTATTTTTTAAATTGTTTTTTGGTTTTTCAAGACAGGGTTTGTCTGTGCAGCCCTGGCTGTCCTGGAACTCATTCTGTAGAGCAGCAGCCTGGCCTCAAACTCAGAGATTTTCCTGCCTCTGCCTCCCAAGTGCTGGGACTAAAGGCGTGCACCACCACCACCTGGCTTTTATTTTAGTTTTTCAAACAGGGTCTCACGGAAAGGTTCTAGATTAATTATGGAAAGTATCAATACAAAGGAATTAAATGCTGTCCTCCTACTTCCATGTGTGTGGACATGAGTACACACACACATAATCAGAATAAAAACAAAACAACACAACCCCAAAAAACAGTTTTCAGCTGGGCGTGGGGGCACACACCTTAATCTTAGGCAGAGGCAGATATATCTCTAAGTTCAAGGCCAGCCTGGTCTGTAGAATGAATTCCAGTATAGCCATAGCTATACAGATAAACTATGTCTCAAACCCCCCCCCCAAAAAAAAAAAATAAAAATAAATTTTAAGATGGGAAATATTAATACCATTATGAAACTCGTTGAAGGGACCCCTTTTTTTCAAGAGAACTAAACTTGTAAAATCTACTTTATTTGTAAAAGTCATTTCAGGGAGATAGGAAAAAATTCTTACAGTTAGTGTCAAGGAAAACTAAATGATTATGCATAATTGTTTAGGTGAATTGGGCACAAATGCAAACGAAGATGCAAAATGAAAACACAAAGAAAATGGCTTCATTCAGCACTCAAAGATCTGGTTTCCGATATAGACCGTTTAATATTTTCCTCACTTACGTTAACAATTTAATTTGATTTCTTTTAACCTGTTTACTTTTTTTGTTGTCCTGCATCGTTTCATTATTTATACTGTTATCAGATCTTTCCTTGGGGAGTCGGGATACTGCTTTTGGATCAGTATTTTCAAGTGCATTGAAATCCACTGAAGATCACTGATACCGCCTCAGCGGGTGTTCCTGTCTTCTGTCGTTCTTGGTTCCTAGTTGACTTACCTTGTGAAGTAGCGTTTCCCCCACCCCCTTCCCGGAAGTATCACGCCAACAACTATCTGTACACATCAAACACGCCCTGAGCAGCCCAGCTCCTCTCCCTTCTTTAGCCTTCCCGCCGCTGGCTGCCTCTGAGTCAGTACCAGGGCTCTCAGCAGCTTGAGAAGGCTGAAGAGCGCGTGGTGCTTTGCAGCCTGGACTCAGGCTCCCCGCATTCTCTTCTTGGGCAAGACACCCACTTCTACCTAAAGTGAATCTACCTGCTCCTTCACAGACTTCTTTAACCGTTCGTTTTCTGCTCATAAGTTAATTATGGTGTTAGATATGGTGAATTTTCTGTGGAAATGTGGAAGCTCTGAACTCTGTGTATTACTTCTCTCGTGTCTCTTGCCTTTTGAGAGAATTTCCTTTTGGCCTTGGCTTCTAAGTGATAGACCCTCACATCCAAAAGCTTCGGCGTCATTGCTTTCATCTCCCAACCATACCCTTGCATAATACAGAGTCTTTGTAATGCTTCAGGTAAGGAATCCACTTCAGGCCATTTCCCTGTTGGCTATAAAAATGTTAGCATCAGCTGCCAATTTCTTCAGTTAGGGTAATGAGGAGCATGCCTCGCGTGAATGGCAAAGAATGTACAGAGGAAAGCGAAGACCTCGCAGGTCCCCTCCGCGTTGCTGGGCGCCATCTTCATCCTGATGCTGAACCTCCCCTGAGCGTTTTCCAGGCAGTACAACTTGGTTTTCCTAGTTCAGTAAACACCCCTAGTCTTCAGGCCTCCTCCTTTCCTCAGGCGAGCTCCTTGCAGATGTACATTCCTGAACCGATCACCAGAACCTAATCTAGGGAGAGCTGCGCTGCCTTTGTTCTGCCCATAGGATATAAAAGCACTTCCCCCTCCTCCTTTCAGTTGACAGTTTTCATCTTTTCACTTAAAGGAAGTGCAAGATTTATATCAGGTGCATCTGAATTGCATTCTCCCTCTGAGGACAACCCTGCCTTGTACTCTGGGGCCCTTGTTAACTGAGGCAAGAGTTCCTTGAGCAGAGGCGCTGTGCTGCTGTGACTGTTCACCCGGTACCTTAGTGCTCATCTGGACGGAACAAGAGGGCCAATTTCATTGTGTTGCTTAGAATGGCGTGCAGTTTAAAAGCTTGGGATTGTTTATTTCTGGAATTCTCCACTAAATACTTTCAGACAGCAGATGGTTATGGGTAGTTGACGTATGGAAAGTAAGATCATGGCTAAAGGGATGCTTTTCTACAGCCTTGGGTTTTTATACATTTCATTCACCGAGAGAATATTTGTTGAATACTTGCAGAGACCGGAAAGCATGTGTTTTCTGGAAATGGAAACAGCCAGTTGTTTCAGCCAGTTGTGATGTGGGTGCCGGGAACTGAACTGAGGTAATCTACAAATTTAATGTGTGCTCTTAGATGTTCAGGCATCTCCTCAGCCCTTTGCTTCAAGTGTTTTAAAATGTTCAGTGATCACCTATATTTCTACTTTTAAAAGATAAATTATTTAGTGTACTTTTGTTGTTGTTGTTTTTCCTTTGAAAGTGTTATTCACTGGTGTTTCAGTGAGAATCTACAGAAATAAGTGGTCCATACCAACTGTGTCCATTATTTAACTAACAGAAATCTCTTCCCTGCTTCTCCATTTTGCCAACAAAGTGATTAAACACAACAAACAAAATTAGTATGGGTCTCTAAATTTAGAACTGTTAAAGTCTGTATTTACCCCCTATTCTTAACTTTCTGTCAAAGCTGCTTTCAAAAATTATGGGCCTACCCATGGCTCATGTGCTATTTCTTTCTTAGTCCTCTAGATTTTTTTATTTGTTTTAAAATTTATTTATTCACTTTAGGTCCAGATGGCAGTCCCATCCCTCCTCTCCTTCTGGTCCAACCTTCTTTCCTCTTGTCTATTCCCCCCTCCCCTTCTCCTCAAAAAAGAGGAGCCCTCCCCCAAACACCAACCCACCTCTGGTACATCAAGTTGCTTCAGAAATAAGTACATCCTCTTTCCCTGAGGCCAGACAAGGCAGCCAAGCTAAGGGAAAGTGATTCAAAAGCAGGCAACTGAGTCCATGTCAGAAACAGCCCTTGATCCCCTTTTTAGGGGACCTGTATGAAGACCAAGATGCCCATCAGTTACATATGTGTTGGGGGCCTAGGTCTAACCCATGCATACTCTTTGGCTGGTGGTTCAGTCTCTATAAACCCCTATGGGCCCAGGTTAGTTTGCAGTGTTAGTCTTCTTGAAGAGTTCTTGTCCCCTCTTGAGACCTTCTTTTGTTCCCCCACTCTTCTACAAGACTCCCCAAGTTCTGCCTAATGTTTGGCTTCGGGTCTCTGCATCTGTTTTGATCCACTGCTGAGTGGATCCTCTCAGAGGACAGTTATGCTAAGCTCCTGTCTGCAAGCGTAGCAGAGTATCATTAATAGTGTCAGGGGTTGGCTTTCTCCTATGGGCCAGTGAGCTGGGCCAGTCATTGTTAGGTCCCTCCCTCAATCCCTGCTTCATCTTTATCCCTGCACATCTTGTAGGCAGGGTAAATTTTTAGTGAAAGGTTTTTGTGGGTGGGTTGGTGTCCTCCTCCCTACACAGGATGCAAATGACGAACCTCAGGCAGTCATGTTGTAAAATTTATGGTATCATGAAGCACACAGCCAGCCACCTGTTTATTTAAAATCAGGGATTTATAAACCTTGGGCAGTGGGAGGGATTTCAAGGGGGAAAGTGTTTGATTCGCTGGAGTCAAGTATTCAAGGATACTTGATTTACATGTAGTGGTACACTGCCTCATTTTCCTATCATAAAAAGAGAACACAGTAATTAATTATCCAATGGGTGGGAAAATCTCCAAGTACAAATGAAGGTTACTGCTGAAGACTAAGATTCTTAGCAGGGTGGGGTATTTTTTAGATATTCCCAGATGATTCTTGGACCAGTTTTTTTTGTTTGTTTGTTTTGTTTTGTTTTGTTTTGTTTTGTAATCAGGAAAGAATCCTGCCTGTGATCTGCCCTGAGGGCTATGTGACACTCCTTACAAAATCTGGGGTCACCCAGATCAGGGGAGACTTTAGAACTTGCTGAGAAAAGGGAGGCCATCATCATAGACCAAGTGCAAACAAATGGCTATGCAGAGATGTCAGACTTCAAACTAATCCAGCAAAGCCCCATATTATTATCATCTTCCAAAATTAAGTACATCTGACAAAGTTTAGGCTTGGGGAAAGCTATAAATTTCTGATAAAGATAACAAATAAAGGTCAGTAAATGGAGTCGTGTTCAGGCTTATAGGTAGGAAAAAGTGTTAGGATGTAAATTCTCCTTAATTTTATCTATGCACCCAATGAAATATCTGTTGATATCTCATAAGTTAATTTGTGGATGTATTAGTTCCCTTCCCCTGCATTGATAAAATATCCCAACAGAAGCAACATAAGGAACCAAGGATTTATTTTGACTCACAGTTCCAGAGCAACAGGGTCCATCCTAGAGGGAGGCCACCAACACCATTACCATCATTATCTTAGGGCCAGAACCAAAATGGCAAAAACTGAAGTGGGGGTGGGAGAGTACAAAGTACAGAGGAGAAAAATAAAAAGAAAGAAAAATAAACTGCTAGCAGACCTGAATGGCAGCAAAGCATTTTTTTTTTTTTTTTTTTTTTTTTTGAGAATCATCTGACATCTGTGATGGGTTTGGGGAGCCAAGCCTCAGCACAGAGGCATCTCCACAGTGACTGGCATTGTGGGCACTTCAGTGGATCCTTCAGAATGTGATGTTCAGATACAGGTGAACACCAAAGATTTGAAATGTGACTTACATGAATATAAAATAAACTTGTCAAAAATTTTATTCAGCTTTCTAATCATTTCAGAAAGTAGTGAGATAATAAATGTGATTCAAAGAGTACTTGGGGAACTAGGTACCAGCAAGGGCTGGAGCAGAGTGTGCCTGTGTGCCTTATTCCGTCCCCAGCACACCTACCTTCTCTGCCTTTCTAAGGAACTAGTTAGGTAGGTAGTGATGTCAGAACAATAAAGGTCAGTTAGCTATGAAACTCCATGACTGACAACATCTAAAAAAAATCTGAGAACACCAAGGATTCTTCAGCTCCCATATGTTTAATTTCTACTGTGATTGGAATTCTGAGTCAGGTATATACTCCGGAAGGACTCATGTGTATAAAGAAGCCTATATCAACTTGATTACAGCTGTTCTTATGATAGCTAAATTTGAAAATGTCCATCTACAAAAAATAGACAAATATATTTTGATATATGCATAAAAGGTACTGTGCTGTAGTTGTCAAAATGAATTAGCTAGAATTACAACCATAGTTGCTAGAGACAAATCCCAAATTTAATACTGAGTGAATAAAGTAATAAGGTGAAAGGTTCACTTTAAAATTTTTGAAACGTGTATTTATATTATGTGTATTCTTTGGCATCTATTGCTAAACACACACACACAATAGTATGTGACCATATGTATTGGAGAAATAAAGGCCATAAGATTGTAGAAAAACAACCAAGGGTCTTTTCCCTTGTTTGTAATGAATTATTTTGGAAAAAAATATGTTTCAGATATCGCACAGTGCTCAGATTTGGTAAAGCTGGACACTGGTGCCTGAATGTTTTATCAATAATGTGGTGTTTCTTACCACATTATTCCATGACCACAGTATTTTATTATGGGGAATAAAAAAAATGGCATGTATAAAACATACGCATTTAGAAATTTTACACACTAATCAATATTAATTTGAGATGCGTCTCAGAAGCATACCCACAGAAACATACATCTTTGTGTGTATGTGAGCACACGTGTGCGTACGTGTGACCATTGCCTATTTGAAGCCCTGGTGTAATTCCCGATGTTCTCCCGGAGGAGAGCAGTGACAGGGACTAGGTGTTAGTCTCAAAGGTAGGCCAGCTCTACCTGTTACATGTAATTGGGTAAAAACAGTGTTAGAGATCTGCCATGCATTACAATTATTCTTTTTTTTTGAAGAATATGCGTGGCAAACTGAATCCATTCAGTATTACTTCTTTAGCTCTGAGTAGTTTTTATTTTTTCAGTGTTTGCATGTGTATATGCATTTACATACTCAGGTAGGTATGTGTACCTGTACCTATCTGTATATGGTAGGAGATCAACTTAATGTTCCGTTTCTCATGTGCTGTCCATCTTTTCTTGAGATAGGGTATCTCTTTCACTTTGAATTAGCCAAATAGGCTAGGCTAGCTGGTCAGCAAGCCCCAGGGATCCACTTACGGACGTTTTCACATAGATTCCTGGTGTCAAGGTCAGGTTCCTGTACTTGGAAGGTAAGCCCTGTGCTAACTACTCTGCCTCTGCAGTCGCCATAATACTATTTTTAAGATAGTATGTATTTGACTACAGTCTGGAGCTTATTATGCAGAATATTGGAGTCAGCCAGAATGTCTTCAAAGCAAGGGTTGGGTTGTTCCTTCCTTGGAAAGGGCTGTGTGACAGCAGAGAAGAACACTGTCGCTGCTGTTTTCTCTCTCTTCAGGATCCAAGTCAATGACCAGATTGTGGAAGTGGATGGAATCAGCCTGGTGGGCGTCACACAGAATTTTGCTGCAACTGTTCTGCGAAATACCAAGGGAAATGTCAGGTAAATCTGAGGCTTTCTAGTGACCAACTTGCTAATATTGTACTTTTTTGGATAGTAATTTTTCCTATAAATATTTGTAATTACAGTGCACATTTTGTCTGAATACTAAAGCGGTGTGAAAACCCCTGTTGCTAAGCTGTATAGTGCAGCTTGTTGTTAACACAGTAGGAATTGCCACGCTGTGGAATTGCTAGTCTCCACCTCGGTATATATTCATTTCCTTCTCAGTTACTTTTAACAAAACCGTTTTTGGAACAATTGAAACTGAAATGGTTGCTCACACCGCAGTGGCATGCACTATTAGACAAATAGGCTGAATGATTTGCGGCAGTGTATTTTTAAAATCTGTGTATTGTTTTAAGAGTCAGCCTGGTTGTACTTTTCTAACTTAATAGGAGAGAGGGTCCAAGCCGCAGACCTTGACGCTAATATTTAGTGCCCTGTCTGTGACAGTTGTGACTCTTAAAATAAATAGGAAAGCCATCTTGAGCCAGCTCTGCTTAAACTTTGCAATCACTCTTATTTGGTTAAAGTTACAATGCTTTGTGAGAGCATTGTAAATGTTTTATACTTTGCTAAAATCTCGTGAATGAACATTTTAAGGACACATTATTTAGTGAGCGTAACTGTGAAAGCAGTTTCGTGCTCTCTTCATCAAAATGAAATTGCCAGTGATTCTGAAAATACTGTTGAGGTGTCATTGTTACAAAGAAGGTGGCAGCATCCCCCTGCAGCAGGTCGGATGTGGTGCAAGCCCGAATCCCAGCTCTGACTTTGTCAGTGGGAATCACCACTTGATGCTGAAGGGAAGCTTTGAGGAACACAACCTAAACAGCCATGTTGGCGAGTTCAGCGTCTCTAGCATACTCACCATCCTCAGAAAGGTGGGTAAAATCTGTCGAGAGTGCCTGAAGGCTGCATGATGGTGTGCTTGGGGCTGATGCTCTCCGCGCTCAGTAAATGTGAAGGCTGTTCCTCAGCCACATGGCTTCCTTACAGCACTTCCCCACTTGGAATAAGACCTGCTTGGGAGCTGCTCAGTAGACATCAAGACAAAGTAAGCCATGCAGTAGGACACACATCCAACCTTGAAAGAACACGTCCCAGCTGGAAGAGTGTGAAAGGACAACAGAGCTCACCTATTCTTCTTCCTTTCTTTCTGTTGGCCTGGTCATTGTGTTATTATTTCAGTGCTTGGAGAAGTGACAGGTGTCTTCTAAAGGACTGTCTCTCATTTCATTCTCTCTCCTTTTCATTCTTCCCTAAGTACTATCTTAAATAGAACATAATTCCAGTTTTCAAAAATACGAAGTGGTAGCCAGGCGTGCTGGCACATGCCCATGATCCCATCACTTAGGAAGGCAGAGGCAGGCGGGTCTCTGTGAGTTCATTGCCAGCCTGGTCTACAAAGTAAGTCCAGTACAGCCAAAGCTACAGAAAATTACTGTCTCAGAGCCAAAAAAAAAAAAAAAAAAAAAAAAAAAGTGCTGTTACAGAAAGGGGGATTGGATTGATCTTTTGTTCATCTTGAATAGTTGATTGAATACAGAGAAGCAGAAATAATCATTGCAGAGATCCACCTCCTCTATGGACACTTTCAGTGGCCAGGGCCCTCTGCTCAGTATGGAAGCGCTTGGGCCTGTTGGAGGTCCCTTCACTTGTTGGTGCTTTTTGCCCCTTCTGTTTCCGTGTTCTCCTGTGGTCCCACAGCAGTAATGCTTCAGACGTGACTCATGTGTGATTGTTAATGAACCCTCTTTTCTTAACTGCTTTCTGTTTAAGGTGTTGTCTTCTGCCTAGAACTACTGTATCTTAAACATGTCTCACCTGAGCCCTCCAGAAGTCCACCCTGACCTATCTGATGGCTTCCATCTTCCCACCCTCTTTTGCCTTGAGGTGACAGAGCATTCTGATATCACAATTGACTTTTCGAAAAGTCTTGGTACACACAGGGGACTGTTAGCCTCCTTTATTGCTCCCACATTTTTAACTGGAATCTGAATTTGCTGAAGTTATGTAACCTACGGTCTCAATTAGTTGACTGAAAGAGAAAATGTTTTCATGATATTAACTTTCTAAGAATGATATACAGATCTTCCAGATACATTGAGTAATGGTTCTATATGAAATACAGATTTAAAACTAGACTTGTGTTTACCATAAAATAGGATATAAATATGTGTGCAGTTTATATACATATGTACAGAAATACTTAATATATTTTTGCATTTCTTTTTATCTTGTATTTGGTCTTGTTTGGAACAAAATTCTCATTATGTAGCCCTAGCTAGTTTAGAACTCTCTATGTTGGCCATGCCAGCCTTGAACCTGTGACCATCCTTTAATTTCTGCCCCACAAGTCATGTGCCTAGCTAGTTTTGTATTTCTGAATACCTAGAGACGTACACATCACATTTAATGTTTATTAAAATGTGTTTTCAACTATGGTTGTTGTCAGGAAAATCAGTGTTTTGTTAGGCTTATTACAACCACAAATCACAGATCCAATAGGAATATGTGGAATTCAAAGCATTAAAAAAAACAGAAATGCAAGATTGCAATTAGAGGTAGGGAGAAAAGAAAAACAGGACTATGGTAAATTTTATGCATTAGAGAGATTAAAATTTTTGTTTCCTGAAATGTACAGGAAAAATGTCCCACATTTAGATATAAATCAGAGTCACATTGAATTCCTGTGGCTTCACCCATAATTTAAGAAACAATTTTCTTCTCTTCATGTGCTCTGTCTTACTAAACTGTGAATGCTTATTCCTGAATTTATGAATTCATGGTGTGGAGGAGAGAACCATTAGTATTCCATTTATTTGTTTTTAGTTTTGTTGTTATTTTGTAGGTGAGTGTTTGCTTGTTGAAGTGGAGTCTCATACGTACACATGCATACACATATGTGTGTTCACATATACTAAATATATTTCTGCATGACTTTTCATGTTGTATTTGGTTTTTCATTTGTTACGTAGCTCTAGCTGTCCTGCACCAAGCTATCCTAGAACTTACAATGTAGCATGGTAGACCTCGAATTCATCACAGTCCTATTTTAGCCTCCTAATTGTGGGGCTACCAAAGTGTTCTACACCTAACAGTACTGATTGGTTGGTTGGTTGGTGGATGGGCTGGTTAGTTGGAGGGTGGGTGGGTTGGTTGGTGGGTGGGTTAGTTAACTGGTAGGTGTGGTGGTTGGTTGATGGATTGGTGGGTAGGTAAGTTGGTTGGTGGGTGGGTTGGTGGGTCAGTAAGTTTGTTGGTTGATTGGAGGCTTGAACTCAGGGCAAAAGAAGAGCTTTTGCTGTTCTTGAGAACTGAAGTTCTCAAGAGCTGATTTTCAGCATTCCCACAGCCAACAGTAGTTTCTAACAAATCAGTCTCTGGCTGAATCCATCTGCTAGCCCTGTCTCACAATTCCAAACATGTTTTTTTTTTCTCATCTGCGGAGAGATGTAATCAAAATATTGATCCACTTGCCTAAATTTGTGATTTTACTGGCTAAATAATGGACAAGGCTAAATTCTATATCCAAGATAAATGGAAGATCATTTGATGATGTTGAATCTGTCTCTTAATGTATACTGATTACTGGTTCTTTCCATTGTTACACAGATGATTTTTATCTTTTTAGACTACTCTCTAATATTTTCTTCTAATAGATTTATAATTTTTTTATGATTAATTTTCTCCAAACAAACACGACCCTACAAACACAATTTATCTTTTAAGAATCTCTACATTTAGTAAATCTAACATTTAGTAAATCTAACAGAAATATTACAGATGACTCAGTGGATAACAAGCTACTGGTTCTGGTGCATGGATGGAAACGGAATTTTTACTCTGCACAAGCGGAATCTGATGAGAAAAGCCTCCTCATATCGTGATAGCCATGGTGCATGAGGAAGTGACATCCTGTCGCTCACCATTCTGGTGACAGGGCCATAAGAAACTCTTCCATTTCCTTTTTAAGTTTGCTTCATCCAGCCTAGCATGGTGGTGCACGCCTGTAATCCCAGCACTCAGGGAGGCAGAAGCAGATCTGCCTCTCTCTGAGTTCAAGGCCAGCCTGATCTACAAAGCGAGTCCAAGACAGCCAAGGCTTCACAGAGAAACCCTGTCTCAAAAAACCAAACCAACTAAACAAAAGTTTGCTTCATCCAACACTGAAAGTATGGTATAACAAAGACAGTAAATTGTATTTGTCCAAAGTCAAAAGAGAAGAGCAACAAATGCGTTACACAGTATTACTGTGAAGCAAGAGCTAACCCTAAGCCAGCCTAGGTGTTCAGCTCCCGAATACCCTGGAGCACGGATAGAGCCTGGTGAAAGCTATGAAATGTGCCAGCAGGGAACAAAGGATGGTCTACAAACACATGTCACTGTGTAATTCCTGGGAAAGACAAGACAGCCCATCAGAACTGTTATAACAGTAACTGAGTTCATGACTTACCTGGATTTTCTGGACTATTTTGGTTAACTGCTCACATCCCTTTGACTGGGCTCAGCTATCTCCCCAAAGCTGATACAGCATTAACTAGAATTAGCAGATGGATCAGTCTTCTTCAGAAAGGTCACCCTTCACAGTGGAGATAGATATTGTCCAGTGCTAGAGACTCAAGTAGATGTCCAAGGAGGATGAGTGCAAACTTTGTTTGAGCTGAAGTGTACATTTTCCTCTGTTCTTGAACACTGCCATTGTAATTCTCTGGTCTCAGGGCTACTGCCAGGACTTCCTCCAGCAGCTCGCCGGTGGCACATGGTGTATGCATGGCCAGTTATATCTTACTAATATATAGATGTATCAGCTCACAAATAGCTTTGCTGAGCGATTTTTTTTGTCTTACCATTTACTCTTTGTAAGACCTACATGAACCCAATAACACTGTCATGTCTCCACCAAGCATTCATCTAGTGACCCCTTTGATGATTTTGTCCATGTAGATAGAGTACACTCTGTCTGCTACCTACAATGTCATTCTGAGCTGCATCTTTGTTCCCTTTTAATTATTTAAGTATATACATTGAATAGAAACCTGGAAAGAGTGGAAGTAGACAGTATCATTGGTACCCTGTCTTCCACCATTAAGTGTGACACTAGGAAGGTCCACATTGCAGAAGGACCCTTCTATTTCCTTTCTTCCTTCCTTCTTTTCTTTTGATACTGTTTGTTTTTCTCCTTGTATGGTGGCAGAATTCTTGTCCAACATGTGCCAGGCCTTGGAGGTAGTCCTACAATTACAAGACACAACAACCAATGAGCTGAGATAAAATAAAGGCAACCTAAATGAGTTAAGAAATACCTGTGTTGATGCATAAGAATATGTAATATTTAACTTTAACATTCTCCAAATTAATTTGTTTAATAAATATGCCCTCTCCCAGTGTCTCAGCAGATTATTTTATAGAAGTGACTTTTTAAAAAGAGTATCAAAGTTGGGAGGCTTTCATGGCTGGAAGGCTGTTCTAATCAAGGCATTCTGGGTTACGTATATGAATAGTGCTGTAAATGGGAGGAATTGAATGTAGCCACAATATAGGCCTCCACAAGTTTCATAGTTTTTAAAAGAGGTACTAAAGTAGTTCAGGGCAAGAAATTATAATATTCTTACAGAGTAGCTGGGAAAATGGAGAGCCTGATTAAAAATAGAGAAAAAAAAAAACCCAAAACAAAAAAAAAACCTGTGACCTCCTTCTCAAGCACAAATAAAAACCAATATATGATCAGTCACGGACCTATCTGTATTACCTCGACCAAAAGATGTTTTTAACTGGGCAAATATTTATTATTTGAGCTTAACAGTTTTAGAATTTAAGAAAAAGCATGAAAGGAAATAATTGGACTGAGATTTAAAACACTTCTTTTAAAGTGACCTTAAGTAAATACAGCATTACTTGGGTGGATGTTTTAAGCACTGACTATTTGGCTCTGAGCAACCAATTGGTGTCCTCCTCCTTGAGAGGGACCACCTCTCCTCCTCCCAGCTTTACTTAGTTGCCTGTAGTCCTTTGTGTAGGTTTATCCCTGCAGTTTTCCCCAATCAGTTTGGCATGTTCGTTGGTGTTCTTGTTCAGTTCACATTTGTGCAGTGATGTCATATGAACCAAACAGGTTATATTCAGGAATATATATGTTTATATAAATACATATATGGATGCAGTAACAATCAATGGAAAAACATACCAGGAATTTGAGTGGGTAGAGGTGTATAGGAGGGTTGGAAAGAGGAAAGAAAAGGGAGAAATGTTGTAATTAAAAGTCAATAATACAACAAAAAGAGAATGGGGAGTTGAGAAATCAATAAAATATGAAAAACAGTTGATTTTAAGTAAATTTTAAAGAGTGAATACATATAAAATGATGTCTGATAATTATACACAAGGTTTAAAGAACTTAAGATTCAATAGCTAATGTATTCATAGTGTAATACTATTAGAGTAGCCATATAATAAGATTTTCATTGCCCCTATTAAAATATGCATACACTTGAAAAGACAACTCATCCAGGTTTGTTTATTTTTGAGCACAGGGAACGCCATGCATCATCATAGTCAGTGAGGGGCTGCACCTCAGTCAACAGTGCGGTGCTCCTGTAGACTGCTGGGAAGGCAGACATTTTAACACTGGATGATCTTATGTATTGACAAACACTAGAGATCACCTAGAGCATTCATTCATTGGTGATCGGAACGTAATAGTGCTCACACAATTTGCAAGAGTTTGACACCTCTTCCCCTCCTCCTTCTCATTTTGTTCCTTTTTGTCTTGTGACTGGTCTTTGAGGCTGCGACGTACCTGAAGATGATCTTTTATTCCCAGTCTTCCTGCTTTAGTTGGAGACTTTTGAAAACATCCACATGCCCTCCCAGCCAGCAAGTCTACTTGTTTATTTACTTATGAACACTAAGACACGTATCTATACAAGACACATACACACAGGAACATTATTCATAATAGCTGAAAGGGAGAAATAATTGAAATGTTCTTTAACTGATGATTTGATGAACAGAATGTTCTACATCCCAGCTACTGCACTACTTCGTGGTGGTGCAAAGCCTAGGACTCTCACAGCTGTTACCCTTAGAAAAAACAGTCACACTAAGCAGCATGGTAGTGTGCACCTTTAACCCCAGCACTTGGGAGGCCGAGGCAGGTGGATCCAGGCTGGATCTCTGAGTTGAAGGCTAGCCTGGACTGCACAATGAGTTCCTGGAAAGCCAGGGCTACACAGAGTAATTGTCTTGCAAAACCAGAAGAAAAAAAAAGTAGAAAAATGAAAGAAAAAGCCAAACACGGAAGAAAGGGTCCAATTTGACACTTACTATATAAAACAAGTGTCTGTAATTACGCAGAACCACAAGGTAAAGGGGCATTACCTGCAAAGATGTTAGGAGTGGTTTTGAGCTGATGAAAGTGTTCTATGTTGGTGTTCATTACTTGACAGTTATCAAAACTCTTCAGATTACCTGACTAAAATTTGATCAGTTTTGTTATACATGTATAAGAACTCAAAAAAAACTGAATTTAAAATTGTGTGATAGCACATATCATTAACCTAGAATCATTGCAGTTCGTTCTGTTAACGGCATTGACAATGCGGAAAGGAGGCAAAGGTCTGCCTTGTTGAACCGAAATCTGTAGCAATAACGTGACTCTTTTACTGTGCTTTGTACTTTTATTTTTAAAGACATTTTATTGTAACTGACTTGTACCTGAAGAAATAATCGTAAAATTATCTGAATCTGGAACTTTTTTCTTATTCAAACATGGAATTGCAACATAATTTTGTGGTGTGTGTGTGTGTGTGTGTGTGTGTGTGTGTGTGTGTGTGTGTGTGTACTTGATCTACAGCTTTCAGCAGAGCCTGGGGTATCTTGATCCATTACTGTGTGCCAAGCGTAGTTTCCATGCTTATTATTTCACTGACATTCTGTGATCCTGAACAACAAATTTCTATTTTCTTATGGTGTTTGTGATCCATTCATGTGGATCTTTCTACAGTGCTACCTTCTAAAACATGAAGTATTCCTTTAGATACATTCATGTACGAGAATAAACAAATTGTCACCTTTTCATTATTAAATATTTAATATGACATCCTTTTGCTACTTAAGTTGATAAAAATGAGTCAGTGTATCTCTCTCCTCACTCCAGGGAAGATAATTACACAAATATGACAACCTGGAGCTAAGGATCACTTGTTTGGTTGGTTAGATATATGGATAGATAGCTGATCAAATAGATCAATTAATATTGTATCACTAGACAGTTTGTTTATTAGATATTTAAGTTATTGAGAGCCCTGAAAATGTGTACAATAAGAAAAATTGACCAAGGTGGTAAGATAATATTAGTTTTTCTACCTATAAAAGTTAAAAGATTATAAAAGCCTTTATTCCCTAAGAACATAAAATATAAAGAAAACATATAGCAATAATTGTAAAACATTTGAAAGAATTAATTCTAGGGGAAAATGCCTAGATTCTATTTGAACTGTAGACATCAGTCTTAATACACTACAGCTTTTACAGTACAGCATTGTTATAAAAGGATTTTAATTCAACATGAAGACATTTCTAACAATTGCCATTTGTTCACATTATCATTCACATCAGATTTTAAATGTTTTCAGGAAAGTACCAGCTACCCATGATCACTAGCCATGTTGATCATGCTGTGTTTTCATGTGCTTTCATGCTTGAGCACATGGATTGAATAACTTTTTAGATGGAGCTGTATATCACGTGCAGGTCAGACTTTTAAAGGGAGTGAAGTTATGCACAATAGCAAAGAATTAACCCAAGCTTAAAATGGCACCCTCTTTGGAAGAACGCTATGCAAAGGAAATGTAAACGGATGATGAGTAAATGTTTTCCGGAGATGGATGTATACACGCAGATGCATGCCTGAAGCTCTCTTTTCTCCTTGTTTTCACTTATAATCATAAAAGGGAAATAAATCTTGAAATAATTTCAATTGTTTTCTTTATTTCTATGATGTGCCTTTGCTATTAGAGACAGTTGATAGTTCTTTTTTATCAGTCTTTGGTTTTGTGATAGAGAGTGGCGAAGGAACCTGTATTCATGAGCATCATTAGTCTCTCTGGACTATGCTGTCCTCTTGAGAGGAGAATCCACTGGATTTTAGACCTTGAATGGAGGAACATTTTGTTTTGCTTTATTTGTTTCTTTTGTTAATTTTTGAGACACGGTCTTACTATATAGCCCTGGTGGACCTAAACATTGCAATGGAGACAAGGCTGGCCTTGAACTCGAAGCAGTCCTCCAGACCAGTGTCTGGGGTCACATGCAACCATATCCAGCATGATAGAGAAGCTTTTTAGTCTTAAATATATGAGCAGGAAAAACCTGCTGATGTTAGATTAAGATCAACAGAGGTTTCAAGGAGATGAACTCTAGGGGACTTGACTTGGTCAGTATCCCTAAATACCAAGTATCATTTTTAGTATTTATATGCATATATATTTAAACTTCTGACATTAGAACTGCTAGAGAAATGTTATTTCTAGCTAGAATGTAGATGATCTGGGAAGTATCTTTTAGGGTTATATCTATTAAATAATAGTGTGAATGCTTGGTAACTTTTAAAACAAGGATTTATTTATTTATTTGATTTTTTGAGGCAGGGTTTCTCAATGTAACCCTTGCTGCCCTGAAACTCCTTATGTAGACCAGGCTGACATTGAACTCACAGAGATCTACCTGCCTCTGCCTCCCCAGTGCTGGGATTAAAGGCGTGCACCACCACACCCATCTGGATTTTATTTTTTAACATTGAAATATAATGTAGAAAAAAAGTGTTATAATTAGTGCTGGGTTAGATTCATAATTTACTTTCATGAAATAGGGTTTGTAGTTAAGTTGAAATAATTCAGATATTGCTTTTAAAAGCAAATACATTCATATACCTGAATTTTTAAAGATGAATTTATATGTATATGCTTACTTGTAAATACAGAGTTATAATAACCTAGCTCCCAACATGGAAAAGAAAACTAGCATGCAGTGGTAAGAGACAGAAGCTGCCGGTGTCACTAATCCTGTTATCTGCCAGCTTACCTTAGAGTGAGTCTCTGAGAGTGCCAGTCAGCACTTGCTCGGGAGCTTTCAGAGCTGTTCACTTCAGAGAAAGGCTTGCAAGATACCAAATGGGGAGAGGGGTGAGGTACAAAACTCTCTAAAACACTCTGACCTGTGGCCTACTACTGGATGCTTGAGTGTCAGTTCTGTGCCTCTATTTTAATTTTCAAATACATAATGTTCAGATTTTTATACAAAATAAGTACTTGTTCAGAACATTTCAGTGAAACAGTTGCTTACATAAGAAATAATGGCTGTAAACTGGTACAGCTTTCCCATTTTTACACTTTAAGCTTAGGTGTACATTAAGATTTAAAAATTTAATATTATTTATGTCTCATCTTTGACTAGAGATCATGTTAATTAGATCTTATTTCTGAAAACCAGGCAGTTATAAACTATCATTTTCCATTATCCTCTCATATCATTCACACAGAATGTCTAGGATACTTGCAATTTCAACCTAGCTAATTGGAAGTGCAATATTAGGGTTATTTACTTTTTGACAGCTCACCAGAAAATTTGATGAGGGGATGGAATCCTGTGCATATGCAGCCCTCAAAATGCCAAAGAGTAGAACATGCACATTGCTTGGCTTCATAATAGATGAAAATAAAAGAGTAACCGATTTGTTAGCCTCTGTTTGTTATATTTTTGCCTGAAGCAATAGTGAAGTAATCCGCTTTGAAACATGATAATGACTTCTAAAATGCTAAAAAAGCATGCTGAATACCCTAGACTCCAGCATACCACAGCGGTGAGAGTTTGAATAAGAATGGCCCCCATAGACTCCTATATTTGAATGGCTAGTCATCAAGGAGTGATACTACATGAGAGGGATTAGAAGGTGTGGCTTTGTTGGAGGAAGTATTTCACTGGGGTTGGGCTTTGGGTTGTCAAAAACCCAAGCCAGTCCTGGTGAGCCTCTCTTCCTATGGAAGATGACTGTGGATCTGATGTAGAACTCGCAGCTGCTTCGCCAGCACCATGTCTGCCTGCCATGATGATAATGGATTAAACCTCTGAAACTATAGGCCAGCCCCAGTTAAATGCTTTTCTTTATAAGAGTTATTGTGGTCATGGTGTCTCTTCATAGCAGTAGAACACTAAGACAATTGCCATTGCTCAGTAATGAAAAGCTTCAGTTTTTTTTTTGGTGTATTTAATTCAAATTTGAATCAGCTACTTTTTTACCATTAAAAAAAAATTCAATGCATCTTACTATTCCAGTGTTTGGTGAAGTAAAAGAAAAAAAAAAACAAAACAAAACAGAAAACGAAAAACAAAACGGGTGCCCATGAGCTGTCTTCAGCCCTTCCCCTGGTATCTGATTCCTTTAAATTAATTACTTTATGCTACTTTTCCTATGCTTAACTCAAAAACCTGTTTTTAGAACTGTGATTAAACAAGAGAGACTTGGGACAATGGGCACAGTAACTGTGTGATTGCATTCAAACATCTAGTATGTGCCTAATCTACATTAAAAGCGACAGTAAGCTGTCATCAGATGGTCTCTGTGCACCAAATGCTGGAACTTTTTATATGGAATTTATAATACTTATTGTACTTATTGTGCACTTACAAATATAAAACTAAAGCTTGGAAATACTGTCATATTCAGAGTCACAGAACCAATGGGCTTCTATACTTTGGTGGAATTATTTATCAAAGCCATTTTTTTCTAGATGTTTTTAGCTCTTAAATTACCATTCCAAAATACTATTCCAAAATACACATATACTTAATCCATAACTGAAATAAGCATGCTAAATTTGACTTCTTATGTTGAATTCTGTATTTGGTAGGTAGATTGTATCCACAATCTAATCTTACATCTTTACGAACTCAGTTTAACATAGGCCAAACATGAAAACATACGGAGAGATAATTTGAATGTTATGTATTTTTTCAATAAGTCAGTTTTCTCCTGATTTTCAAGCATCTCAATCCTCTCTGTTGTGATCTATGTTTTATTCTTGATCATCCCTTTAGACACATGAAATTAGATAATAATTTTCACCTGAGGAAGATGAGGCAGAGAGATGAGGTGGTTTCCACTTCTCCGTGGTTTTACCCTGGATCCTACTTAAAAGAATGGTGCACCATTACAACAAATGCATACCATGCTTCATGGCACTACGGGCTTTAAAATATGTATAACCATGGCCCTCTACTGTGGGTCAGAAAAGCTGCCAAGATGAACAGGCATGTATACTTTAAAACATTTAAAAGCGAAAACATTTTATGAGCTCAACTATTTGTCATATAGGCAATTCAAAATCATTTCGATTTTGTTATTTCATTAAACTATATAAGGTGATTCTTCATCTAATCTATCAATAGACAAATGGTGCATTTTGTTAAATTATTGAGAAAGCTGTGATGGTAAGCAACAGTGTCCTTATGATCTAAAATGCTAATTTCTTATGAAGTATTGGGTGGTCTTTTATTCCTATGAAATTTTGACTGCATAGCTCATTCAGATCAGCTTTATCATAAATAATTTTGGTTTTAGAAGTAGTGGTGTTTTAATTTTTTTTTGTTTTGTTTTTATTAATTACAGTTTATTCACTTTGTATCCCCCCTGTTCCTCCCTCCCTCCTCCCCTCCGAATCCCACCCTCCCTCTTCCCCACCTGTGTCCTTCTCCCAGTCCACTGAAAAGGGAGGTCCTCCTCCCCTTCCCTCTGATCATAGTCTATCAGGTCTCATCAGGAGTGGCTGCATTGTCTTCTTTTGTGGCCTGGTAAGGCTGCTCCCCCCTCAGGGGGAGGTGATTAAAGAGCAGGCCAATCAGTTCATGTCAGAGATAGTTCCTGTCCCCATTACGATGGAGGCCACTTGGATACTGAACTGCCATAGGCTACCTCTGTGCAGGGGTTCCAGGCCATCTCCATGAGTGGTCCTTGGCTGGAGTATCAGTTTCAGAAAAGACCTCTGTGCCCAGACTCTTAGGGTCTGTCGCTGTCCTTGTAGAGCTCCTGTCCTCTCCAGGTCTTACTATCTCCCACTTCTTTCATAAGATTCCCTGTACTCTGCCCAAAGTTTGGCTATGAATCTCAACATCTGCCTCAATATTTTTAAGATAGAAAGAAGTATATATCATGTTAGGGCTTTGAATTATATTTTGTGATTATATAATTCGTTACTGTAATATATCATGTTATAGTCTGGGTTTTTGTTATTTTTGCAATTTTTCATGTAAAATATCTCACAAGATTTTATCAAGACTGTCATTCACCTTTCATGCCCACTTCTGTGGGCAACAAGAACATACATGGTGCACACACATATGTTCACGTACATAGCATTCGAACACATTAGCAGCAACGGATTCAAATGTTTGACCAGAAGAGAAGGTCCAAATCTCATTTTCTCTGTACATTGAGGAAATTTCCCAAGAAAACTTTTCTTCATTTTCAGTAAACACTCTTAATCCTCAAGATCTGACCATATAATTTTCAAATGAAGGTAAAAAAATTCTTGGCTTAAATCATCAACACAGTGGAGAGAAAATTCCTGTTTCTCCTCATCCCCCCCCCCCCCATTAATGAGCTGTAGGCAGTTAGTATTTGCTGAAGAAGAGAGAATCAATTTTCTTCAGGGACAAGTCTCTTAATTTCCAATCCTATATGACCAACACTAATTGTACTCAATAGACAGACATTCTTTCTCTCTCTCTTTGTGTGTGTAGTATGTATTAATAATTACAGAAGAAGAGGGCATGAATTTAAGAGGAAGATGGGCAGCATGGGAGAAATTGGAGAAGAGAAAGAGGGGGAGAAAAATGTATAAATAAGTATACTCATATATCCAATTGTTTTAAAATAACCTCAAAAATAAATGGGCTAAATGAATCAGAATTTCCATTTATCACTTTGAGTTTTCATAATATTCATTAAGTGTGTATTTTTTATTATTATTCTGTGACCTTACAGCAGATGAAAGATAGCTCCATTAGCCTAACTGTGTGGTCCTTTTAAAAATACATTTTAAAAAAATCTGTGCACTGTGGCACACACCTTTAATCCCAGCACTTAGGAAGTTGAGGCAGGATGATCTCTGTGAGTCAAGGCCAGCCTGGTCTATATAGTGAGTTCCAGGACAATCAGAGCTGGACAGTGAGACTGTCTCAAAAAACAATACACAATAAGGCCTGGAGAGATGGCTGGAGTTTAGTTCCCAGCCCTCACTTGATAATTTACAAGCATCTATAACTCTAGTTCTATAGGGTCTAATTTCCTGACTTCTGTGGGCAACAAGAACACACATGATGCACAGACTTATATATGTACATACATAGCAATCAAACATATAAATTTTTTATAAAATCTTTTCAAAAAGACACGTAAAAGGCTAGTCTAGGCTTGTCTAAAACTGATGTCCTAGGATTTTTAAATTTCTCTATATATGTAATATGAGACACAGCTTCAGATAAACATATTTACCAAAAAATAATGAATTCAAATATAAATATTAATTTAAAACACTAAACACTTTAAGTACATTTTCATAGAGACTATACTATCTCGTAGTTAAATCATCCTGTTGGCAATCCAGAGTTCTCATTTTAGCATAGAAGTCGGGGGGAGGAAAGGTGCTGTCAAACCTTGTTAACTGTAATAAACACAAAAGAAGGAAAGTGTTTCTTTGTGATGGATACAGACTTACCCAGAAAATCCTAAAATGTCTACAGAAAACTCTAGAAATACTGATTTAGTCTAGCTGCATTGCAGAAGACAAGACCAGTATTTGTGGTTCAGTTATACTTCAACATTCTAAAATTTAAAAAATAATACCACATTTACTTCAAAAAGCACAAACTACTAGGAGCTAAAACAAAATCGCTTAAGGCCTGTGAGCCTAAAAAGTAACGATTAAGTAAATACAGATATGTATTGTGTTCATGGATCAAATGAGCTCATACTGTCTAGATGCCTTTTCAAAGCAATTACAGATCAAACCCCAGTGGGCTTAGTCTTTCTTGGAAAAGCTGGCAGGCTGATTAGAAAGTTTACATGCAAATGTAGAGGAAAGATATTCAGAGGTCAAGAACTCATCACCCAGTTTCAAGAGTTCCTATATGACAGTGATGGAGGTGTTGGTTGGTAGAATTGTAAACACATCATGGAACAGACTGCAAAGTCCAGAGATCACCCACAAATGGAGAATCAACTGATTTCCTATAGTGTGGTCAAGTAATTGACAACAGTCTTTCTAACAAATGGTGTTGAACACACTGGCTGTTTACACAGAAAGAAACCACCCATATGACACATTATGCCTACAAATAAGTTTTGACTCTAAGAAGAAATTTAAAATTCAAGAAGAAAATAGGAAAAAGATTTAATTTTAAAGTGGCAAAATATCTTAGGAATTAGAATTCACTGAAAGACATAATTTACTTTTTGTGTGATTCAAGGTTTATTCAATAAAATATCAGTGTGCCATCAGCAGTTCTGTGTTTATTATTGTGTTGACAAATAGTGGCTGGGACAATTTGACAACTTCATCACAATTCATTTCCTCCATATGGCATCTGTTGAAGCAGAAACTGATGATTGTTTTAAAAACATAATAGACATATTTGAAAAGATGAAATGGGAAAGCATAAACTGGGAGAGAATAATAGATTAACTCATAAGTATGTATGTATACATTTTATGTGTATACATTTCTGTAAGACATATAGACAAGAATATGTACCAAAACATATTGAGTCATTTGACCTTATCATAAAAATAAACAACTCACTTTTTAGACAAGGACAAAAATTTTGTAACAGTATTTTATGAAAGAAGAGATAGGAATGGGAAGATGTGAGTGAAGAGGTCATTGTCATGAGAGCATCCACACCAACAGAGCCCTGCCAGAAGGCACGTTGCTTCAGAAGGTGGCTGTACCAGGGTTGGGGAGGGTGTGCAGCATGTGTGCTTCTTGGGCATGTGAGGAGGCTATGAAATGGTACCTACCTCTTCAGAAGACAACTTGGCAACTTTTTGAAAAGTTAAACGTCCATTTACCATCTGACTCAACTCCATTGTTAATTATTTGTTAATGAAGAATGAAAACATCTATAAAGACTCATACAAATATTTATAGTAACTTGATGCATATTGTCCAAAGTCCAAACTTTAGAATTATTAATAGAAGGGCACATCTGCCAAGAGTATATCCTGTACAGTAAAAAATTCACTGTCTATACATTGCAGTGCCGCTTAATTGAAACTCCAGAAGAGTAATGTAGAAACAGATAAAGCAGTTTTCTGGAAAGCAGTATGAGGAAATGCTTTGGATTGTTTGAAGTTCCCTGTATTTTGTATTGATCTTGTGATTACAGGCCTATGTGCCTGTCTTTTTTACTGAACCAAACATTTTAAATAGATGTATCTTGCTCTATATGAATTCTGTTTTACAACGAAATTCTGTAGGGTGCTATTTACACTTGACTCCCAAAGGTAAGTGCGATAATGAACATCGAGCTTAATTAAGCCAAGTCTTCTTTGAAACAATGTGAAAATATTTGGCAAATGCAGTTAACTAAGAAAAAAATCAATCTTCATTGTCCTTATGCATAAAATGGTCATCTATGTGATTTAAGATTGACTAAATCAACATCCTGTAATCAAAAGATGTTTATCAATTAAGTATAGAAAAGTCTAAATTTGACATTTAAAATAATGATGCTAAGTAATAATTATAAACCATATACTATAGATATATCAGTTGTATTTTTAGAAAAATAGAATAATATAGTAATGTGAAAGAAATGTTGAATAGACCACATTATACTGACAAGGGCAGATCATAAGTGGCTTACAGAAAGTTAATGATTTTTCAGTTTCTTTTAACTTAGTGTCTCATAAGAATTAATATCCTCAGATGTTTTCCATTGTTTCTTGAACCGCACTCTTCCTAATGTATGTGTGTTTGTGTGTCTATGTGTGCGTGCACCTTAGTAACTTAGCAAAAGTCAGTGTCACTCCATTATTCACCCAATGTAGGGTCTACTGTAAAATGATTTTCAATCAGATTTTGCAATATTATGGGACATTATTAGAGATGTTTTGGTCATTGGGTACAGGAAACAATGTTCTGGCTTCCATTTCTTAAGTCATCAAAATTGTAAAATACAACAGGGTAGATTACATCTGTTATGACTTTCCTGAGAGTGTTACTTCTTCATGGATGGTTCTTTATTGTCACCATTTAGCTGTAGCTGTGAAGTCACTTCTCTGGCTAAACAAACCCATCGTCTCTTAGTTATACCAAGCACATGAGTCAAAGTATTTTTTTAGTCTAAGCAGACTCTACCGCAAGCTTGTGTGTGGCCACTTTCTTAGCTGAGGAATTGTGACTATACTATATGAGCCATTGTTAACCTTTCCACAGGTTTGTTATTGGGCGAGAAAAACCAGGACAAGTGAGCGAGGTTGCCCAGTTGATAAGCCAGACCCTGGAACAAGAGAGGCGCCAGAGGGAGCTGCTGGAGCGCCACTATGCCCAGTATGATGCTGATGACGATGAGGTAGGGGCCACAGCTGTCCTCATTCTCCCTAACGTCTCACTCGTTGCTACTGTATCACAGGCTCTTTGCAGTTTCCTGAGGAAGGTGTCGTCTATACTGAACTGAAATTCGACCTCCTGGAAAAGAATTGCCACTTGTACCTGATATTCTCTTCATGAATCCATTCAATTCACCGAGTCTATGAATACTGTGGAAGCAAATTAGTCTTAAACTTTTAACACACTGTTGAAAAGAAACTCACAGAAACAAGCATTCAAAGAACCCATATAAATAATGGCTCTATTGTTGAAATTAGTAGATTTTTCTTTCTGCTTTATGTTTTTAATTATTTCCAAATGTTCCTAAATAGTATGTCATACTTTTTTTTTTTTTTTTGAAAAGTCAGTAAAACATTTAAGCGAAAACATTCACGTAGACACAAACATAGACAGAAAAGCAGCGAAGATGGCTGAGGTTTTCCAGAGGTTCCCCCTCCTCCTGGGAAGAGAAAGGCTTTGGGATGTGCTCACAGTGATCTGCACTAACATAGTGCAGAGCAAAGCATTTCCACTAGTGCATGTCCCATGGCACAGGTACATGTTGGAATGATCTTACATCCTGAGCTCTGCAGAAGATCAAGTAAACGAGTCGGCACTAACCTCAAGTGAACGCGGCTCTCCGGAACCCTTGTGTGCTGTAATGAGACACAGATGCTGGGCTATTTCTAATGTCGGTGCCAAGTGCACACTGATACGCTGGGATAACACACTTTATTGCAAACACATTCAAAACGTGCATACGTTTCATATTGGCATGTCAAAAGATTCATCAACAATTTAGTTATACTCTTTCATACTTCATAAATTTGTAAATGCCCAGATAAAATAAATATTCTTTATGTCAGCTGATATAAGCACAGTAAGATTTCATACCTTCAACTTCTGCTCATCTGAATGTATTATATATCCAGACTCTGGTTTGCTTTCATCTCGGACACAGAAAGAGATTAATGAGTGGGCATTCAGGTCCTTTCCATGTTTATTTAATTTAACATATTTTAACCCAAATATATATTGAGTTTTTATGTGTTTGTGGTATAATGACTGAGGACTCATTCTCCATTTGTTCTAGTAGAAAATTACAGGTGGCATATCAATTAACATTTGTTTTCTTCTGTTTTTGTTTGTTTCTTGAGACAGGTTCTCTCTGTGTGCAAGCTGGCCCAGGTTGTCTTTGAACTCATAGCAACTCCTTTCCTTCAGCCTCCCTGCTTCTGGGATTGCAAGTGTGAGCCACCATACTTGGCATCAATTAATTTTGGCATCAAATAATATATTAGAAAGATTGTCCATGAATAAAAGTCTCTTGGAATTGTTTTCATGGTGCACTTGTGGAGTACATTTGGCAAGAACTTTCTTATTGTACTGGAATACCACGTGTAAAAACTGTTTAGTCTGAAACTAAGCAGAAGATCTCCTCAGATATTTGTCCTAGTTTTCAATTCCCTACTCTAGTGTCTTATTTTTATTAGAGGCATCCAGGCTGCAAGCCTTCTGTAGGATTATAGGATCATTTTTGAAGGCTTAGATTTTTGCCTCTACTCTGATAGAAAGGTTTTGTTTCTGATGGTCTAGGGACTGTGGAGACATCGAGTGCTAGAAAAAGACAATGCCCACCTAAGGCTGTTTTCCACTGTGTCCTTGCATATAAATATAGAAGTTAGGTCACATCAGAACCCCTTATAATGGCCAATGTTTCACACTTAGAAAATGAGGCATCCAGTCCAGAGCTGTTAGTGGGAGCACAGGGTTAATGCCAGCCCTGGGGAGCCACAGGTGGAAGGCCTGAGGAGCTTGAGTTCAAGGTCAGCTTGATCAGGTGTTGGTTTTGCTTTGTCTCCCTGTGTTTAATTAAAGAGAATAAGTTTACAAGTAAGGGAGGTGTCACTAAGATAATCTAGTCATTTTAAACATCTTCAAGTAAAAGCTTTATACCTCATAGTCATGTTTTTTCCAGTTGCTTTGAGGAATTGATTGATCACATTTAGCCCCCAAAAGTTTCAACTCTAGAGTGTCTCTCTCTCTTTCTGTCAGTCTTTCTTTCTCTCTCTCTCTCTCTCTCTCTCTCTCTCTCGTGTGTGTGTGTGTGTGTGTGTGTGTGTGTGTGTGTGTGTGTGTGTAAGAGGCAAACATAAGGAAGAAGGGAGGTGAATGGGAAGCAGGGAAAAGGAAAAGAGAGAAGGAAAGTAATTTTTCTCTAATTTCATAATTTGAGTAAATTAAGGAATCTGATGAACATTTAACTTAGAAATATAATATCATACCAAGTTTCTACTTGGTGGGCAGGTTTTTATTTGATTGTTTGAGGAAAGCAAATAAGAGTTCATTGCCAATTGAGCAGATATTTTTAGGGAAAGAGGAGTGAGCAAAAATTGGATTGTGTGTTTTTCTAGGAGCAAGTCTCACTGAACCTTTAAAGCATTGGAGAGATACTTTCCCCCTACAAGTCTGCTAGGTTTTTTGGTTTTTGTTTTGTTTTATTTTTCCTAGCTGTTGAGCTAGTGGTAGCTTGGCGCTCTTTCCCTGGCCCCAAAGTCTGAGCACTACAATGCACTGTGCTGATTTTGAATGGAGTACAGGGGACACCCCTCCTGGCTCTGTCTCTATTCAGATACAGAATAACTGGACAACAAAAGATGTTAAGAGGATTCTTGTTTTGAGTGATGGCGTTTCTTGTAGTTCTTCAGTTCTGGGAGCCTTTGTTTTGTATTTCTAATAATAGGGACACTGAATACTTGGAAACTTGCTTTACTATAGGCAGCAATGCGTAAGTATCATCTACATAGAGTCTAAAGAGAAGATTAATTGATACAGAAATGTTTTACAAAAGGGATTGAGTTGAATGTTCTCCTCCTTTTTGAGTCCTAACTCAGAAGCTTGCTACTGTGTTGCCGCAAGCAACACTGCCTTCCCTGAAGTCAGAGCTTCCTTTGTTTTCCTCCCAGTGTTCTCCTTTCTTAGGTGTTCCACAGTGCCTTCCCACAGCAGGCACAGGCAGAGGCAGCCGTTAGTTTTCTGTTCACAGGAGAGAGGAAAGCTGCACACACAATGAGGATTCACTCCACTGTCGGAACTTCCAGTGTTGTCACTTGATTCAGATTTTTAATTAATGACACTAAATATTAAGCTGGAGGGTTGGAGTGTTATCTCTGTTTTCTGTTTACTCTCTTTTCTATGTTAATGAAAAGTAAAATCACCGAGATGTAAAGGAAATGAGAAGGACCAATATTGGATATTGGATATCCAATAGATAGATGGGCCTTGAATAATTGATTTAATTTCATATATAATTGAGAAGTTTATTGATTTGCCTATCTTTGTTAGGACAGGCCCTGATCATGGACAGTCACTTGCTTGGCTTTTCACTTCTCTTGTAATTCACAGAATCATCTTGTGATTTCAAATTTAGAATCATTTTATTTGCTCCTGTGACCTTGCCTTGACACAGCCAGGAAACCCTCTGATTGCATACAAAACAACTAAGTTCAAGTAGCTCCTTCCCAAGTGAGCACTGAGATGAGCCTTGCCCACAGAATGGTGCAGCGCTTCTGGTTTTGATCAAATTATCCAGGGTTCATTTTAACTTGGAGCAAGCACATCACGTTGACAGGTTGCTTGAATTGGCTGTACAGGAAACATCTGGATGTGAGAAATATTTCCTGCAGTTGTTAAAGGACACTGGCCCTTTGTGAAGGGAGAGATTGTCGTGTATTACTTACGCCTCCGTTCATCTGCTGTAATGCTCTAGGAAATTATAAGTCATGCTCTAATAGAATTTGAAATGTATAGATAATCCTCAAACTATTTAAATTTCTGCTGCTTCTGCTTTTCTCCAAATATTTTAACTAGAAGAGTTTCCAAAAAGCAAACAGCCAATTGTGTTGAATTTGCATTCCTGTTTCTGTGAACTCTCTGTTAACCATTCTAATCTGAAAAAGCACAAGTAAAGTGTCCCTGCCTGGAGTCCAAAGACTAGGAGGGGATTCCCCAAAGAGCAGGAGATGGAAATCTGAAGGCTGAAAGGCTCACATGCATGCACCTCTGCAAAGAGTGATCGCCATTTCTGGGTTTAAGAGCATGACTGTACTCGTTGAATCTGTCTTCTCTTTCTCTTCTCTTCTCTTCTCTTCTCTTCTCTTCTCTTCTCTTCTCTTCTCTTCTCTTCTTCTCCTCTCTTCATCAATTTGAAAGGTAACCATGGAAGATCCAGTAAAACCCTCAGTAAACACTATGCCATGAAACTCTGCCTGTATGGTACATTTTTGAAGTAGAATTTAATAGCTTTATAATCTGTAACTGTCAGTGTTCAGCCAGTAGTGGCTAGGTTCTACCCTGTTATTTATTTTTTTGCAGGGTGTTTGTATTTTTGGCTTTCTTTCTAACTAAAAAAACATTACACAGATTAGAGTGCTTTGTGCTCAGGCTGGAAACTACTGTATTAACTGCAACTGCATCTCTTTGGTTCAGAAAATCAGTGTGATCACACTGAAGTTAAAAGGAGTCAATTTACAAGTACTTTTGACATTATATGATTATTTTACTTCCTTTAGGATCCTTTGATAATGGAGTATTTATTACATTGTAAAGCCTTTTATCACAAATGACATTTCAATTTCTCTTTAGGCAACAGATTATACCATAATTAATCATTACTTCAAAAATCTCTCTCTTAAGATACAACTCAATTCTTTTCTTTTATCGTTTGTTTTTGTTACTAGAAATTAATATCATTATAATACTGTGACACTTTGTCTTGTAGAATCTTTTAATGTATTGTATACAATTTAAAGCAGCTACCCAAAGGAATATTTGGGTTCTTTCTGCTACTGTTAACATGTAACAATTGGAAGCCAAGGTATAATGAAAACTGTGGCTGCATAAGTATTAAAAACGGTTTACAAAAGTAATTTTTTGTGTGTGTGGAAAACATAGGACTCACATTGATTTTGACTTGAGCTGTTTGTTGTTCCTGGTTGGAAACAGCGTGTCCTGGGTGAGCAAGAGCCAGCATTATTTAAGACTAGCCTTTTAATGCTGTGAATATAACAATACAAAGAGACATAACCCTGTGTCTGTGATCTGGGAGCTTAATGTGGAGGTTCAGCAGACTCTCCTTGGTACTGAGAAGTGTGTGGTCCAGCCAGCACACTCAAACCTCTGTGTTTTTCTATCCTGCTGTCTTGGGGTTGGGAGGAAACCTTCTTTAATTGTTTCTGTCAACATTTTAGAACACTGTGGCTGAATTACAAGGAATGTCTGGCAACTGCAATAACAATAACAACCGTTTCCTTAAGGTTTGTTTTTTGGCAGAGAACTCTGCTTATCTGTGCCCTCTTGCTCAGTGTGTGAAATTAAATATTCTACATGTCCTATTCACTTCCTATTCCCTGAAAAGCACTTCTGGAGCTGTGTGTTTTGTGTATTAAATAATAGTCTGAAAATAATGGTTTTAAAAATGTAACTTTCACTATATATATGGGTCCAAAAGGTCATCTCACTTCCTAGTATTTAACCATGGGCATATTTAACCTCTAACCTTTTAAATGTTTTATGATTCAAATTAAAGGGGAAAAACGCCACAAAGAAACTCAGTAATAGGGCTGTATAATATTTCTATAATTCAGTGTACATAGCAATTTATTTTCTGCTGAAATACAATTGCTTTTTAAGAAAAGAAACTTCTAATGCTAAGTTCTTAATTTTCCATTATGTGTTTGGACGAACATACAGGGTAGACAGGCCAAAACAGGCTTTGAATTTTAACTAGCTCTAACAACAGTGGAGCTTCCAATAGAAATCATGTGTGGTTCAGAGGTCAGTGAGGTGATGATGAGGAGAGAAGCCTGACATCTCAAAGTGCTCCAAAGGCTACAATTTTGTTGGATCTTTATTTTTTTTTTTTAAATTAAATAAATTTTTATAAGAACAAATGTCAGACTTTTAAAAACAATTAAGTCTTTCATTGCAGACATGATTACAAACCTTTTGAAAAAGAAATCATCTATATCATTTTTGCTCACCTTAGAGCTTTTCCATAACTGTCTCCTTAACTTACATGCCACACATCTCAATGTTTAGTCTGATGTCATTTACAACTAAGTAGAAAAACTTTGGCATATGTCTGTTCAAACTATACATAAAATGATATCATATTCTTAAACAGAATCTAATTTTGTGATTATTCTCTATCTTCATTGCACATTCCAATTTGTTGTATCACTATCTTAGTGTACACATTCTTGTTTAACCATGCATTTTCTTTTCTAATTGCATCTTATGTCCTGAAATTACCGTTAACAAGTGACAAAATAGGATATAACACAGTGGATAATAGGATACAGGGAGAATTAGAACTTCTTTCTCTGAAAAAAACAACAATGAAAATAGTTGTCAGTAATCATTTTTTAATATTATAAGCTACCCCACATGTATCTATTATTCTATGATTACGTCATTTGGTACCAATTTAAATATGTCTATATAGATACATATATAAATACATGATTATATGCATGTGTATTTTGTATATGTACACATACATAAATATATGTAATTTTAAAAACACATAAACTAATATTATGTCTTGTGCTTTTTGTATCCTTGGTGTTATTTTTTATCATGTTGTTTCAACCATACTGTGTCTTTATTATGTTTGCATTCAGTTCTAGAATTTCTTCCCCAACTTGTATTACTTTAAACTTAATGCTTGCACATCACTTGAAACAAATTCCCCAGCCCTATGAAAGATGACAATAAGAGAAACAGATCTACAAAGACATATCAGAACTCTTTCATTTTCAATGTTTTGCTATAAACTCACCCAAATCTTAAAATTAATTCATTTTCACAAAATAAAATGAATAATATGTTATCAAAGTATATCTCATTATTGAAAAATAAAATGTTACTGGAATCATTAATAAATGAAACAACTTGCTGAAAATATTAAGGAATAGCAACTTGAAGAGCAATAAATATATTAATTATTTTTAAATTTAGTAAGAATTCTTATATACCATGAAGGTTGTTCAAATGGATTAAAACTTTTTTTTTTTTCATGCTAAGAGAATTTATTTTGTGATATTTTATTTCCTTTTTTTTTTATTTTATTTTTCTTTTTAGTTACATTTTGTTAACTCTGTGTCCCAGCTGTATCCCGCTCCCTCATTCCCTCCCCAACCCCACACTCCCTCCCTGGTCTCCTCCCTGCCCCTTTCCAAGTCCCCTGATAGGGGAGGACCTCCTCCCCTTTCATCTGACCCTGTTTTATCAGGTATCTTCAGGGCTGGCTGCAAAGTCCTCCTCTGTGGCCTAACAGACTGCTCCTCCCCTGGGGTGGGGGTCAAACAGCCTGCCCTTGAGATCCTATTAGAAATAGTCCGTGTTCCCCTTACTTTGGAAAACTACTTGGTTACTGAGCTACCACAGGCCACATCCGAGCAGAAGTTCTAGGTTATATCCATAGATGGTCCTTGGTTGAGTGTCAGTCTCAGAAAAGACCCTGTGCCCAGATATATTTGGTCCTTGTGGAGCTCCTATCCTTTCCATATCATACTAACTTCCCTTCTTTCATATGATTCCCTGCACTCTGCCGAGGGTTTGGTTATGAGTCTTAGTGTCTGCTTTGAAACACTGCTAGGTAGAGTCTTTCAGATGCCTTTTGTGATAGACTCCTGTCATAAGTTCAATGCACATCCCATTTGTCTTTCTAAATGAGGATTAATCACCTTCGCCTGTGTCCACTTTCTTGATTATCTTCTTTAGGTGTGTAGATTTCATTATGTTTATCATGTCTTGTAGGTCTATATAAGCGAGTATATACCAAGTTTGTCTTTCTCCTTCTGGGATACTTCACTCAGAATGATCTTTTCTAGATCCCACCACTTGCCTGCAAATTTCATGATTTCTTCCTTTTTGATTGCTGAGTAGTATTCCATTGTGTAAAAATACCACAGTTTCTGTATCCATTCCTCCGTTGATGGACATCTGGGTTGTTTCCAAGTTCTGGCTATTACAAATAAAGCTGCTATGAACATGGTTGAACAAATGTCCTTGTTGTGTACTTGAGCAAATTTTGGGTATATACCTAGGAGTGGTATAGCTGGGTCTTGAGGTAGCACTACTCCTAGTTGTCTGAGAAAGCGCCAGATTGACTTCCAGAGTGGTTGAACCAGTTTACATTCCCACCAGCAATGGAGGAGGGTTCCCTTTTCTCCACAACCTCTCCAGCATGTGCTATCACTTGAGTTTTTCATCTTGGCCATTCTGATGGGTGTAAGGTGATATCTCAGGGTCGTTTTGATTTGCATTTCCCTAATGGCTAATGAGGTTGAGCATTTCTTTAAGTGTTTCTCTGCCATTCGACGTTCCTCTTTCGAGAATTCTCTGTTTAGCTCTGTTCCCCATTTTTTAAGTAGATTACTTGGTTTGTTGCTTTTCTGCTTCTTTAGTTCTTTATATATACTTGATAGCCCTCTGTCAGATAAAGGGTTGGTGAAGATTCTTTCCCAATCTGTAGGCTGTCTATTTGTTTTGATGACAGTGTCTTTTGCTTTACAGAAGCTTTTCAGTTTCATGAGGTCCCATTTATTGATTGTTGCTCTTAGAGCCTGTGCTGTTGGTGTTCTGTTCAGGAAGTTGTCTCCTGTGCCAATGAATTCTAGGCTGTTTCCCACTTTTTTTTCCAGCTGATTTAGAGTATCTGGTTTTATGTTGAGGTCCTTGATCCACTTGGACTTTAGTTTTGTGCAGGGTGATAGATATGGATCTATTTTCATTTTTCTGCATGTAGACATCCAGTTGGTCCAGCACCATTTGTTGAAGATGCTGTCTTTTTTCCATTGAATGGATTTGGCTTCTTTGTCAAATATTGAGAATTCGTAGGTGTGTGGGTTTATTTCTGGGTCTTCTATGCGATTCCATTGATCCTCCTTTCTGTTTCTATGCCAATACCATGCAGTTTTTATTACTGTTGCCCTGTAGTACAGCTTGAGATCGGGAATGGAGATACCTCCAGATGATCTGTTGTTGTACAGGATCGTTTTGGAGATTCTGGGTTTTTTGTTTCTCCATATGAAGCTGAGAATCTTTTTTTCAAGGTCTGTAAAGAATTGAGTTGGTATTTTGATGGGAATTGCATTGAATCTGTAGATTGCTTTTGGCAGGATGGCCATTTTCACAATGTTAATCCTACCAATCCATGAGCACGGGAGATCTTTCCATCTTCTGAGATCTTCTTCAATTTCTTTCTTCAAAGACTTGAAGTTTTTCTCAAATACGTCTTTCACTTGCTTGGTTAGAGTCACACCAAGGTACTTTATGTTGTTAGTGGCTATTGTGAAGGGTGTTGTTTCCCTAATTTCTTTCTCAGCCTTTTTGTCTTTGGTATACAAGAGGGCCTCTGATTTTTTTGAGTTGATTTTGTATCCTGCCACTTTGCTGAAGGTGTTTATCAGCTGAAGAAGTTCTCTGGTTGAATCTTTGGGGTCGCTCATGTATACTATCATATCATCTGCAAATAGTGACACTTTGACCTCTTCCTTTCCGATTTGTTGGATCTTTAAAACTCTTAAACTTCTTTGTTTTGTTTGTAAACCTCAAATTTTTCCTGATCTCCTTCCTTGAAACACAGAATCATGAGATTCTTCTCAACATGCCGTCCCTGCACACTGTCCTGTACCTCACTGTGAATTTCAGGAATATTCTCTGTGCACAACGCCCCCGATCACAGGTGGCGAAAAGGCCACAGATTAGTTGGGACAGGAGCCTTTGCCTCAGCGTGGCCATCTTTTTGTACCTCATTGTCTTTGTGTGGTTTGTAAAAATATAATGGAAGTGTTTTAATTATGACTTTCTTACTGACTGCCACAGTATAGTATTAGTCATTTCGGGGCTGGATCCAAAAACAACAAAAAAGGGCCTGCTTTCTAGGCCCTTACGTTTCCCTGAAAGGATAGACTCTGTCTGTAGAGCAGCCTGTGGAGTGATTCTGTTCCACCCTGAGAACCACAAAGCTTGAAGTGCCAAAAGAGGTGGCTAGAGGACAAGTGTAAATGACAGTTTCCAACTTTGAAAATATTTTATTTTATAAATTGAACATAATTTTTACCAACAGGCCTCTAAAGTGCTCAATCACAGAGAGAAATAGACCTCCTACCCTGGGAAGACACCTTGCCTTCTGGTGGACATTCTGAGCACTGTGGTTGACTCGTCCTGTCTTGTCTACCTTGCCCAGCATTCACTGTGTGGAGTCTTGTTGTGCTTGCATGTCTCCTTCATTTTGTTTGCCTTCCAGGGCTCTTTAGGCTTCCTCTGTTCACCAAGTCCTCTGGGGCTCTTGGAGAAGCTCAGCTCAGAGGCCTGTGTTTTTAATGAGCCAATGGCACCGGGGTCATCGCTACATTTTTTGCCCGTAACCATCTTCCATTGGCTTATTATCTCATCAATAACAGGAGTCGATGGTCAGTTGATTTCTGCTTCTCACAGGAATGACCACAGCCCTGGCGAGATTAGACCAAACCAAGAACTTGAGCTGAGTTAAATTATATGAAAAAAAGTAATGGTAAAAATGGAAAGTAGCATTATCCTGATGGCTTAGGATGTTGTATACTTCTAAAAATATTTCTTATTAGTGGGCCATGGCAGTGCAGTTCCTTAGTTCCAGTACTTGGGAGGCAGAGGTAGGTAAATCTCTGAGTTCACGGCCAGCCTGCTCTATCTGGTTCCAGGATAATCAGAGCTGTGCATCTTAAAAACAAACAAACAAACAAACAAACAAAACAGAATATTTCTTACCTGTTGGCATTTCTTCTTTTGAGAACTCTCTGTTCACTTCCATAGCCTATTTTAAAAGTTGGATTCATTATTTTCTTGGTGTTTAGGTTTTTGGATTCTTATAATACAGACATTAATCCTCTGTCAGGTACATAGAAAACAAAAAACTTTTTGGCCCCATTCTGTAGGTGCCTCTTTAGTCCGTTAATGGTTTCCTTTGTGGTAGAGAAGATTTTTAATTTCCTGAAGGCTGACTTGTTGATGTTTGATCCCATTTCTTAACTTCTTATTCAGCCCTTACCTGACCTATATCCCGATGTAGACATTGTACTGTTTTTCTTTGATCGGTTTGGCATTGATTTTTTTTTTTTTCTTTATGGTGAGAGATAAGCATCCAGTGTCACTCTTCTGCATGTAGATAGCCAGTCCTCCCAGAACCATTTGTTGAAGATTCTGTCTTTTCTCCAGCTTGGATTTTTAGCATCTTTTTTGAAAATCAGGTGGCTGTTAGGTCTGTTTCTGTGCCCATACCATGCTGTTTTCGTTTGTTGTTATTGCTTTTATTCCTGTGGCTTATAGTATACGTAAAATTAGGAAAGATGATACCTCTGACAGTTGTTTGTAATTGTCTTGGCTATCTAGGATCCTTTGTGGTTCTGTATGAAGTTTTTTTTCAATTTTTGTGAGGAATTGCATTGAAATTTTGATGGGAATGGAACTGAATTCATAAATTGCTTTTTGGTGTGATGGCCATTTTTTATACTATTAATCCTATCAATCCATGAACACGGGAGTTCTTTCTGTCTTCTAGTGTCTTCAATTTCTTCAATATTTTAAAGTTTTCATTATATAGGTATTTCATGTCCTTGGTTAGGTTTATCCCAAGGGTTTTTTTTTTTCTTTTTTCTTTTTAAGGCTATTGTGAAAAGGATTATTTTCTTGATTCCTTTTCCAGTGTGTTTGTTTTTGGTGTGTAGGAAGGTATAACTGATTTTGGTATGTTACCATCATAATCTGCCGCTTTGTAGATTAGTGTAGTAATCTCTAGGGACTTCCTGGTAGAATCTTCACAGTCTCTTTTTGTAGAATCACATTGTCTGCACATAGGGATGTTTTGACTTCTTCTTTTTCTCTTTGTAGCCTCTTCATTTCCTTCTCTTGTCTGACTTCTCTATCCAGACACTATATGAAATGAGAGTGGTAGAGTGAATGCCCTTGTCCTGGTCCTGATCTTAGTGAGACTGCTTCAGGTTTTTCTCTATTTGACATTATGGTGGCCCTGGTTTGTCATATGCAGCTTTTATTCTGATGAGATGCTTTCCTTCCATCTCTAGCCTCTCCATGACTTTTATCATGAAAAGGATGGTAGTTAACAGAGAAGCCATTGGCAGTTGATGGCTTCTGGGGAAGGAAGGATTCTTTTTCTTTTCTTTTTTTTTTTTTTTTTCAGAAGTGTATTCTCTGGTAGGTTGCCCAATTTCCTGGTGGCAGCAGTAATTTGGGCTCAGTGAATTGATTTTACAAAAGAGAAGACATGAAGTTGGGAGGGGCATGTGTGCCCTGGTTCTGGAGGGAGATTGTAGGTGCACATGATCTTATATCCATACATGCACATATACATTCCATAAGAACCTCTTAAATAATGCATTTAGTATGTAAATTATTGTTGTCGTTTCTTTCTCTCTGTAGCCCAGGCTGTTGTGGAACTTGCTCTATAGACCTAGCTAGCCTTGAACTCAGAGATCAGCCTACTTCTGTCTCCCAAGTGCTGGGATTAAAGGTGGTGCAGCACCACCATCCAGCCATATAACTTATTTTTGAAAATAAAACAAAAAGGAGAGTAGATTACTTGTAGTTAAAAAGTATGATGAAGACTGCTGTAGAATTCAAGAAAAGAATCAGTATGGCACACAGCAACACAGGAGAGTTGCTAAGGGAGACACTGGAGGCACAGTCAGACTCCCCCTTGGTACACTGTGACTTAGCACTTCTGTAAGCTTTTGCCCTCTACCACAGGTTAGCATGACTTCTTACTTTAAACATGCCTGCAGTGGAAACACAATAGTCAAATTCACGTAAACACTGTCAAGTCCTGTACTGCATGGATGGCTGCCTTCTACTTTGAAATGTGTTTAAGTTAGAACTAGCCTTCAGTTAGAGAGATGAATTTTCATGAGCAATAAAAAATGGGTGGTCACCCTAGCAAGGACTCATGTGCAGGCCTCTACATGGCAGCCATGTGCCTGCCTGCCAAAGTGCTGCAGTCCTTTGAAGTTGATATTGATGCTACAACTCTGGTGTTTCTGATTCTGAAGGGATTTAAATGGCTATCTTATACAGATAAGATTAACATAAAAGAGAGATGAATAGATCTGAAATATCTAATTTAATATTTTTATTATAGCACCATTATGAAATCATCTTCCACAGGGAACAATTTGAATATGATAAAAATGTATCCATTTTTAAAATATTTAAGCTAACAGTTTGATAAGAAAGCATTCTCATCTGATCACATTGCAGGCTATTTCTATGGCCAGAAGCACCGTTCAGCCTGCTTGCTCACACTGTAGGTTAATGTGGTCAGTCCTAGGAGGTCATTCGAATGAAATAACTCCAAAGTATTTGTTTCTGTCTAGCCTCATTCATTCATTTTACCATCACATTTCTCTTTGAGGCATAGTTATTCTGATGATATTCTCGTTGGCATTGGTTTGAGTTATTCTAGACAAATGCTATTTCTACTCTAAATTAAATGGCTAATTGGAGATCCATCATAAAGCAGGAACGCTGTGGGCTACTATTTCTGTAGATAGAAATAAATCTACCACCACATGGAAGATCACTGATATCATAGCTTATTGCTAAGTAGTAAGGGTAAAAAACCATTTACTATAAGAAATATCATCATGGCAGCTTAAATAGGTACTGAGTTTCACAAGAAATACAAGCACATCTTTTCTTGGATATGTTCACTTCTACTGAAGCCTAAAGATTAATGTTTTGAGAAATATGAGTTTACAGTTCCAAAGTGTGACACTCATAGGAAAACAACACTCCACATAGTGAACAGCAACAAGGGAAGCAGAGAGAGAAAGGTGAGGAAAGGGTGTGGGATGTATAAGCAAATAAGGAGAAAGAAAGGAGAGGAAGATGAGGTAAATCATCACCAAGTAACCTCATTCCACAGACGCTCTGTCTGTAGAGACGAGAATGACAGTTCAACAGTTTCCAAGTCAGAAATGTAGTTAAGGGTTGAGAGTGTGAGACGTGTGCACCTACTAGTTGCAACTTTGGTCACAAAACCTAATGATGAGAAATAAAACCTAAAATCAAATTAAAGTTAGGCAAAAGACACCGAGGCAGAATGTTATCGAATTGTACTTGACAAAGTATATTGAAGGTTACATATCCTGGTTGGGTGTAGTCAAGAATGCTGTGTAGTTTAACTTTTCAAATTTGACCAGTTTTTAATACTTGACAGTGCTAGAAAGCAAAAAGAAGAGAAATAAATTGGAAAAGAGATGAGATGAGATCTCATTCCCAGATGAGACTATCTACTTAGAAACTTGAGAAGTACTCATTCTTCAAAATAATACAAGGTTTTAGCAAGTTTTCTATATACATAGTATTAAAATATAACATGTATTTGAGAGTCTACAAACAGGGAGAAAGTTGTAAGTTTTAAAATATCACATTATTAGATATAATGTGATATAAAAAGTACGGAAGACCCTCAAAGGGAGAAAATATTTTTATTGAAACATGATAAACAGTGTATGTAAGGCAAAGAAATTTTATCCATAGGTTGAATGGTTCAGTAGCTGTATTGAGTAGCTTTCTCTAAGTTGATTTGCATAATCAGTCCAGTTCTAATGAAAATCCAAAGACATTGTTAATGAAGATCAATGACATTGTTAAGCAGTTGTTAAAATACATACGAAAGAACAGTGCAATGAGACAACCTTTTCAAATGCCTTAAGAGAGATGGATGTTACTAGCTTGCTTAAGTTAGAGAGCAGAGCAAATGAGTAGACAGAGTAGTAGGGAATCTGTATACAGCTCCTGGCATGATATTCTACAGGAGCTGAAAAATGATTGAAAAGAGCACGCCAGTAACCAGGAGAGAAAAGAGGAATTCTCGTCTCAGTCCACACATTCCATTGTAGCTGGACTGGCGAACTGAATACAAAGAGCAAAGCTAAAGGACAGGACGAAGGAGAAGAATATGGATAGGTCTTTAGTTTTAAAAGAAAACGTCCATAAAGGAAAGGACTGAGAAGAGGACAGTGTTATCATTGGGAGCTTGCGCGTCTCAGACGAATACCTTTAAGAAAGTGAAATGATAAGCCAGAAGCTAAAGGAAAATATAGAAAGTGAGTAATTGAGTCAACAATAAAAGACCACCTGTGGGCCCCTAGCATGAGCAGGCATGCCACCCAAGAAGCCTTGGTGGAAGATAATAGCCAACTATACTGCAAACAACCAGGAAGTGGAAATTGAAAACCACCGTGAAGAGCATCTGAGACCTGTGAGACTGATTTAAGTTGGGTATTTTGAGTTTAAGGAAGATGCGAAGTCTGGGAGACTCTTACTGTCTGTGCACAGGAGAAGCACTGGCACAGCCACCTTCACAAAACAGTTCACTACTGTCAGACAGAGTTTATCCAAACATTCTATGTCTTGCTAAACATCTTAGTAAAATTAAAATGTCGTACGCATAATTCACAAACTGTGTAATAGAGTCTCCTCACAGGAAGGATGGAGCACGTCTGACACCTCTGTTAACATGAGCGTGCACACGTATGCTGTGGCCGCACACACTTGAGCAGTCTGTGGGCACTCTATCGGCAGCCGACCAGCAGCGTAGTCTGAACTTCCCTGCTGTGCACAAAAGCACAACAAAATACAGCCTCAACCCATTGTTAAGACCTGCCAAAATAATGATGTGTTGTTTAAACAAAAATGTAGCAAAACTAAAAGCAAACTTGGCAGGAGTGATAATATTCCCACAAAATTCTGCACGGAGGTTGGTGACTGATAAGCAGCCCAGAAGGCTCACCCACAGGACTAGTTCTGGTCCTCTTGAATTAGTTCAGTGGTTGTGGTTATGCCACTATTCGTTGTGCTTTAAATTTTTTTTTCTTATGTTGTCAGCTCGGTACTTAAAAATGGAATCCACCAGATGCACTATCATGTTTAGCAATTATGTGACTATAAAATAAATATCACGTAGTTTTTAGTATTTGAGGACTTAGGCAAAGAACTTAAAACTGTCTCATTTTTTACAGTATGAAGATCTACTACTCTTTTATTATTACTATTTGGGTTATGTTAAAGACAGGTCTTGCTCTGCAGCCTAGGCTTACCAGGAACCCACTATGTAGACCAGGCTAGCCCTGAATTAAGGAAAGTCTCCCTGCCTGACATTGCAAGGGATCTGGTTATAGGTACGAATTACTGTGCCCAGCAGTCATGGTAGTTTCTGAAATCTACAAATCTCCTTGACTAGCCACCAATCCTTTAACTCAGAATATATATTATAGGGGACCTAGATCTGTGAGTATTGAAGGAAAGGTTTAGATATAATCCAATCCTGGTTCATACTGCCATACAGGGACACTGAGGTAAGGGAAAGACCTTTACATCCTGCCTAGTAGGCACGTGGCGAGAAGTATCTGCTTCCAGAAAGTACATAGGACCCGTGTGAGGACAGGATTGGAATTCCCTCTGGGAGGAGAGCAGAAGCGTGAGGTTGTTCGTCGTTGGTGTGTTTGTACATTATATATAAAAATTGCACTGATGGCACTGGAGTTCTGCACTCAGTGCTGCTGTAGGTCTCTTGTAATTGATAGTCTGCTACAAGTTTTACAATTGCGTAAATCAGCTTTGATACAAACTATAGCGCAAACACACATTTTCTGAGATCCGGTTCATTGTGTTACAGAATTATTAAAGCAATAGTAACATGTGCCCCTCTTGTAAGCAGCTGTCCAGTTCTGCAGATTAAAAATTCAAGAAAACACAAATCTCTCAGCCCTTCCCACAGTTGTACTGGCATCAGAATAAGTACCTCATTGTTTCCTGGGCAAGTAAAATGAAACCCAAGGAAGACTGCCAGTTTTGAGATTGCAGTGTGACATTTGAATTATAGAGGTCCACTTTGCCTGTTGACTAGTTCCTGCTAGGTCAGCGGGAAACAGAAGATCATCGGTTCCCTGTTTGTCTCATAGATATTTATCAGAAACGTAAAGACAAGTTGCATTCATCTAGTTGCAGATAGGAAACATTTATTAAAAAGAATTAAAAAGATTGAGTCTTGCAAGAAGCTTACTATTTTGCACATTGCACATTAAACATTGTACAGGATTTACATTGTTTTGAAGGCAACCTATCAAACGTGCAATGGCCATAGTATAATAATCTTTACAGTGAGGACACTGAGGATGGACCTGTAAATTTGGGGGCCTCTGCTCTCATTGTTTTACTTGCAGGTTGATTTTGTTGTCTGTTTTCTGTTGCAGAAACAACTGTGATGGTACAAGGGGTGCTCGAGAAGTAAGGGCGGTTTACTGTAGAGCAGACATGGAGGAGGCAGTGACAGTTAAAGTCCGTATGATAACAAGTGGAGAAGTGTTGTTTGGACTTCCTGTAATCACCTGAGCGGATAGTTTTGTTTTGTTTTTCATTAAGTTGAACAATTACTGTTTTTGTAAGAAAAAAAAAAAACAGTAAAAAAAAACTGTAAAAAAAAAAAAACAAAAAACACTGAATTTAAGGCAAAAAAAAATTTGCCTTAAATTTAAGCATCAGGAAATAATTTTTTGAGCTCTCTTACATTACTGTGGCATTTTTGTTGCTTCCCTTTGTATTTTTTTTCCTTCAGTTGTTTTCCAGAAATGGACAAGAAAGACATCCTTTCCCTCCAGAGCAAGGGCATCCATGCTTAACTGCTCTATATAAAAGAGTCATGTCACTATATTCAGAGCTCACATCCTGCTGTCCATACCTGTGCAGGAATCACACAGTCTTCGTGTTGCCTTTACTTTGGGAAGTAAAGAATTGAGCAACCAACACAACAATGATGTGGGTTTTGTTGTTGTTGTTGTTTCAAATGGACATAGAATTGGCTTAGAGGAAGGCTCTGACCCTGATGTGACGACGATATTTACAGGCACACACACCTGAATGAGCATGAGGGGAATTTCAGTCATTGTGGTTGACTACTAGCAAATCTTGAGACTTCTCTTTTTCATGGGGCAGATGATAAGTCAAGGCATATAATAATCAATAAGGAAAAGTAGCTTCTCTAGGTTTCCTGTTGAGTCAGTTTTTCCTGCAGTTTGGTAGGCCTGACCTGTGACTTCAGATCTGTCTCTAGAGCAGGGATCTGTGTGTGGGTCTCAGCTGTTAAAAGGAAATGTTGACCCTGTGGGGAGGCTGCTCTAAGACAAACTCCTATGAGAACCCGAAGAGAGAACTTTGGGTCCCAACTACCTTGTACTGTGTTTCCAGTGATGAAGGTAACTCAGTGGAGAAAAAAAAGCTCTCAACCTCATCCCTTTTGTGAACACCCCACTCTGCACATTAAAACTAGATTTAAAGAGATATTGTCACAGCAGTGGAGTAGCAGACTCCCTGGCTGTGGATCCATTACAGTTCCTATGTAGAAGTTTGAATTAGGACCTCTGAGTCAAAGACCTAGTTGGATATGTGATACCAGTAGCTGTGGACTGCCTTTGAAAGTACATCAGGTGGTCTGTAATACCACGCTCAAAGGTAATTGTGCCTTCTGACCGGCATGGGGTTGCTTTCTGCCTCCATAACTCAATGGCTCCTCTCCTCCACCTTCGCCTCAGCTGCCTTAAGATGAGGTTACCTGCCCTCCAAATACAAACCGCTGGGTTTGCTAGGGAATTTTAAGGAGAGAGATATTAAAACTTCTGGGTGCTCTGGATACTGGCTCAAAATTCACCATCTCACCTGGTCTCTTGGTGAGAAGAGTTACTTAAAGGGAGATCCATTTCTTTTTCTTTTTCTTTCCCCCTGGTAAGTTTTGTATGTTTAGGGAAAGAGTATTGTTAGGTCGAATCTCCAAAATGCTGCTCCCCTTGTATATTTGGAGGAGAATTGCCAAGGCATCACTGATGGCTTTGCATGCACTCTGTGGGCAGTTATTCCCCACAATGGAATCATTTCATTAGATTTGATCACTGGTGTATCCTTGGTCCTGGAAGGCTTTCATATTAACCCCTCCCCAGCCAGCTGAGGATGTTGTGAACAGTGATGGTCTCCAACCCCTTCTTAACACAGCCCTTGCGTGTGCTAAAGCCACATCTGTCCACTTACTGGTACAACCTGACCTACTTGGATTATTGATTTAGAACAAATGGAAATGTCAGTGCACCCAAAGTTCTAAGGTAAACCCTGAGTGTTTGTCAAGTTTGTTTATCTGTGAGCCTATGGCATATAGAAGCTACAGGTTGCGCTATTCTGTGCCTTGGAATCCCGTTCACTGTAGTGTTCCCTTGTGTTGTTAGCTTAGTGCATTCCCTTCTGGTTTGTCTTGGTCTCTTGGATCAGTATAGCCACAGGTGTGTTGTTAGTCTCGGATAATCTACTACATGACATAAACTATGTAGAGAAATGAGGGTGAAGAGTGCCGAGAACCAGCTTCTCCATAGAGCTCCTCACCACGAGCCCTGGGAAGCAAAGGCATGGCGGCCTTGGTTTCCCATTAGTTTTTCAGTAATACTGTACTGCCTTAGGACAAATAAAAACAGTGCCTCTTTTAGGGCAACGGCAGACTTGCTTATCTGATATTTTTTAAAACTGGAGTTTCCTAAGGCTATCCCTAACAATCTGCCCTCTCCTTGAGAACTATGTTCTCCTAACAGTTTGGCAGACATCTCTTAATTTTAGCCTTAACTTAAAATTTTTTGAAGTCATCCAATCTTGTTTCTTTTCTGTTTGATAGTACTTTCATTCTATTTTCCACTTTACTGTAGGGAGAGAAAACACCTTACATGCTGATTGGAAATTGCCTTGCTGAGATGTTGTATTTACTAGAAATTTCCTACATCTCATTAAAAAGCTGATGTTGTTTCTGAACACTGCCATGTAACAGCTCTGCCTTCCAGGTCTCCTCTAACAATCTGTAATAACAGTCAGGGTAATTTAGACTAATCCATTCTCTAGAATCGGTCTAGCCTTTGCCCACTGCCCATTTACAAAGTCACATTCCTATTATTTCCCCCGATTTATTATGGCAGCCTCGTTCCTGCCTGAACCCTCTTCCTCCTAAAACATTACCAACCACCAAAACATTGCAACCTAAAATAAGAAATATTTCTGCAGTACACTGTGAGCCAGTTCATCTGGATCTTTCTAAGCTTGCATCTGTCCCAAGGCCATAAGTAAGGTGTCAGCCAGAGCTGTGGTCATCTAAGTGCTCAGCTGGGAGAGGGTCCGCATCCAAACTCACTTGCAGCTGTCGACAGGATGCAGCAGAGCCATTTCCATGCTCCCTCATGTGACTGTTGGCAGACCCCTGTTTCCTGCTGGCTGCTGGCCAGACATCTCAGTACCTTGTAATGTGGCCTCTTCCTGCTCACAGCATGGATTCCTGCTTCCCAATAGTGAGGACTCAGAGAGAGCATGAGGACAAAAGAGGCACAAGTCACACTTCCTGTAACTAAGTTAGTTACTTCCTGTGTATTTAGCTTCAACTCAATTGCTAGGGCTAGTCCACACTGGAGAGGAAGGATTACAGTGGAACACAGGAAGCTGTGTCACTGGGGGTCATTTTACCATTGAGACACCATGGCAGGAAATAGTGGCCCCAGTTTGGAGTATGCCTTCTATTTCGGGTAGATAAAAACTAAAGAAAACATTAGAATCCAATGCTAGTTGTTGAATTAGCAAAGTTAATAGAAAATATTTAAGATGGGAAACATGAATGTGAGTAGTTGGAAGAGATTTTATTTGAAGACCTTTAGTTAAAATTGCTCGAATTATAACCTATCAGCAGTGTGGTATGAACTGAGCTCTTGAAGGCTGGGCACTCAGGACTATATGTGTGATGCGGGCACCACTTTCACATGTTTCTCTTTGGAGGGCTGGAGAGATGGCTCCTCCATTAAAAGCTCTTCCTGCTTCTGCAGAGGCTGCAGGTTCAGTTCTCCGAGTCCGCATTGGGTAGCTCATGACCACCGATTACTTCAAGGGGAAGTCTGATGCCTTAGACTCCAAGGGCACCAACAGTCATGTCCACATACCTCCCTTCCCCCCACCCCATGCACACACAATTGAAAATAATAAGAAGTAGATCTTTTAAAAAGGTTTCTCTCCTTGGAGACTGGGTAGTAAAACTGGCATGAAAACGGAGACGCATTCTCAGAACCAAAGTCTGAGACACCATGGACCTGTGAACACATGCACACAAGCGTCACGTGCAGGCCCTCCGTCTGTGACCCCACACCAGCTCATATTTCTGCCCCTGAGGAGACTGTTAAGCTCTGTGGTCCCTCATCCTTAGACTTCCAGAATGGTGAGCTGAAACAGCCCACTCTAGAAAGTTCAAACAAGCAAACAACAACAACAAAAAAAACCTGTTATATTTTGAATGACTCACTAAAAGGGAGGAGTCATGAATATGCATCACAGGCCAGGCATTGCACTGGATGCCTATGTATCTGTTTCCTTGAATCCTCTTAATATCCTATGACATTGAAATCTTTAAACTATTATCTGAAGAGTACACCATGACAGATGCAGGCGAAGGCTTTTCTGGAGACCTGCTCTCCGCAATCCCTTGTTGCACTGCTCATGAGAGAGTGAAGATCCTCCTAGTGAGAAGGTCTCCGTCACTGTCACTGCATGCATTCTTATCTGTGGGATAGCCCTTTGAGTGTGTCACTGTTGTATATTCTTACAGCAGGCCCTGAAGAAAGAGCCTCGCAGCTCTACAGATAACGTTTAGAGTCCCAATGGCCCAGTGTTACACAGTGAGGCCACAGAGAAGTCCCTGGCCCATCTTGGAGAGGAGATGCCTTTGTGGAGAACATGCTTTTTTTCTAAAACCCTAGTGGATGGAGAACTATTTAACTGTATTTCAAACTGGAAAGTTGAGACGAATGTCAGTGTCTCGTCTGAGGTCTTCCCCCCGTAGAGAAGACCTTCTATTTTCTGTCAGGAGTGCGTCTGAGAATATATATAACTGGTTCAAATCCAGTAAACAAATTTCCACAAACTGCATAATTAAGGCTATTTTTATGATTAGCACCATTTAGTGTCCCAGAATTTACCAGAGTAAACATTGCTACAGCAAAAATTACTGCAAATGGTTGAACCTAACAAGAGAAAAATCCCCAGTAGGGTCATTAAGGCCTCAGCTGCAGCTGTGCTTAACTGTATTTCATACTGGAAAGCTGAGATTAGCAGGAAAATCGGGCTCTGCCATGGTGTGCAGATGTGGCTGCAATTGTCTTAATTTATTCAGCAAACATTTGTTCAGGGCCTACGGTATGCCAAGCAGTCCACTGGCTATTGGGATTAGAGGGATAAATTGTACCTGGCACAGCTGAGGAACTTTCAGTTGGTGGGAAAAGGCAGATGTGACTGGGCGTTCTGAAAGATGAAGGTGTGCACTGGGCCATAGGGAAGTGAGGAAGGAACATTTTCCCCGGCAACAGCTTTCCAGAATATTCTGATGTGGGTGGATACGCATCTGGGACCATGGCGACAGGTGTGTGTGGCAGGGCATGCATGAAACACACTGGGGCACGAGGCCTTTCTTGAGTTTGGTAGAAGCTGGTGCCAACTTGCAACATGAAAAAAGGGTGCAGTTTAGGAAAGGAATGGTTCATGTAAGAATACTGATAGAGGATGCATGTGTGGAACGGAAGGAATCATATTTACCAGACAAAAGCTTAATCAGCATTTAGTTACCAGAGGCAGGCTTGGTGAGGCCTTATGCAGGGTCACCACAGCAGTAGCAAAGATCAGCGGTTTTGGCTCTCCAACATGGGCTGTGCCTTTCTGTTCAATGCTTCCCAGGCACCATATGACAGTGACAACCATCTCTTGGTAAGGAACTGGGTTTTTTGTTTGTTTGTTTGTTTTCTTTTGTCTTTCACTTGACAGATGAAGCAGTCAAAACTTTGGAAAATCTCAGAGGCAGCATTTGAACCCAGATCTAAGTGCCCACACAACTAAGATTCTCTCATGCATCCCCACTTTGCCAACTTCCTAGATGTGAAAGTTTGTTTCTTCAGTAAAACATGCGCTGAAGCCGATGTGGCTTGTGTACTCCAGGCTCTAATATGCATGCTTGTCTTCCTACCAGCCGGAGGCTGAGTTTACCAAAAGGTGCAGCCCTACAGGGCCATGTAATAAAATGTTTCTATTCCAGTGCATGCACGTCCTCAGGAAGTCTGAGGAACCGTGATGGTAGAGTAGTTTGGGAAGATTGAGGGGACGAGAGGCTAACAAACTTGGATGTGAGAAGAACACATAAAGAATAAGAATACGACAAAAACCTAAAGGAACCTTATACCTTTCTTCCCCTGGAGAAACAATTTTCATTCTTTTTAAGGACACTGAAATAATTTTTAGTGATTATAAATTCTGACTGCAGCTTTTATAAGAAAGAAAGCATGAAACCCCAGTCAGCAGCTCTCTAAGCCCAGGGGAAGCCTTGTCACCACAGGGAACACACCTAAGACTTAGGAGAAAATAAAATGATACAGATTGGATCTTCAGTGATCCCTCTTTTATAATCCCCCAGCTCTGCTGCTCCTGTTCCCAGTCCTTTCAAAGGAGCTTCCTGCTCCTCCTTCTCTACCTTTTTCTCCTTTTCCTCCTCCTTCTTCTCCTTTTTATTCTCCTCCTCCTTCTTATTTTCCTCCTCCTCCTCCCTCTCCTTTTCCTCCTCCTCTTCCTCCTTTCCCCCCCCCCTTGCTTGCTCAGGATGAAGATAGTCTGAGAAAAACAAAGACAGGAACTTTGGGTCCCAGTGGACGCCATGTGTATGCATGCGACTTGAATGATAATCAAAGCTGTAGATGGTAGATCACAACACAGCAGGATGGTACAAAAGCTTTACATTTGAGGAAATGTTATATTCTTGATGTTTTCCCCTGCACAGTTTTGTTTCTGTAGATTCGCAATCGTGTGGACTACAAGTGTGGTTTTCAGGGATCTGTTAAGTTAATAGTTTCAACAACTTACCTAATGGCCCACAGGTGAAATATCTTAGTCATTTTCCTCAAATTAAGGTTGTATATTCAGAGCCATGCCATCTGATTGCTGAATGTATATTGCTGGGCAAACATTACATTTCTAAGGTAGTATTCTTTCACTTGACAGATGAAGCAGTCAAAACTTCGATCTAGAAGTTTTCTTGTGAAATCCCGGAGGCAGCATCTAAACCCAGATCTAAGTGACCACATAACTAAGACTCTTTCATGGATCCCCACTTTACCAATGATTGGGGAATATCTTTACTTTTAATGGGACTATTAAAAAAAAAAAAGATACTAATGAGCAAGGTAAACAGAATGTAGAAAGGGATGTTCATTATTTGTCAGTTTTTACCCCCGAGAACTCTCTTTGCCACATTGGAAATAGATTAGAGTGAGATGAAGAATGCCAAGAATCCACTTGTTTTAAAGATTTTAAATTTGGTCAGAGGTAAAGAGCTGGCTCTCAGGGAAATTGGTGGTGGTAGCAAGGTTCTGGGTAGTAGGTTTTTTTTTTTTTGTTGTTGTTGTTGTTTCATTTTGTTTTGTTCTGTGGGGCTGGGGGCATTGTATGACATTGTCCATCCTTCTCTCCAAATAGCAGATTTGACCTAAGTTGAGGTTTACAACGTGTTGCTAATCTTTTGTTACATATTACTTATTTTACTTTCAGGGTAACCATAAAAATAATTAAATTTTTCAATAAAGGAAAGGAGTCAGAAGCGTATATTACTTCATCTACTAAATGTAGCATTGTCAGTCCAGATGTTCATGGTATTCTGCAGCAGCTGCATCCTTTATTCAAAGCTCCTGGTGGTAGGAATTGCAAATGATTGGTGAGAAAGAGTGATTCCACAGAGTCTTGTAAGACCCATGCTCTTCAGGGTTTATGATTAATAATACTCAAGGCAGTAAAGGGGACTCAAGACAATGAAAGAACTACTTTGTCTTGAGAATGCTTAAAAGGTAGATTGGAAAGAGAAAATGCTAGTAAATGGAAAGATGGGAAGAGTAATAGTTTGAGCAGAGTTAGAAGTAATTTGAATTTGTTGAAGAGAGGAAGCTGGGAAAATAAAAAAATAAAAGAATCTAGAATTCTTAACATATATTTGCAGGGATATTTATGATAACAGGTATCGCAGACAAGGCCAGAACTATTCTGAGAAGTAAGAATTGCTTACAGTTTTGATTCTGATTAAAAGTGTCTGAAGGAATGCTACCTGAACCAGCAGCTACCGAAAGCCAGGAATCTACATTGTTCATCTGCGTTCCACTGAGGGTCAGATACTTGGAATGGTACTTAAGGCTGACGCAGACATCTCCTTCCTTGTGATATTATAATACGACCCTGTAATCTACAGAGTTTATGCTCAAGAAATATGAAATGAATTAACAAGAAAAAATAACTCAAAAGAAAATTCATAATAGTTTAAGATTATGATTTTTCATTGACCATTTATATAGCTGTCCTCAGCCTCAGTTAGCTGCACATGGCCTGGGCACGTGGACATAGCTAGAACATGCCTAAGGAGACATTTAAGACTAGTGTCTAAAGAATCCTGGATTTATAGATGCTACAATGCCATTTGTATTCAAAATGAATAATACTAATACCACCCACTTTTCCTTCCAGTCAAGATGTGTTTTATTTTACTTGAATGAAAAGGGTGGGGAGAGGACCCAGCTCTCCTGCTGCCAGTTTAACATGCGTGACCCTGGCCTTATGTCTGTAGACAAATGCCATGCGTTGAGGTCCCTGAGTGAGGAAGAAGAGTCCAGCAGGTGCAGTGTGTCCTTGTCGGTGCCCACAGGTTTCTTAGGAGACACTGTCTATTCTAGGCCCCATAACTAGGAAAGAAACCGAGGCACAGCATAAAGTTCAGAGAGAAAGAAATTTGCACTGTTACAAAATGCAGATTGTTATGTTCGGAAAGAGAAGTCTGAAGGCCATTGACTCATGGTCTTCCAGACTAGGAAGGCTCACTTGGAGGTGGAATGACCAGATTTCCTTCATGCCAAGCACAGGTAAAAGGGTAGTTCACATCTCCTACCCAGGCAGGGTGAGTGTGGCCTAGAAGACAGAGGAAGAACAGCAACCAGAAGCTGAGGCTGTGTAATTAGAGGAAGAGATCATGCCATTGTTTATGCAGGCTTGCTTGAAGGCAGTGTGAATTCTTATCTGCACCTTACTGTGAAGAGCTACAGCCTGAAGGAGCAGGGGTGAATTAAATGAACTTGGTCTTTTTAACCCACAGAATCCGTGATTTATCCTTAAATTACATAAGGTAAAGATGTCAGGCAATTATTTTGAATTATAGCCTTATAGCCTGGTGCTGCCAAGAGGAGTTACTTTCCAATAATGTTGAGGAAGTCAGTGACAAAGGCACACATTTATTTCAGAGGTCATGAACTCAAATACCTACAGGGTCCCGCTCGACTTGGAAGGAAGGGAGCAAGCTAACAGCATAACAACACCAGTTAGCAGAGTTCTGTGAACTGGAAAGTGAATGATGCGTGTGCAGATAGGGTCTCATAATGTGCTCAGATCTTTGACTTTCTGAGAAAAAGCTGGAAATCTAAAAATGTAGGTGATTATTTTTTCAGAAAAAAATAGTTTTATTGGCATCCTCTGCATATATAATGCAGCCCTTGTATAGTTAGAAGCCCCAGGTTTGTTTCCTTAGCCCACCAGCTCATTGCCTCTGTAATTAACAGACAGAACACAACTGATTGAACTCTGCAGTTGAGGAGAGTCGATTTACTAAGGTTTTGAAGGCTTCATTAACGTTCTGCCGACTCTATGAAGCCTTGACCTCTGATTCCTTCCTCCTTGCTCCTGATATTAGCCAGCTTATTTACACAGGAAGTAGGAATTTAAAGACATTACTTGTTTCCTAGGCTATTGAAATGGTTCATTAGGTAAAGGTGTCTGCTACCAGGCCTGATGACCCAACTTTAATCCTTGGAACCCACATGGTAGAGGGAGAAAAGGGACTCCCACAGATTGCTCACTGACCTCTGCATCTGTGCCATGGCATGGGTATGCCCACACATGTATACACACATATAAATAAACGTAACAAAGAAATGATTATTTCTTTTAGCAACATGATCTTATTTAGTATATTGTCAAATACTGAACGTGAGAAACAGTTTTCTGCTGATGCTGTTCGCTTTGGGAATGCACGTCTCTGTGCGGGCTTCACTCGGTAACGTGGATCTCTGCACTAACATTTGTTTATAACATTGGGTGCATGCGGCATGCTCGATTTAAACATTAACACTCTCACCATTAGGTAACGTGCTTTTCTCTTGTTAAAATAAAAAAAAAAGAAAGTTTTGATAACAGCCCCATGCAGGATAAGGACAGTTGTATTTCTGCAACCCCCTTCCTTTCAGACTGGAGAGTATGCCACTGATGAAGAAGAGGATGAGGTCGGCCCCATTCTTCCTGGCAGTGACATGGCCATTGAAGTCTTTGAGCTCCCTGAAAACGAGGACATGTTTTCCCCATCTGACCTGGACACCAGCAAGCTCAGTCACAAGTTCAAAGAGGTGAGCCCGGGCCGGCGCGGTGTTTTCCTATACCTGCTCCTTCCATTGTTAACCCTGTTTTTGTTTGTAGAATGCCCTGAGAATCATCTGCTTTCTGCTTAAAGCTTTACAATAAAATTATCCAAGTCTTAAGTTTGAGAGTACAACTTCAGCAGATTGTATTCTACTATCACCAGTATTATGTCTGTCACTTGTCATGGTGGCAGTTTATAACGGCGGACATCATTTCAGGATACATCCAAGTTACATATATATTGTTTGCTTTTATAGACGCTCTGGTACCTAGTCACAGCCTCTTTCCTCTAGGGCAGTTATTTTTCTAAAAAGCTGTTTTTCTTTATTTTCCTGAAGTAGACAGATTTCTAATAAGAACAACATGCTCAAATGGTTCCATTAAAGAGTTCAATGAGCACACTTTGGCCAGTTACTAGAACAACCAAGGAATGATGACTTGCATGGGAAGAGTGATAACAGAAAGCCATCCTCCTCCTCTCACTTAAAGAAGCCATTCAGTGCTCACAGCTTTGCACAGTGCAACCCTGGTGGAAATTGCATCTAGGGTAAGGTGGTGGGTCCCCTTTCCCTCCCATACTGTCTTCTTCCTGCCGAATCCCCAGCTGCACCCAGGAGGCCAGGCCAGGCTAGTTTTGGAACTAAAGCCATCAGTCACCTGAAGCATGGAACAGTCCAAGAAAAGGCCTGGATAGACCCTCGGCGTGCACACAGAGAACCTGGCGCACTTCTTCCTCCACGTCTGCTTTTAGGACATTTTCTTAATTACTTTAAGTAAAAATGCCTGTCTTACCACTTTGGCCAATCCACAAGCTGCTGTGACCTTATCCAGTCTTACTCTGGGCCTGATATATTTTTTTCCTGCTACATTCTATGATCATGATTCTTCAACAAACTGTGTCTTTGCACAATTCTTGTCACTTTCTTAACGGTTAAGCGCTCACTGAATAATTAGCGTCAGGGTGTCCTGAGAATCCATTGTATAGTGCACCTACCTTGATTTCCTCACACACGTGAGAGCCTGGCCAGCACTTTTATTAAGGGTTGCTTTCCTTCTGATCAGAGGGCACTGTCACTTTCCACAGACATTAGTACTGATGACTGGTGGAGTAAAGAAGAACCATCTTACCTTTCTTCTTAAATCATTTTTTTAAATTTTTATTAATTACACTTTATTCACTTTGTATCCCCCACAAGCCCCTCCCTCCTCCCCTTCCGATCCCACCCTTCCACCCCCTTTTTCACGCATGCCCCTCCCCAAGTCCACTGATAGGGGAGGTCCTCCTCTCCTTCCTTCTGATCTTAGTCTATCAGATCTCATCAGGAGTGGCTGCATTGTCATCTTCTGTGGCCTGGTAAGGTTGGTCCCCCTCTCAGGGGGAGGTGATCAAAGAGCAGACCAGTCAGATTATGTCAGAGTCAGTTCCTGTCCCCATTACTGTGGAGGCCACTTGGACACTAAACTGCCATGGGCTACATCTGTGCAGGAGTTATCTCCATGCCTGGTACTTGGTTGGAGTATGAGTCTCTGGGAAGACCCCTGTGTTCAAATTTTCTGGTTCTGTTGCTATCCTTGTGGGGTTCCTGTCCTCTCCAGATCTTACTATTTCCCACTTCTTACATAAGATTCCATGCACTCTGCCCAACATTTGGCCATAAGTCTCAGCATCTGCTTTGATAGTCTGCAGGGCAGAGCCTTTCAGAGGCCCTTCGTGGCGAGTTTCTAGCTTGTTTCCTGTTTTCTTCTTCTTCTGATGTCCATCCTCTTTGCCTTTCAGGATGGGGATTGAACATTTTAGCCAGAGTCCTCCCTCTTGATTAGTTTCTTTAGGTGTACAGATTTTAGTAGGTTTATCCTATATTACATGTCTATATGAGTGAGTAAATACCGTGTGTGTCTTTCTGCTTCTGGGACAGCTCACTGAGGATGATCCTTTCCAGGTCCCACCATTTACCTGCAAATTTCATGATTTCCTTATTTTTCATTGCTGAGTAATATTCCACTGTATAGATGTACTACAATTTCTGCATCCATTCTTCAGTTGAGGAGCATCTGGGCTGTTTCTAGCTTCTGGCTATTACAAATAAAGTTGCTATGAACATGGTTGAGCAAATGTCCATTTTTAAAAACAAGTTTATGCCTAGTATCAATGTCTTCTGAGCAGCTGAGAAAAACAGATTACAGAGGCTCACAGCCAAACAATAGGTAAAGCTGGGGAAGTCTTATGGAACAGTAGAATGAAGAATTGAGGGAGTCAGATAGAACAAGGACACCAAAAGGAGATCTACAGAGCCATCTAACCCGGTCTCTTTTTACCTCCCAGAGACTGAACCACCATCCAAAGAACATGCATGGGCTGGTCATAGGCCTCCTCCCTATATGTAGTTTGGTCTTCCTGTTTGGTCCCCTAAAAATGGAGTAGAGGCTGTCTCTGTCTCTGTTTCCTGCCTTTGAATCCCTATCCCCTACCTGGGTTGCCTTGTCTGGCCTCAGTGGGAGACTTGTAGTGCCAGAACAGATTGGTACCCAAGGGTTGTCTCCCCTTCTCTAAGAAGAAGGGGAGAAGAGAGGGAGGGAGGGGAGCATGAGATGGAAATGGGAGGAGAGGGAGGAGAGAGCTGTGATTGAGTTGTAAAGTTAATAAATAAATGAATAAAAAATAAAATTACATTTTAAATTTTTAAAAAAGACAAGTTTATGCATGTACACTGTGTACCTCAATCGTAGCCACCCGTTCCTCTCGTTACCTTCCAACACCACCGTGCCACGTCCACATCTTACCTTCATGGCCTCTCCTGTGGGGCCTGAGGGAACCGGGAGAGTCCAGTTCGTGCTGGCCGCTGGACTGCCCACTGGCTTTGTCTTGATCTTGAACAGGTAGCTGACCATACCTGCAGGGGGTTCGTGAGTGCAATGGGCATGTCATGTCCAGATGACAGCATTTTATAACAGTCTTCTGGCTCTTCCATTCTTTCCACCCCTTCTTCCTCAGTGTTCCCGAGCATTGTGCGTGAGGGCGTCATAGATGCCCATTTTAGGACTGAGCATTCACCAATTCTCTTTCTCTTTTTCTTGTACCGGAGAGTCAAAACCTAGGGCCATTGAGTTCTCTACCACTGAGCTATAGCTCTAGCCCAACTTTTCCCTTTTTAAAGTTACTGTACTATCAGCTTATTGAGTCACTTTGTTAGTTACCTCTTAAATTATTTTATTATAATCAAATTAGTAAGTTGATTTGCAGGAAACCAACATCTTTCTCATACTACTAATCTTTTAATCCAAGTTTGCTAGTGTATCTACTTAAAGTGTTTTCTCTGACCTCTCAAAAGCTGTATATACCCTTTATTTGTTGCATAAATGCCCAGCTATAAGCAATGAAAAGCACAACTAAAATAACTAAAAGCTGTTAGCCTCAGAGTGAGTTAGAGACCCCTCCCCATTTTTCCAAACATGGCATGAATGATGTGGCTTAATGATTTATGAAGATAGACATTTCCGTTTCTGAAATTTTTGGAGAAAGTTTTTTATTCATTTGAAACTTCTTATTAATAAATTTTATTCTTTGACAATTTCATATGTGTATGTAATGTGTTCTGGTTACTTCCCCCAGCCTTCACTCTGATTTCCCATACTCTCCTAGTCTCCCTTATTCCTTACAAATATCTTTCCTATATTCACTAATTTTGTTTTGTTTTGTGTCCCATGGGGTTCAACTAGGGCTCTGTGTGACTGATTTAGAACCGTGGATCCTGGTGTGCTCAGCAGTGTATATACAGAGGGCTCTTCTGGCTCCCCATCCCACCTCCCACCCTCCACCCCCACTCCCGGCCTCCCAGAATCTGTTAGTTGGCAGCAGATCAGCATTAAGTAGCAGGGCTGCTGAACCCTTCTCACTTCGTAGCGGGCTGTGCTGACCTATCGGTTTTCAGACAGCATCTGTGTTAAAGTCACTGACTGACCTCTTATTCATCCCTATAATTCTGTCACTTCTGGTTTTTTTATGCTTTATGTTTGTTGTTAGCTGCACTTAGAGTCAGGATTGCTACATCATCTTGATTTCTTGTAATAATATTCTGCTCTCACATGATACACTTTGCCCCAGTTCTATTTTGGTTAATAGTAAGACTCATCGCTGGGTTTCTTTTGCCTTGCATTTTCTTCAAAGCATCTGAATTTCTGCTTATTTTTATCTCTTCCACATACTTTTATTCAAATGTGTTTTCTTTCAGTAGCCTATTTCTGAATCTTACTCTTAAATAAATTATTCCAGTCTTTGTCAGTTAATTAGTGAATATAGTGCATTTATGTTTATATTAATCACTTTATTACTAGAATTTGTATCTGCTCTTTTGGCTTTTAGGTTTCTTTTTTTCCGTATTTTCCTGTTGATGTTTTTTTTTTTTTTTTTTAATTTTTCTACCTGTCATCAGAAGTATCATCTTTTCATCTGTTGCCTAAAAGCTAATATTTTATTTTGTTTTTCTTAATAGTTTGACTCAGTTTTGAGTTATCAGTACAGTATGGAAACCAGATCCATATCTATGCCATTAATCATAAGCAAAATAATGATTATAACACGTTACCTGTGAGCCTTTCTGCTGCAGCTCATCTTTGGTGTTTTGGGAATCTTGGCTACTAGATATGTTGACAAGTATGGCTGCTACAATGTGATTAATTTCAGCTCCCTGACCCTGTCCATTTGCTGGGATGAGATTGTTGCTACAGTGTTAATTTACTAGTGTCTACTGCTCGCTTCCTACTATCAGCCAAAGGCTCCTATCACAGGCACCTAAACTTAAGTAGCACCTAAACTTAAGTAGTAATCAGGAGGTCGTAGCTTCAGGGTATGGAGCTGGCTGGCCTGCCTTTCCACCAGGTGTACTAGCAGGGCTCTGTGGAAAAGGTGAGGCTCCATTAAATCACTGTCTCCTTCCTGGTGTCCGACATTCCTCTGCTGCAGGACTTCACCTCTGCCACATCAGAGCCGCTGTGTGCTCTGCTTTTCAAAATTCCCTCATAAGCTTTTTTTTTAAATTTAATTTTACCATTTATTTTATTTTTTTTGATTACTGAATAATGGTCTGTAACATATATGTGTCCTTCTTCTCTCGTAGGCAGATCCAAATTGCTTCCTAGAGAAAAGGGACATAGCTTTTGTTAAGTTTGCTTTGCTGAACCCAACTGAAAGTTTTCCCTTTACCCAATTCAGCCATTTCTGCCGTTCTTTCTTTATTTTATTAATACTATCACCTACTTTCCTGAGGGATGTTTACTTGTTCATAGGCCAGCTTCTTCCAACTTGTGCTTAATTTACTGTTGTACTTTATTGTTGTAATAGGCGGACAGCTAAAGCTAAATCTGCCTGGTGTAGTGCCTTTTGCCTGACTCTCACTTTGTTAGCGTTCTGACTGTCTTCACTTTGGAAACAATCTGTAATTTCTGCTTTCCTTGTTTTATTTTCATTTTGATTTGAATAACTGAAGCAACGGTTTTGAATCTGTAACTTTTTATTAATCTACCATTTTATTACATTGTGATCAGGTACTATTTTTCAAACCAATTTATTTGAAAATTCTGCTTTTATTGTAGATTAATATGAATATTTGTGATTAAATTGATATGTTTTAAGTGTTCTGAATCTTTATTCATTTTTCTTTAACCTAGTAAGTGGAGGATTTATAGTTACATTTTACCTCCATGTTACTTTTTGTCTACTTTAGTGCTATGCTGAAAGCACATGAACTATAACAATAATTTCCTTTTGTTTTTAGGTTATGCTTTAATGTTAGTATTTGACAGCCACTTTTGTTGTAGCATTAACAGTGTGCCTACATCTACAATTAAAATGTTTCCTTCTATTGCAGTTTTAAAAATATACAACGCTGAAGTCTGAATCTTTGACTAAGAAAGTTTTGTCAATTTGAATGTACTGTAATAGTTATTCAGCTTATTTACTACTGTGCTTAACTCATTTTATGCTTTATGTTTCTTTCATATTTATTGGCTGTTACTATAGGATATCTTCAATGCTTTAAAATATATTCTCTACATAATTTTAAAATTTGAGAAAAAAATACCATTTTCATTCTTTGTGTGATGAGTTTGATAAAATCTTGAGTTTTAAAAAGTGAATATTAAAATTTGTTGCATTTTGAAAACATTTCAGATAGCTTTGTAATGTATTTGCAAATATATTCTTTTGTGTTTTCTTTAAAAGAATTATTTCCTAATCCATAGGTTTTCCATTTTTAATTTCTCAGAGTGTCCCAGAATAATTTATTAGGTGTTTGTGGCAGATGTAGTTTTTTGTGAGCTTTTCATACCAAGAATAATGTTCTGATTATTGCAACACCATGATAATTGGCTAGGCTTGACGTTTTGTTCATAAACTTTTTTGACTGAAAATATTGCATAGTTAGCTTTATTGCTTTAACCACAATTGTGAGTGTGTGTGTGTGTGTGTGTGTGTGTGTGTGTGTGTGTGTGTACACACACATATGTATATGACATCAGCCTGGGTTTGGATGCTTTCCTTCTCTTCAGGCTGCAGTTTACTTTTTGCCACAGTGTCTAAGAGGTAGGCTTCCAGATTTCTGTATTTCTTTTTGTTTTTCTAATATCCCCAACCGGGTACTGGATGGAGGGGAGCAAGCACCCTGCCATTGAGCTATAAGCCTGAGTCCCTCCTTCTAATATAATGACTTTGTTTTATATTTACATTGTTTTGTTCTCACTTTACTCTATTATAAGTCTCTGTCTTAGTGGGTCTTTTTTTTTTTTTTTTTTTGGTGTTTCGTGTTTTTGCTTAATTTTCTAAGAACAGCTGTCAGTATTTATTAATTATTTTGATGGTTTTATTTTTCTCTTCCCCACATCTGAGAGTCTCAGCCTCCTGCCCATCTATCTCCCTCGTGCCCTCACCCCTTGCTGAGTGTGCTGTCTTATGCAGCATTCGGCTTTTTTCGTCCTTGTCCTTTGCTCATTAGGCTTTGCTTTTCCATCCTGGTGTCTCCCAGAGTGACTCTAAGATAACTTTACCCATGGACAGATGAATTCGCTAATTTTCTTTTCAGTTGGTTTTTCTCTCCATTGCTTTGAAGTCTCAGAATGAGATCTATAATTTCAACAAGTGACCACACATACAAAGCTCACTGTTTCCTTCCAAGAAATTTGAGGAACCAGGCTGGGCAGCTTAAGGGGTGAAGCTCTCTCATGTCCACTTTTGGGTTCTGCTGCCCTGTGTGCAACAAATCAGCACCGTCTTGCCTCGTTCCCCACTCACAGCTGCCTCGGAGCAAATGTGAAAGAGCAAGAGAGTGACAGGAGCTGCCCCGGGGTCGCATTCTTTGGCAGGAAAGTAGAAGTTGTTCACCTTTTGCACTGGAGGGACTAGTTGGTTCTCCAACAGCCAGGGGCGCTGGTGGAAAGTGACCTGCCATCAAATGAGGCCTTGGAGGTCACTATCTGTTCAGTCACTAACTGCTCATTTTCTGCCACCTTATTTGCAGCCTTCTATCGGGTGGAGATGAAGTTCTCTTCCCTGCTTTACTGGGGGTTTTGTTTTGATTTGTTTGGCTTGTGTGTGAGCGTGCACATGGTGCAGTCACGCGTTATGCACAGATGCCATGCTCATCCGGAAGCCAGAGGACGTCTGTGTCCTGCTCTGTGACTCTTCCCCTTATTCCCCTGAGACTGGGTCTCTCACCAAACCTGAAGCTAGACCAGCAAGCACCACACCCCAAGAATCTCCTGTCTCATCTCCCTTTCCCATATCGCACTGGGGGCATCGGGAGCCATGCCAGGCCTCACTCCCTTTCTTATGTGGGTGCTGGGGATTCAGGCTCGGGTTCTTACACTTTAACAATACTCTTACCCATGGAGACCTCTTCCCAGCCACTAGACAGGCTTAATTCCTGTCCCTGAGTACTTTATAGTCTGTGAATGATGTTGTTCTGCCATTTGGGTTGGGAGATTTTCTGACTGACATCTTGGGTGTAGAGAGCCTGTGTCAGAGCGAATCCTCTCCACAGGAAAGGGTACCCCTGCCTCAGTCCTTGGGAGCCAGGACCGCTAGCACCACTGCTAGTGGATTTGTTTTCAAATCCACTTTTGTCCTTAGAGAAAGCTGAAATCTAAAAGTTGTGTTGTTTGATTTAGTCTGTGAAAAATAAGCTAGAAAAGTTATAAATACCCTGGAGAATAAAGAAAGCCATCTTTATGGAAGTTTCATTAGCAAGTGGGAGCTGTGAATTGTTACCTCCTTAGTAGTAAACAGATGTTTATTTTTAAAGGAGCCTATAATAACAGGCTGTGAGAGGTAACCAGCAGGCTCCTCATTAGTAACCCCATTCCGAGGCTCAACCTGAGTGGCCTTGTTAGAGACTTGCCCTGTGCTTCATTCACTGCCCTTGGTGGCGACCTTCAGGTCAGGTTGAGTTATGACTCAGCCAGCTAATTCCAGCTTGCTTTGCATATGTAGTTCCCTGAAAATAAAACCCACTTTTGTTGATATAAAGACACTATCTATGAAGCTTTGAGCAAAAAATGGCAAAGATTTTGAAAACATCATATATCTTCAAAACCCCCTTCAGCTCCTTCTGGGGAGAGCCACCTAACTGTGTGGACAAAACAGACCCCAGTCCATTCATAAATGACAGTAAACACTCAGCGCAGGGAAGAAACCATCTCACAGTGTTCAGTGCAAATACCAGTCATTGCTGCATTTGCGCAGTGAGAGCAGAGAATACTGCCCTTATCTGGTTGGAAAATGTCTGCTTCTAGAACCCTCTTAAATCTCTCCTGCAAAGCTATTTTTCATGCCTGTGCAGGCTAAGTAGAGTGTGGCAGTTGAAGCTGATTGGTTTTCTGCCTGCAGCGGCCCATTTCTGGTGGTCCTGTGTAGACATTTTGGCTCAGTTACAGATGTACGCACTCCACGTTCATCTTATTGAAAGCAATAAACAGAGTCCACACACAGCAGTGTGCCCACAAGTGTGAAGTGAGGCCTCCTGCTCATTGTAGAATTGTGCGTCTATCTTTGCTGAAATCCCAGGACGCTGGGGGTGTCCGTGTTAGAGCCGACAGGGAAAATGGTGAAGCTTGTTCACAGCAGTTAAGGACATAGGTCTGCAATCGTTTGGAGAAGTGCTCAGAGGAAAAAAACTCAACCTTCTACTAATCACACAGCGTTTGCCAAGTTTCCTCATCCTTTGGCAAAGTACATCGTTCTTCCCTATGAAACAGGTGTCTTCAGCCAGTCTTGGCTACTTTAGATACGAAAGATGACAAAGACCAAGGCTCTCTGGCCTAATTATAGGAGAACAGTGAAGCCAACCTGAACCAAGTGTTCTCTGCCCATGCCTGCAACATCACCAGCAGGCCATGGGCTCTGGAAGTAATAAGTAGATTTTTTGTTTTATTTTGTTTTGCTTTTTTCGAGACAGGCCTTCTCCATTTAGCCTTGGCTATACTGAGCTCCCTTTGTAGACCAGGCTGGCCTCGAACTCACAGAGGTCCGCCTGCCTCTGCCTCCCAAGTGCTGAGATTACAGGCGTGCGGCACCACTGCCCGACTTACAAGTAGATATTTTGAAGGTATACTGTGCCATGTTCATGTGGCCTCAGGGACTGTATACCCAGCATATAGTGTCACTAACTAACATCAGCTAATAGTGAATGTATTCTAAGTTTCTTTTTATTTTTTTTTTATGTTTCTTTTCCGCATGTCTGTGGGAGATGCTCACTCTTGCATTGTATGGAGGTCAGAGGTCATGGATGCCTTCCTCTGTGACTCTCTACCTTATTGATTGACACAGGGATTCTCATTGACTCTGGGGCTCACAGCCTGGGCCAAGTTGACTAGCCAGGGAGCCCCAGGACCCTCCTGTTTCCACCCCGAGTGTTAGTTAGACATGCACTTCCCACTCTTGGTTTTTTACATAGAGAGTGGAGCTCAGCACTCTGGCCACTGGGCCATCTCCTCAGATCCCTGGGTTTAACTGATAATGCCACATTCCGGCAGCCAGCGTGTCAGTGTACGTTCTCTGTCAAGATTCTCAGAGCCTGCCTAGTGAGAGTCATGATTTCTCATCTAGGGTAGCCAGGATCATGGGAGCCTCAGGATTTTTAGAAAGACTGAATGAGGTATGCATTGGGGAAGCAGTTTCAGCTAGATGAGCTGCAGGGCAGAAAAAGCAGAAGTTGGGAAGTCAGGACGGGTTGTTTCTCCTGCACCTCGTTCTTCCAGGAGAAGCTCCAGGACACGCTGTGATGTCTCTGAGCCTCTTTCTCATCTGACCAGTGACATGCACGGGACCTGGGCTGCTCACTCCCAGAGAGAGCTGTTTGCAGTAGTATGGGGAGTGGGTGGGGGTGGAGGAGGGACTGAAGAAAAAAATGAAGGTTCCTGCCAATGTAAAGAAAACAAAACAAAACAAAACAAAAAAAAAAAAAAAAAAAAAAAAGACCACAGAACTATGAGCAGAGATGTTCACAAACTGACTTTGGTAACTCTTAGCTTTGCAATTTAAAGTCTTTTGTTCAGTGTTTTACTGTGTAAACTAAAAAGGTTTGATTTATATGTTTTATGCCTTTCGTACTAATAGTGATGGTTATATAAAAAGTCTTTGGAATGTACATCGCACCCAGGACTGAAATAATCACATATCTGTAATGCCAGGCCTGTGTCAACTAAGAAAGCCTTACACTAGAGCTGTTTATCTTCTGTATGATGTCCAGATTCACATATTTCATTCTGTGTCCCTGTATCTGGAGACTTTAATGTAATTCCCAACACAAAGCTCTCACCAGTCACTGTCACCCCACTGGAGTGAAGTTGGTTCCCTTCTCTTACCCATTTTGGTGTAATGGGCCAACCAGAGACCAGTGTGGGACCTTCACAATTGTCCCTAACAGATTTGTCCACACTCAGGGTACTACCGTAGCATGTACAGCCATAAAGAGAAGATGCTTGCTTATGATAGGTTCTTTCATGGGACGGGGACTGACTTAGTATGTACTCAGATTAGGAGAGAGGATGCTTGTGATAGGTTAGGCAGTTCAGAGTGCTACTGTGGTTGGAGGATGCTTGCAATATGAATTTCTAGACTCTGACCAGTAAATATGCCTGGCCCATTTTTGTTTCAATAAGCGTGTGTCTGGATTATGAGGTTGAAGCTGGAGTCTTCCCATCCGGCGCTCTCATGTTTCCTTCAGAAAACTGAGGTACAGACAAGCAGCAGACAGAAGTCACGAGTGATATGAGCAAAGAAATCTGAAGGCCCACGAAGTGGGAGGCCATAAACCTTCACACCACCAGAGTTCATCAAAAAGAAAATGGTTTCTGGCCTTTGCCGTAGCACAGTGCTCATTGCAGAGTCCACCCTTTGGATAGAACCAATTGTGTTCTTATTTCAACTTGGCTTTGTAGACTGCCCGACACTTATTGGTTCATTTTTCTGAATGTCACTGTGGAGCTCTGGTTAGCCTAGAACTGGCTGTGTAGATCAGACTGGCCTTGAACTTGCAGCAATCCTCCTGACTCTGCTGTCTGAGTGTTGTCAATGCCCAGGTCAATTACACTGTTAAATGGGAGGTGAAATGGGGTGATTGTGTCTGAGAGCTTTGGATGATTCTTCCTGGTCCTGGCTGACTTGATTGATAAATAATTTTTAGTCAGCCATTGTGCTTTAAATGCTTTACATGGACTAACTCATTTAATGTTGCAGTAAGAATGGTCACAAACCATGAGGAAGAGCATTGTGTATGGGCAAAAAGTGCAGGGGAGTGGCTAAGCAGTGTTCCCACTGCACATCACATACACACAGCAAACGTGACGAAGTTGAGCAGTCTAACATTTCATATTAGTATATTCTAAACAACAAAATACTGATATTTTTGTTAATAGTGGATGGAAAAATCATCCAGGCATATGAATTTGCTTTATTCTCTAACAATATAATACCGCTGGGAAAAAATTCCTTGTAGTTGTATAGATGTCTCCATGGTGTGTACGAAAAATATCTTCAATGTCTAAGTACTTGTGACCTTTTGTGGTTTCAGTTCGTATTGGCAGGAGAGGTTGGCATGACTGTTTATTCGACAGAGGACCTGTCATCTTCACAGAATTGGTATACAGCCCCTCCTCAATAGAGGCTTAAAAAATTCATCTTTCTTTTTTAAGGGAACTGGCACAAGATCTGAACCCTGACATCTTAGTGTTGATTTTCTTGTACAAGTAGACAGGTTGATTTTTTTGCTCTGAGCCTCAGTTTCCCTGTATCCAGATCATATAGTTAGAGGGCTCCCTGGGCAGTGAGCCTGAGTGGCCAGCATTGCCGTCGAGAAGATCGGCACAGACCTTCTGGTGAGCACAGAAGGCCTCCGCCAGGATTTTCACTGAAACAGCTTGGTGTAGCCTCCTTTGCCTGGAACCCTCACACTCTAGGCATCTGCTCAAGGCAGCTGAGTGAGGTGGATCACTCTGGTTTGTAGGAAACCAGGAGACCCAGAGCTCTTCAGGTCAGAAAGACTGAAAGTAAGATACGCTGTGGACTGGTCTCCGGCCCGTTTGAAAACAGCGTTGGGGTCATGCTCCATAGTTGGGTTCTGCAGGGCTGCCTGCCTTAGCAGGGCCTGACAGAGCACCTTAGTGCACCAAGCCTGGCGATCCCAGGCTCTGACTGTCACTTGCACCCTGGATGTTGAGTTCAGCCTCTTTTGAGTCTTTCCTTCTTTATATATGCTACAAAGTCCAGGGAGGTACCATTTAGGTAGGAGGCGCTGTGGACTGCAAAAGTTACTCCCCATTGTAATTAGATCAACTGTATTAAACGTACTTGGTTGTAGTGATAGCATCCAGTTACAGCCCTTCCTGAACAGGCCTAACAACAACAACAAAAGGGTGGGGGGGAGGTGGTAATCTTCAATAAGTTTGTGGCAAACCAACTAGGGTACAATGTAACCAAAAGAAGCAGGGTGCACATAGGGTCCTTACATGCCTCTCTCAGTGGCCACGCTCACCTGTGTGGGAGAAATGTTCATGGATTCGGTTTCAGAGAGCCTCCCTTCCCCGACCCTCCAAGTGGGCAAAACGCAGCTGATGAGCATGCATGTTTGTAAAACCGGGCGAGATTCGAATTTCAAAAAGGTCCTTTCCAAGGGATTTCAGAGAACAAACAGTGAACCTATTAACTGTTTTCCTTAAGTTACGGTGCGCTTTCTCCTTAAAGAAATGATTGTCGCATTGAAGACCCTCCTTACAAAGAAACAGTGGGGGAAGGGGACAAAACAATCGAATGGCCAAGGTGACTATTGTGCTGTAAAGAAAATGCTCTTGGCGTTTGGAGTCTTCATACAGGTAGATATTTTGGGGGGCAGAAATCTGAATCTGTACCTTTCCTGGAATTAGAAAGGAAAAACAAAGACAAGCGGGAGATTTCTGTGCCACTGCGTCCTCTGCTTCCTCTGCTGCAGAGACGCTCTGCGGAATGTGAGAGCGACTCGCAGAACCACAGCGCCACCTTTCTGCAAGATGTGGGACTGAAGTTTCACGCTCTGCCTGGCCTGTTGACTGTCTGGCTCAAGTCGTTCGGTGGGCCAGCAAGGAACCGCTCCTGGACGCTCAGATCATAAAGGAAGAGCCGCAGAGGCCAAGCAATGGGTTTTCTTTTCTTTGACCCCTGAGCAATTAAACTGGTAACTTAATCGGATATTAGGGACTGTGAGCCATAAACCCTGCGTTTAATTAGTTTGCACCCTGTGAGTCATTTTCCACGCTAAACATTGTAATTTACAACCTGCTGCATTGCAGCAGTTTCCTAGGATTTTTATTGTGCCATACGATATTCTTCTCGCTGCTGAGTCTTTAAAAATATAGAAACACTCTTAGTTGAGATGTTTTTCTTTTCAATTTTCAGTTGCAAATCAAACACGCAGTTACAGAAGCAGAGATTCAAAAATTGAAGACCAAGGTAAGCACCGCTCCGTGGTGTTTGAATTGTGCTCCTTAAACTTCAGGTACTTCGAGGAATTAAGCCTAGAACTAACGGCTTTGCTCCTGTGCACTTGAGAGCATATTTACATGAGAGTTTTGTTTCCACCATTGAATACATGGACAGACCTGCCCTGAGAACAGGCGTTCCTGCATGCACCCCAGTGAAAGCCACAGGGCACTTGTTGTAAACAGATTTATACTGATGCATATTCTCTCTGAAATTTCTTCAAAAAATAATATTTTTAATGGCTCAAGCATCTGAACTGTGTACTAATTTCTTAAGTACAAGCTGGTATATCAAATCTCCTTTCTGTCATTTGCCTTACTATCATTTTAACTAATTTACTGGAAGCAATGTGTTGTTTTAATGTGGAACACTAATTACTTTTTAGAAAAAAACTTCCCATGTTTAAGAATTAAAGATTATAAACCACTCTATGCAATGTGTAATTAATGTAGATTCAGGTGCTCCTGGAAATCTTGAGACATACTTAGTTTGCATTATTTAAATTTGATGAAGAGAAAAATATATTAATAAGAACATTTTTAATCTCTATGAAATAGTAAGACATCAAAGTAAACTGTAAAATTTTTGTACAGGATACAGTTCTAGCTGTTGTATTTGGTTCTATCAAATGTTTATTTTCAGAGACTTAAAAATATTTTTCAGTTACTTTCAAACTATTCTGTACTGCTTCCATGATCTTTTCGAAATTAAGACATAATTATTCCCCACCACTGGTGATCTGTTTTCTTATTTACAGTGAATACTTGTTTTGGGTTTTCCGTGTGCTTTAAATGGAGATGAATTAGCTGGCTACTTTGGTTAAATGGCATTCTTGACTAATACGCTCCAGAGCTCTTTAGTCAAAACATGTTTCCACATCCTTCATGGTGTCAGCCTCGCACTGTGAATTTTAAATTTTCAGTTAGCAGTGGCTGGTACATAAACAACTGCCATAAAATGTTGTCTAATTAAAGATGCAGTAAAAACCTAGCTCTTTCTATCTGAGAACTGTTTCTTGATGTTAAAAAGCAGATCTTTTACACTGTTGGTTATAGACAGGGGAAAGGAGCCCCTGTGTTTATAAACACTCTCATAGAGCGTTAGCCATTTAACTATGAAGATTTAATTGAGAAAAGCCTACAAATTACTATTTTGTAGTTTTCTTCCTAGATTGGTACATAGTACTCACCCTTGAAAATGCAGTAATGTGATTATTATCTATGTTAAATAGATTTCCTCATTCAAAGTGTTTGGGACTAATTCTTACTTTGTAAACTCTTGTCCAAATGTATTTAGTAAAAACATTTTCACAAAATTATTCTTGTGATATATAAGTACAGATATTTATGTGGATGCGTATTTCCATTTGTTCAATGCTCTATAATCTCAGAATGTCATTTTGAACTTGGGTAACTTTGAAAGCGGAGAAAGACAGAGCAGCAACTTGAAGGGCAGGTGGTTGCTGCTAGTGCCTTGTAAACCCTCATCTGAAGATCAGTTGTAGATTTCTGTATCAAGAGCAATGCTGGGTTAGGTTCCTCTTTCCTGCACTCTAATTTATTCAAGAAGTCTAGAGAAAACTGCACTCCATATTTCTAAGAACGCCTCGAGACAAAAAGCACACAGTGCTCTTTCTGACCCATTGGAGGGATTTAAGTTAACTAGGCAACCATTTATATCTTTACTTTTCCTTGTCTTTTATACATAGTGTGAATTAAGGCTTATAAAGATCTGGACATGCATAACCCTCCCTGTTATATCATGAATGACAGACTGTTTATGTCAATTGAAATCAAGGACCTAATTCCATCCTCCAAAGGGTTAAGCACAGTAAGAGAAGCTGACTCTTATCAAATGGTTACGATGCCCAGGAAGGGTTGCAAGGAGAGCACAGGTGTGTTGAGGAGATGCTAACTCTTAGAAACCTGAACCACTTGTCCAAGTGTTAAGGAAAACAACTCAATTGAGAGCCGAATGACTGCTGAGTCCCTTCTTAACCATTAAGGCATCCTGTGCTTCTGCTCCTCCCTCCTGCCCCACCCCCGCTCTCATCTTAGTTAATTTTCAACTTATTGTCCTACACTTTTATTTAACATGCTCTCAAAGGAAATGTGTTGACATTTATTGGCTGGAATCAGTGATATGCTAGACATTTTTTTTTTCCTGCTGGCAGTATTTCAAACTACCTGGTATTAAAGAAAGTTCATGGGAGTTGAAATCAGATTTGTGCTTCATCATTTATCAGATGGGTAACCTTGAGCAAATCAGTTCCCTTTTCAAGCTTTCCATTTTATCCTTTATGGGTATGGAAAGAATTGTTGCTCTTCTCATCTCAAGCTGTTTTGATGACTGTACATAACAATAGAATTTTATTTAAAACAAGCTATACTAGTGTAGAAAGAGAGTTGCTGCAGACATACCCAAATTATGTTTGCCCTGACATTTGTTTTCTCTAGCTGCAAGCGGCAGAAAATGAGAAAGTAAGGTGGGAACTAGAAAAAAACCAACTTCAACAGAATATTGAAGAGAATAAAGAAAGAATGCTGAAGTTGGAGAGCTACTGGATTGAGGCACAGACATTATGTCACACCGTGAATGAGCATCTCAAAGAGACTCAAAGCCAGTATCAGGCCTTGGAAAAGAAATACAACAAAGCAAAGAAGCTGATCAAGGATTTTCAACAAAAGTAAGTGTTCTCTAATGATCCAGACGTGTGTGTGAAGAAGGCTCAAGTCCCAGCGTCTTTATGCTGTTTAGGGGTGTGGGCAGGACAGGCTGGGCTTTCCCTTTCACCACAGGCAGAAGAGATTAGGGGAGCAACTTTTTCTCATGGGAACATGCTTTGTGTGCTGGCCTTTGACTCCGCCTCTGTGTTTGATGGCAACCATTAAAACGTTTAGCCTTCTTGGTTCTCGTTGGAAGCATCTCTCTGATTTAGAAAGCAGAAGTGTAGCTGAAGTTGTACAGGATGCTTGGCTGACAGTTGGACATGCTACATACGGAGGAGCAGCTGGGGTCCAGAGCAGGCCGCCGCTGTCTGTTCTTAGAATCAGCACCCACAGACCCTGCCTCTGTAGAGGGTGTAAGCACTGACTTGCAAGATCTCCCACCCCACTCCGCCTTTCTCACCGCCTGCTCTCAGGGCCCCTCCCTCCCCGTCCACAGCAGTGAGGCAGACCCTCAACGCACTGGCACACCGCCGCCCCGCCCCGTTATGAAAGCTGCAGTTGTTTTCCTTCCCCCTCCCAGCCCTGATGCGCTGTTGGAGAGTGTGCCCAGGGAGAGTTTGAAGAGATTTCTGACCCACCAGACCAGACACCAGCACCTTTTGTGGTTTTTTGCCATAAGCCTTAGAAGCTAAGTATGTGTGTCTCAGTCATCAGATTCCTTTCCTGTTTTCAAACTAATATTCTCATAGTTGAAACAGATAGCCAGGAAAATGTTTCAAGGATAATTGTTCTTTTTCACCATAAATTCAGTACAGAACCATTGCAACCTTTTGCTAACAGCGCCGTGCCTCGCACTATAAGAAGTTGGTAGACTCACTTTGAGAATGGAGGACCGTCCCTTCTCCAGTATTCCCTATGGAGGTGTGAGGGCTTCACCCAGTGCCCCTCCGCTCATTTCTCACTGCATATCCCCCTTTTCAGCTCTTACCGTCTACTTCCATCTGTGGCCTCATGCATTGGAAATATAGAATCATTTCTACTGACAGGACATGACCACCATTAAATCCCCCACGGGGCCGTTAGTGCAGTAGCTCCTGTGCACGGGAGTGCGCAGGCTCCAGACCAGCACTGCAGATGATCCGCATACTGAGGAAAATCAAACACTTTGCATACTTACGATGAAATCATTAAAGATGCCTTTTCTTTTGTTGACGTAAACTTTCGCACTATGTTCGAGTTTCATGTATTCAGATATCACTCTAACGTTTACCCCTGTGTACTTGAGTGCTTCTGAAAGAGTTTTCACGTCCTCACTTATTGAAAGTTCTCTACAACTGAACAAACCTGTTACTTTCTTCTTAAGAGAGCTCGATTTCATCAAGAGACAGGAAGTAGAAAGAAAGAAGCTAGAAGAGGTGGAAAAGGCTCACCTGGTGGAAGTCCAAGGCCTGCAAGTGCGGGTGAGTAGTGCTGTCCCAGCCAGGGATGGGGGGGGGGGCATTCTACCCAGAGGAGCGCTGGAGAGTCCCATTTTTGTGTTGTAGATTAGAGATTTGGAGGCTGAGGTGTTCCGACTGCTGAAGCAAAATGGGACCCAAGTTAACAACAACAACAATATCTTTGAGAGAAGAACGTCTCCCGGGGAAGTCTCGAAGGGAGACATGATGGAGAATGTGGAAGTCAAGCAAACATCCTGTCAGGACGGCTTAAGTCAAGGTTGGTCTAGTCTCCCCTCACATCCCTGTTACCTCCCCTCACATCCCTGTTACCTTCCCTCAGCATCCTTTTTAATCAGGACTTAAGCTCCTCTTCTGACTTGGAGATTCTAAGGTTCAAACTGCCGTCTATGAGGTATCAGGACAAGAGCCTGTCGTTTTTAGCTTATGCCAAATATAAATGCTTCCATGTAAATGAAAGAGTTCCAGCTAAAGGCAAATCCAAGCGCTGTCTTTCAAGTGTCATAAATAATGGTGCTTAGTAAACTGTATTGAAAAGAATAGTCCATTCTCCTGGTCTTCATCCTTAGAGTAAATGTCTTGCTTAGGCATCAGGAAGCCGGCTGCCTGTTTCTAGCACTCCAGATTCAATTAGTTAAGCTGTTCCCTTTGGTTCTGATTTTTAATCTTGGGTCCTACCAGTACTTCCCATGTCCATCTTGCCAAAACTCCAATAAGTAAAAAAGGTGGTATCAAATACAACCCTGATCCACACATCATTTATATGGTCTCACACATCCACATTCTATACACAGAGTTTGTGTGTCTAGCCATGGGAATGAGTGTTTCATTTAAGGAGTACAACAAATGTAAAAAAATAAATGTGCACACATAAATACTCCTATTGGAGGACTTTGGGTGGCTTTGTTTTCCATGACTGTCTAGCAGTGCGTGGAAAGCAGGAAGAGTGCTTCCCAAGAGCAGTGTTATAGGGATCCGCAACTCGCTACCATGCCTTGTAGCAAAACGCTGTTCATTTTGAGCTGTTTCATGTTTTTCATGATCTTTCTCTCCTATTTGGAGGGGACAGGAGCTCCACAAGGAGAACAACAGAGCCAAAAAATCTGGGCACAGGGATCTTTTCTGAGACTGATACTCCATGCATGAAGATAACCTTGAACCCCTGCTCAGATAGAGCCCATGGCAGCTCAGTACCCAAGTGGGTTTTCCTAGTAAGGGCAACAGGGACTGTCTCTGACATGAACTCAGTAGCAGGCTCTTTGATCACTTCCCCCTGAGGGTGGAGCAGCCTTGCTAGTCTACAGAGGAGGACAAGGCAGCCAGTCCAGATGAGACCTGACAGTCTAGGGTCAGATGGAAAGGAAGGAGGACCTCCCCTATCAGTAGACTTGGAGAGGGGCATAGGAGAAGAAGAGAGAAAGAGGATGGGATTGGGAGGGGGCTACAGCTGGGATACAAAGTGAATAAGCTGTAATTAATATAAAAAGATAAAATTTTTAAAAAAATAGAAAAAAACTCTAGGGCTGGGGAAATGGCTCAGTTGATAAAGTGTTCACCACTCAGCATAGGGATCTGAGTTCAGATCCACAGCATGTTCACGTAAAGAGTGATACCCAGCCACATGCACATGGAACCCCAGTGCTAGGAGAAGGAGCAGAAATAAGGGGGTCTGGGACCTTGCTGTCCAGCCAACCTCGATGAATCGAATCAAAACTCCAGGGTCACTGAGAGACCTTCTCTAAAATAAAATAAGGTTAATGCTTCCCAAAGGACAACAGCTGAGGTCAACTCTTGACCCCAACAAACATGCTCACATATACACAAACATGCATACACATATACCACACACATGAACATATAGATGTTCATCTATGTAAGGGTTTTCTCAAATAAGCACCTGCTTCTATCCGAGGATTAACTTCGTAATCATTGAAAATTAAAGTTACTTTAGAAGTAACTTCTGAATTATTGAAAATGTTTCTTTAAATGAGCTTTGTGTTTAAAGATTTGGACGTACTCACTGGGTCTGCCCTCTGCTGGGTTGTCCCTAAGGAAGGGATAGTCTCTAAGTAATGGCTCAAGGCAGTTGGCAGGGAAGTGCTGTACTGGCAGCCCAGGGAGAGCCGTGCCCCAGGAGGGTCCCCAGCGGCTCTGGACGGGCCTCATTGTGCAGAATAGAAAAGTGGTAACAGCACTCTCTTCTCCAGCCCACCACGGTGGCTTGGCACCATGTGATGGTGGGGCAGGGTGGACATGGGTAAGGCAAAGTGGACATTAGCAATTGAAGCTCCGATTTTTATACCTGGAAAGGCATCCAGTTGAAGTCTAAAGAGAGCCATTAAAATTAAAGCCAGTGTGTGTTTGGGGTTTTTTTTTTTTTTAAGCTTTTTGGGTGTTTAAGGTTTAACTGCCATCTGTCATAACCACGGGGTCTTCGCTGTGGTCCACACAGGCTATGATCAGTAACCAGTAGCCTTTCTCTGTTGTTCGTTTCTTTCAGTTTGGAAATCAGTGTCTTGTCAAACATATAATTAATGGTATTTATTAAATTATATGATGACGGAAGATCAACAAACTATACTATTAACATGCTGATTTGGATCAAAACCTTACATTTCTTCTGAACCCTTTTTCTGTTCTGCACCCTCCATTTTGCCACATAATTATCAGTTTCCCTAGCAACACTGTCAGTTCACTGTGAGATGTGGAGACTACTAATTCTTCCTGAAAGCGATGCCGGCTTGTGGTGGAGGTGGAGTCCTGTCAGCCCTGACTTTAGTAGTATACATATCAAGCCATGTTCTTCCGGCTTTGCAGCCTAGGACAGCCAGTGACAAATCTCCTTGAATTTCAATCACTTAATCACATAAACTAAAGTGACTTGGCAAATAGCTAGATGGAATGTTCTAGAAAGCACTTTTCTAAATTGATCTTTTTTGCTTCTGTTGCTAGGGAACACCAAAGACACAGAGATTTAGGGAGTAAGGCTGTAGAGCCAACACAGCCCATTCAGTGCTGGAAGACCCTTGGCCGCCATCTCTAACAGCAGTCCTTATCACGGCGCCTGCCCAGCAGCTGCACGATTGTCATGCTGCCTCTCAGGACTGCCCAGCTCTCCTCTGCTTCCCAGCTCTGCAGGGCTGGAAGGATGGCTTAGCCTGTTTGGTTGGGGCTTGAGGCAGCTCCGGGAGTCGGTCAGTGATAAACTGGGTCAGCATGAAATAATGTAAGAGGGAGGGAAGGAGAGGAGAGGAGGCAGAAAGGAAAGAAGCAGAAGCAGTCATTCCTCTACACAGACCCGTGTTTGAGGACACAGCTTCCTGATAAGAGTTGGGTGACTCTCGATATTGAAGTTTAAGGCATTTTTTGAGAACGACCCTAGTTTTCCAACCTTGGCAAAAATTTCCTGCAGTTAAATTATCCTTTAACACTATTTGTCTGTTTCCTTGTCAAAACTAAACCAACACAGGTATTTCATTAAAAGCTTGGTAAAAGGCCAAGCCTGTACTGTGTTAATTCCAGCCAGCATCCCGGGGCAGAAGCCGAGGCAAACAGACCTCTGCAGTTCCAGTGTAGTCTACTTAGCAAGTTCCAGGCCAGTCAAAGAGACACAGTGAGGACCTACCTCTGAATTAATTAATACTTTAAAATTTAAAGATCACGCGCACAAATTCATCATTAGTATATTTGAATACGTTATTTTCTCCATAATAGTAGAAAATAAATTTACTAATTATTTTTTCTTTTTTAATTTATTTTTATTTCACGTGTATTGCATGTATGTCAGTGTGAGGGTGTCAATTCTCCTGGAACTGGAGTTACAGACAGTGGTGAGCTGCCATGTGGGTGCTGGAATTGAACCAGGTTCCTCTGAGCCAGGTTACCTGCTGAGCCATCTCTCCATCCCCTTCATACTTTCTTTGTCAAGAGTTTTAGCACGTCTCAAACCCCCTCTATTTTACACGGTGTACTCGTCTTAGGTTCTTCCCATCTGTGAAAACAAGGATCTTTCATACTGCCTTTGCTCATTTCCTTGGTGACCCTGGTCTGGAGGAGTTCTCGACCTTGTTTCCAAACCCTGGGAGGCCAGTGGCGCCCAGGGCTGCTCTGCTCTGCTGTCGCCTCAGCAGAAGGTGATGAACTTACTTTGGGTAGATTTCCTAGAAAAGCCCCTGAGATTCAGAATGTCATCCTGAGCACCTGTGCAGTTGATACTACTTCAACTTTGAATATTTAGAGTCTGTTTTCTTAGAGGGCAGTTAGGCATGCTCCGTGAACACACGGAAAGAAAGCCTTGGACAGATGAGAGGGAGCTACCTAGACAGGCACACAGTTGTTCCTGCTATGAAAGGGACCAGGGATAAGTGTGAGCTCATTTAAAGTCACATGAACACCGAATATCTGTTTCCGGGTGTGTTTTAAGTGGCACAGACTTGTAAAAGGAAAGGTAGCTACTGAGTAGGAAGAGAATCCTAGGTTTTGGCAACTATACAACGAGAACTGTGATTTGTGGGATAGCTGAAATCAAATGGGAAAGGGAGAGACATGTAGAATTTAATACACATCTGAAGAGTAAAGAGGGAATTAGAGAAAAGTTGCTTAAAATCAAAGTGACTTTTTTTTTTTAACTAATTTATGCTTCCACTAAAAATGAAGGATTTGTTCATAACATTGTAACTGTTGCCACCAGGTCTGAGGTTCCCTGAGGTGCCAATAGGTGTAGGAAGTAATGCAAAGATCTCTACAAAGGGATGGGCATTGCTAGCAAATATTTCTCAGATTTCTGGCTAGAAAACACCGAATCATCTCCCACAGAGTGTATATATGGAGGGTTCCGTGAAGAACTTCATAGCTGATGTTGGGGAGATGGCTTTGTTGCTAACCTAACTGCTGCCCACGTGTGAGAACCTGACTTTGGATCCCAAGCACCTGTGTGAAAATTTGGGAGTGTCAGCCCATCTGTAGCCCAGTACTCGGAAACAGGCAGAGTCGGCCAGATCCCTGGCCATTTCAGCCAAATGGGTGAGTCTGGGTTCTGTAGGAGACTGTCTCAGATAACCTGGTAGAGGGCAGCCAAGAAAGAGACTCAACAGTGACTTCTGACACTCTGTCTCTCTCTCTCTCTCTCTCTCTCTCTCTCTCTCTCTCTCTCACACACACACACACACACACAGTACTTGTTCCTTTAGTTGCTTACTACCTTTAAGTACCAACTTCTGAGTGTAATGGAGTTCTTTAATGCCCCTTATCTTAGAAAAGTAGAAAACCTATGAAAGACTAAAGCACACAGAGCCAAGAGGAGAATTGCATGTGTTACCTTAGTCAAGTACTTGTCGCAGTACCTAACTCCAGCTGCAGCTTAGCGCACACTGTGGCAGTGTGGACAGCAAACACTTCCTGGAGCATCCCAGCTGTCCTTTGACAGCAATCCCTGAGCAGCTCTGAGGCTGCAAGTTGTCGTTAGCTGCTTTATTCATCTTAAAGTTCCTAGAACTATCAGGAAACAATGAAACATGACAAAGACAGCATCAAGGGACGTCCCTCATGGTGCATCTTATACTATGCCTCCTGTGTCCTCTTACCTGGCAAGCTTCAGCAATGCTGATTGTTGGAGGGAAAAGACTGTAAACTGTATCGCAGATAATTGTGTCACTTTCCTAAGAACAGAGCAAAGCCGAGACAAGCCCTGGTTTTAAATGAGCTTGGGAGCTGACAGGGAGAGCTGGCAGGGTGACGATTGCCACAGCCCCCTTCTCCGTTCACAGTTGACTCAGCAGCAGCCGTGCCAAAGAATGTGCTCTCATAAAAACAGTTTTCACTCCTTCTAGTTGTTTTTTCTAGGTGTTCACTGCTTTTGTTCTGTTTTGAGACAAGCTCTCACTGTCTTGGACTGGACTCAAACTTGTGATCCTTCTGTCTTTGTACCCTGAGTACTGAGACGACAAGTATGTGTTGTAGCGGCTTCTTCTTCTTCTTCTTCTTCTTCTTCTTCTTCTTCTTCTTCTTCTTCTTCTTCTTCTTCTTCTTCTTCTTCTTCCTCTTCTTCAGTATTTTATTTACATTTGTGTTTTGCCTCCATCTATATCTGTGGGAGGGTAGACATTACAGGAACTAGAGTTACAGCCAGTTGTGAAATGCCATGTGGGTGCTGGGATTTGAACCCAGCTCCTGTGGAAGTGCAGCCACTGCTTTTAACCACTGAGCCACCTCTCCAGCCCACTGTTTTGTTTTTCTTTTCTCATGACACCATGTAAGTATGAAAATCCCAAATGGCCATTTGTACTTTCTCTCTTGGAATCTTATCACCTGTCTGAAACATATGTGACCACAAAGTGAGAGTGATGTGAAATTTTATAGTTGTCACTGGTCTCAGATTATTTATAACCAACTAGGTATGGAAACAGGGAAAGCTCCCTGTTTAAGAAAGCTAGAGTTTAGATTGAAAGTACATGATAGTAAGTTAAGATTTCTTAATGGCACAGTGAACTACTGGATGGGTTGTTCCTTGGTTTACCTGTTATAATATTTAGATGGGATTCCAGAAATAGGATTGCTGCAGTAAAGAGCAAGTGATTTAAAAATATAAATATTCCCAAGCAGAAGAAATAAAAATAAAATTATTAAAAAAAATTGTGGTAAAAACCTGATAGCAGCTGAAGTGGAGGCCAAAAGACATCTGGACAATAAATGTAAAAATAAAGAGAAAATAATCTGTCCACCTACTGACCTTCAGATGGTGCCTGTCAGACTAAGGAAGAAGTGTGTGACCTGCAGCTCAGCTCTCTGGAAGCAAAAGCTTCCGGGACATGTGTTCAAAGTCAGGCTGGGCTACCCAGGAAGAATTGTCTCAAAAGAAGAGGTGAATAAAATACAAAATAAGGAAAAAAATATTTCACATAAGCAGAATCTGAACCTTTTGTTTTTTAACCAATAGGCCCCTTGAATTTTTTTTCTAAATAGATGTACTTCAGAAGGAAATCAGTTCACTCAGAAGGTTCCAATGTCGAAAGCCCAGTTGATCCAAGAACTGTTAAATATCTCACATTAAAGATTAGCCAGGCAAACCCAGAAAAATTACTTAAAATGGAATTTATGCCTTGCAAAGAACACAAAGTTGGTTTAACATAAAACCTCATATTCCACATACCAGCTAAATGAAAAATGAATATAATTATTTCAGTGAATACAGATGGACAGTTAATAATATCTATCTATAATAATTACAACTATGAAGAAACCTCTTTAACTGGAAACTGTGAGACTAATAAAAGTCTCTGTCAAATCTCCTATGTGCAGCAAATGCTGAAACCAGGAATTCCCTTTAAAACCAAAAATGTGTGCAATGTTGCTCAGTTAAAAGCCTGGCATTTCTAGGAAGTTGTACCAAAGGAAGCAAACAAAGTAAGCAAACGAGAAGATAAAAGAAAGGAGCAAAATTATAATTCACTGAGTTTTAAGTTATAATGTTTGAGAATTTTATGAAAGAATATAATTTGTTTTTATGAAATTCATCCCTACTTCCTCCCCTCCACACCCTACCCACGTGGTGGTTATTGTTATTTTCATTTGTACTAATATTTTATTTTAATTGAATACATAAAAAACTCAGAAGTCTGTGGATAAGAATTTAACAAGGAATATAGTAGATTAATTTTTTAGAGCAGTTTATATTGGGATATATAAGAACCTGTCTCAAAAGCAGAAAACAAATAGCAAGCAAAAGAGGGGGGAAAGATTTTTCAGTCAAAATAATTGGAAACTAAAAAGGAGAAAAACCCATACATATGTATACACACACGGAAACATCAGGCTTAACATGAATTTAAAATTTAGTAAAAAGAAAGGATTTCTTATCAGATACTTCAGTCAATAAGGAAGTTCCCAAGGTCGCTGGACTCCTCTGTGGGGGGAAAAAATTCCCTTCACCCCATTTCTCTTGAGCTTCATTTGAGAGAATCTTCAGACACTTGTGTGTCTGGAACCAGGCCAAACCTTTACTGTAACATCTATTTTATTTTCTGGAAGAGTTTTGAGTGTATTGAACATTCACTTTCATCATTGGACGACAGAATTTTAAACTAAGGTTTAAAATCTTTAATTAAAGATATAATTAAAGACATAATTAAAGATAGAATTCACCAGGTACAGTGTCGAACACTTGAAATCCCAGCACTTGGGGAGGCAGAAGCAGGAGGATCTCTGTGAGTTCGAGGCCAGCCTGCTCTACAAAGTGACTTCAGAACAGCCAAGGCTACACAGAGAAACCTTGTCTCGTAAAACAAAAACAAACAAACCCAAAAAAGATAAAATTCATTAAATGGGAAGTCATTAAAATTCAAGGGAACGCTTGTACTTATTTATCAAGAATGGCTCAGCCAGCAAGCACAGTGGCTCAGCTACTAAAGGTGCTACCAGTCCTGACAACCTTGGTTTCTGGGACACATGATGAAAGGAGAGAACCAACTCCCACAATCATCTTCTAATTTACACACACACACACACACACACACACACACACACACACACACACACGCAGGCAGGCACATGCACTCTGTCCACCACACACAAATAAGTAAATAAATAAATCTAGCAAAAATTTTAAAAAGAATGTCTCCTTTAAGAGCATTAGATGCAAGGCGATGTAGCAGTTGCTCTTTGCTGTCTCATTGTTTAGCTCAAAAGTGGGGCAGGGCAAATTCTGGAGTAGAATCAAGCATTCTTTAGTCATGCGTAAAGACATGCAATGATCTGGTAGACATTCATAATTGTCATTTTTTGTGAATAAATTATTTTTAATTTTCTTTACAAATATTTTGACGGAGATGTTACTGAACCTCAGTAATTAAAAAGTAAACATTACTGGTAATCACTCTGGAAAATTTTAATGAACAATGAACAAATGAATGAGGAACCAATATTTATTGACTACTTGGCATATAGTGAAAGTGAAAAGTAGCTCTTCTTAGCAACTCAGAGCAGTAGGCTGGTGCAAGTTTTGAGTCTGCCTGTAGGCAAGCCATTATAGATTTGGGAGACATTTGAGGGGAGATGTGAATGGTGGCTTTCCTTGGCTCACGTTTCTTATTCTGCCTTTATAAACTCTGGATGTCTCCAGAGCCCTCAGCTTTACTGAGGTGGACATTGGTGTCAGAGGACACGAGAAGCTGGCTTAGTAGAAAGACACACGCCACTGTTAGAATGGACTTTCAGTAAATTTCTGATCATTTTAGAAAAACATGTAACGTGTAATATTTTGCTTTGGATTTTCAATTTTGTTTAACTTTGATAGAACCGCAGGGTTGACTATGATCTTCTAAAAGTAGAGATCATTTTAAGCCAAATACGGTTAAATTCCTTTCTAAGGGAACTTTACAGGGAAGATATGTTCTGCACATTTCTTTTGTTTAGGTGTGTAGTCTGATTCCTCATAGAAGTGAATTATTAGGAGACTGCCTAATATATTAAGGTTAATGTGGACTACAAGAGCAGGCTGGAAACTGTGATGGGGTCTGAGGATAGGAAGGCGCTATGGGACTTATAGAGAAGTGTTAGCTGCCCGTGGTTATGCTCAACTTTTCAAGGTTGGGAGAGAGGTGCTACTAAATATTCTACCTAGGAAATCTAAGCCTTGTACTCAACTCAGAGACATAAACTGAAACACAAACAGCTGTTTGAAGTTAGGACCAGAAAACTCACTTCTATGTATAGTTCTGAAAAACATACCAACTGTATTGGCTTGATATATATCATATCAAGGCCCTGTTACAGGAGGAGATGAACCACAAATTATGGCTAAGTTCTACTTTAGGGCAGATATAAAATATTTGCAATATGGTAATTATGTCCAATATCTGTAAGAAATAAGTTCTTGTAAGGAAACTATAAAAACATGAGAATATTTGCTTTTAGTTTTTGTTGTGTTTGTTTGTTTTTATCCTAAGTGGCATTAAACACCAAAAAAGAAAAAGGAAGAATTCACATAGTTTTAAATGTTGCTTGCAAGTCACTATGAATGGATTTTTAAATCATGTTTCCTGTTGATACATTTAGCTAACTAAAAAGCTAGCTAAGTAACTACCATGACTTAAAATTGCGTATGTGTTTGGGATGCTGTTAAGGACTGTTATTAAGAGAATTCTAAGCATTTAAGGACACTTTGAACCGCTCTTCAGCTGGTATAAACACCCTCACTTGAGGTTTCCTACTGACACCTGAAGCTGGGTCGTCCCACAGTTGAATAGCCATTTAAGGTAAGGGGCTTCACTTCCTACTGAAGCCTGAAGATCTGAATTCTTCCTGTGCTTGTCAAGGAAGCTGTTAATGTATCCCCTCTCCGTAAACCTAACTCACACGCAGCCTGGCGATTCTGCTCCCAGAGCTCTGAGTCCCAGCCAAGTTGTCATTTGACTACATTGGCATTTCCTTGGCTTTTAGGCTATGCGGACGGAATCTCTTTCCTGTCAGAATCATAGACTGTATAATGAAAGAATTTTGATGTGTGTAAAACGTGTTTCCCTGAAATCTAAAGCTAAGTTCTCAGTCTTTCGTATTCTCAAAATTTCTGTCTGCCCGTTATACAGAGCCTCATCTTAAATTATCCTGAACTGCTCCCAGAAAGCCCTGCACTAGCATGAAAAACCAAACTGCATTTCTAAGTCTGTTTGGGTTTAAATTCTATTTGTGGGTACAGAGGTGAAAAGGAATTCCTACATATTCTTTCGTCAGTTGACAAACATAGTTTATAAAACAGTAAGTTACCCTAATTAAAAGATTAGAAAATGGCAGTAAACTTTTTCTGAAGTAAGAAAGCAGCTTCATAGAGAATTTCATAAATATGACCTGGGATATGATTCTTAGCTTTATATTTAAATGATTGCAAAAGAAGCCCCTGCCTGTCAGCATAGTTCAGGGTGGACGGTGCCTGTGAGCAGGTTCCTAACCAAAATGCTGTCATCAGAGCAGGAGTGTCTGTGCCTCCAGATGCCATAGATGACCCAACACATCTGTGAAGAGCAATGGCATTCTCAGTGGGAGAGGCAGACACTGGGGAGAACTTTAGCCTATATCAACCCGGAAACAGCAGAGCTAACCAAACTAGGGTGGAATTAAGATGTCTCAAAGTGAAAAAGTGACAATGTGTGGTTTTTACTCTTCTTAAATTAATTTTAACTACACAAATATGTAAGTGCAAAAAAAATTACACAAAACAAATGCCTAATACAAAATCTTTCATATTTATAAATATTAAAGTACTACCTGACCCACACCTTCTAATCTAAGAATCTGGTAAGAAGTGTATCTTTTCAGTTTCCCTGTGCAGTGGGACAGATTTCTGTTGCTATTTTCTAACTATTTTAAGCGAACATACCTGTTATTCTATGACCTGCTTTGCTCTTACCAATCTGCTCGATGTCAGTAAATAAAGACAGTTGTGGGGCGGTTGTTATGGCCGTTCACCCTTCTGAGCACTTTGAGGTCTATCAATGCGTTTAATCTTCATAACAACAGAGTGATTATGTCATGTCATTATCATTCCTGTTTTGCAGTTGAGGCTCCTCTGGGACCTCTGGAAGGTTAGGGAAATTGCGCAGTTTTATGGCCTGGCAGCTCATTCTGGATTCGCGCTGTAGGTCTGTTCTCGTAGCGGCTATCTCACACTGCTTCCCTGAGATGCTTAAACCTACCACCTGAATGCAATTATGCATCAGCCTCCAATCCCAAAGGGTCCATCTTCTATGAACTTGCAGTGACTGGGAATAATATGCAGAAACCGTTTAAGTTTCAGGATGCCACCAAGTGCCTCATTATGGCACGCATTTCAGTTGACAGTAGCAGAAGCCAGGTAGGACCGTTTTTGAGAGTCTCGGGGCATAGCAGAATGCACAGTAGACCCTATTGCTATGCACCTCCATTCCTCCTCACCCTGCCGCCTGGGTCTGGTCCCTCAGCAGCATTGCATTTACGTCAAAAACAACGTCAATCCAGTGAAAAAAACCAAATGACTCACAGCAGGGCTGTAGAGAACTGGCCTCTGTGTTATATGAAATATAACATCCTAATTTCATAGAGTGTTTTCATACCAGCCATTAAAATCATAATTGAATCCATTAAGTTCTTTTAAAGGATCCAATTTAAAGCAATATTGAAACTAGTCTTGAGATGCAGGTACGGCCCTGTCCCACCCACTCAAAATTCCATCATTAGCTCCTGCCTGGAGGTCTCTGACTGCATCCCTCTGTATTTATTGATCCATTCAAGGCTGCTCCACATTTGTATTTCTAGCTGCATTTGAGTCAGTGGTGCACTGCTTCACAGATGGAGGCTCTGAAGGAAAGAATAAATCAGAGAGCAGAAGAGAAAAAAGCAATTTTCCTCTGTCTTATGAACAGCAAAAGAAGATACACCAGAAAGAGGAGGGAAGGGGGGGGCTGAGTCCTGGGGCTGGGGGACACTGTTACCATAGAAATGAGGGTCTCGGTGAAGAAGGACTGACAAACTCGGCCACCTAAGACCCTCTGTCACACAGCACATAACTTAGACACTGAGCCAGGTGGATTTCCCCTGCCACACTGCCATCACCCAGAATGACAGCTAATTTTTTTAGGGTAAGAATTTTATTCCTGGGATATATACAAAGCCAAATAAAATCCCTGAGACTTGCTCTCCTGATGTGCCATGCTTCTGCAGGTTTGCGGAGTTACACTAGGATTCATATTTCTGTGTAGAACATAAAACAGAAAAAGCATGCTGGTGACAGGCACAAGACTGTCACCAGTCTTGTGAAGTTCACTTCCAAACAGAAGAGTGACCTTGGAGGGGCATGGGCCTCTGCATCTCAGTTCTGTCTAGACTGTCTCATAGAGTAACTGGGTAGATTGTTCAAGTTAGGGCACAGGCAAGAGGCCACCTTTGAGCCTTGCTTGCTTTTATGAAGAGTAAAGATGACCAGAATCCCGAGATTCCTTTGAGTTGTAACATTGTGGCTCTTGAGTTGAACAGTGGAAGAAGATAGTGAATAATGGGTGAGCAATGCAAATGTGTGGCCACCAGCAGCCTGCTAATAAGTCCTTCTCAGTTCTCATTTTATTCTCACACTTCAAGCAATGGAGTAGCTTCCGCAGTCCTGTAGACAGGATGCTATGCTGTGTTTAAAAGCCAGGATTCTACTGCCAGTGGAACCATATCTGCACAAATGGGATATACATCTTCTTTGGGTACCTTTTGTCATCTACTAACCAAAGTTGTCATCAAACCACTAAACCATCTGTCTAGCACTCAACTAATCTTCCCTTTCTCACATTCTCTAATAAACATATGAAGTAGATATATGCTGGAGAGCTGAATTTCCTAGACTGGTCCCAGCATATATGATTTCATAACTTTTAAAGCACATCTCCATGGTATTAAAATCTTGCAGTATGGACTTTTCAACACTCGCTAAATGGGCGTGGAGAGCTGGGCAGCCTGGGAGACAGAACACTAGAATAATCAAAGCAATTCATCAGCCAGCTGTGAGAGGAGGGCAAGCTACTCCAGTTTTCTGAGCTTCAGGAGAGGAAACAACCTGCTTGCTTATTGTCGTGTGGGTCTGTAATGAGGAACAAATGAGGTGGAGCGCGTGACAGTGCTTTGCATTTCAGAGCATGCAGTCCAACATCTAGACAGAAAAGACGGAGGATGTGCATGAACTGGGCTACTTTTAATTATATTATTGCTTTCATCTGTGTGGTGTTCTGCATTCTTATATGTAAACAGAGATTGTAAGGTTGACTTTCTCCCAATTATCACAACTAATGAACTCTTAATGGGCAGCTGCAAATATGGATTTTATTGGAGAGAGGAAATTAAAGTGATGAAGGTGACTCTTTTTTCCTCCATCGGCATGTAAAAGTGAAGAGACTACTAATTAGAAAACATCTAGTTATTCTTTATATTCACTTGAGTGGCCCGACTTCTCCAAATGTCCACTCTTCACTCAAGTTTAGGAACCCAAGAGCCAAGCCTTCTGTAAATATTGCTGTTCAGCAACGTGTCTCTTGGGCAAAAGCACATCGAGTTTTATTTATTAGAACTCTATGCCAAGTGCTCAGTTTTATAAGGAAGAGAGAAACCACTTGAGGTCCTTCTGATGTTTGTGTTCTATAATATGCTTAAAGCACATCTTTAAAGTGATGCGATACAAAGAAATTGCCTGGGCCAATGATGGTTGTAAGAAATATTCTTTTAAAAAAAAATCTTTCTATTAATACAAGTGCTTATTGGTTTTGCATAACTGAGTTATTTGCTTATTTTTAATAATTTAAATCCTGGACCACTTAATTGATTTCTTGGAAGTGACTTTGTTTAATGACTGCTATACTGAAAAGATGAGAGGTGATTAATCATCAAACTATTTTATTTACACTGAGTGATCATGTATATCTATGTAAAGATAAATAAATACTTTTTCTAATCAAAACTCATGTACTACCGCCTCAGTCAGTATATTCATACGTAAATTTCCTCTTCCCCCATATATACCTAACAATATTATGAGTGTCAAGAACTAGATAAAGAGGACCACTGGAATGCTCTTGTTAGCCTTTCTAATTCCTCCTCCCCTTCCACCTCTCTCTCATCCTTTATTGGGTTGGAGGTTTTCTGAAAGAGACTCACACATGATGGCTTTGAATTCAGAATGGTTTTCAACACCTTAGCCTCCAAAGTGCTGGGATGACAGTCAAGTTCTGCCATGACCAACTGCTGTTGCTATCATTTATTACCTGTTTGTTTCACTCTGTTTCTTCCCTCTTTCTTACTTGGTCTTTTTCTCTTGGAGTCATTTTTATTTTTAATTTTTTTTAAAAGTTATGTGTCCATTTTGCCTGTGTGTATGTGTTGTGTGCCACAGATGTGCCTAATGTGTTGGGCATCGGATCCCCTGGGACTGGATCCGATTGAAAGCTGCCGTACATGTGCTAGAAACTGAGCCTACGTCCTCCATAAGAGCAACAAATGCTCATAACTGTCGAGGCTCTTCTCCAGCTCTTTATCTTGACGTCCTTTTATCTTAAGAAGTGAACATTTTGCTATGGAAAACCAATGTGGTTTGTGGTTAGAAGAGAAAGTATTCAGAGAAAGAAGTGAAACGGGCATTGACAGCTTGGAATGCTGGAAAGTAATGCTGGAAGATGGCATCTTTATCCTTCTACGTTCATAGTGCCATGAGTTACACACTTGGCAGTTAAGCTGTTTGTGTAGCCACACGTTGTTCTAAGGAAACAGATTCATCTCAGATTTGCTGGGATTAACAAATTCTTTTCTAGCTTATTTTTTTAAACAGAGTTTAAAGAGGAACAAATTAGATATTCCGACACCGTAAAGACCAAAGTGGCTCAGCCTATTAGTGAATATCTGTGCTCACCTTGTGTTAACCACACTTGTTAACTCGCTCATCAGACGCCCCAACACGTGTGTCCATAAGCTGATGCAGACCGCTGCTTTTTATAGTTGTGCTGCAGAAAGGCTTTATGCTCTGTCAGTGTGGAATATTAGACAAGCTGGAAAAATTGGCACCTGTTCTCCTTGTCACCATAACCAGGGGCTGGATGTCAGTGTCTGTGGTCTCTGCCCATCAGCTGCAGCACTCTCTCACTGATCACCTTGCAATCCTCTTTCTAGACTTCAACGAAGCAGTGCCTGAGACAGAGCGTCTAGATTCGAAAGCACTGAAAACTCGGGCCCAGCTCTCTGTGAAGAACAGGCGTCAGCGGCCCACGAGGACGCGGCTCTATGACAGTGTCAGCTCGACTGATGGGGAGGACAGCCTGGAGCGAAAGGTGAGCACTCTTAGTGCCAGGAGTGTCATTGTCCACCACTGTATTCAATGTGTGAGCTGTTTTACTGATAGAGTGTGCATCTTGAAAAGAACCGAAAAGAACTGAAACAGTTTATGTCTTTGTCTCCTGAATTTGTGTTCTATTTGCTATATGGTTGTCATTTAAATTATTCTCTCTTTTATTCAACAAAGTAGCCAAAAGCGTTACCCATTTTGCCATATTTCGTGACGGTGCCTTTGCTATTCAGCTTTTAATGTAGTTGTTTTAATCTAGTGGGAAATAATGAGCATCCAAGTAATCATTTCTACATGTCTCAGGTGCCTGTGTTAGCTGCATTGTTTATTTGGTGAGTAGTTATGAACTGTGCATTATCAGCGATAGGCTGGCAAACAGAAGTGCCTTTCCCTGAGGAAAGGCGGGGCCATTGCGAAGTAAATGGTGCACAGCACTTGGAGGCAGAATTTGCTCTGTCACTTCTTGCACCAGCAAGAAGTCTCTATAACCACACGTTACCAAATCGCTTCTGCCCAAGGGTTGGAGAGTTTCTTCTCCAGAATCAGAGTCTGGCGTCACACTCCTCACCCCTGTGGCTAGCCATAGGGCCTTCTCATCTCCCCACATGACTGAGTCTCAAGAAGGATCACAGCAGCCAGAAAGGGACCCTTTCTCCTCTGTCTCGGGAGACACTTCGCCCTCCTCACCTTCAAAATCTGATCACGATCAGGAAGATTCTCCTTGCCACCGCCAAGCCACCAAGAAAACACTACAAGAGAAAGGTATTTGGATTTTGTTTTGTTTTCCCACTTCTCTTTGTTCTGATATCACTAATACCTCAATTTGTACTGTATGAAACTAGATTTTTCTCATAGGCATAGATCCTTATAGTACTGCTTTCCTTCTGCCTTAAGGGATAAGAGAGTTCCCACTTCCATGTATTTTGTTTTGTTTGTCTTTAGTTTTGCCTGTTAGTTTTAGACTTTTATCTCTTTAGCTTTCCTCAAAATTAACTATGAAGGGAATGTTCTGAAAACTGTCAAAAGATTGTATACACTAGAGCCTGGAGTTTCCAGGAACACTAACAGCCACGTGAGGGGAAATGTGAAGATTGAGTGATGTAAGCCATCATCAACTAGTAGATTTTTATTTATATAAGTTTTCCTAGTACTGATGGTGATGGTTATCATTATAATAATCATGATGCTGATTAACATTGCAGTGTGTGTGACAGGATAGCAATGGTAAAGATAAACACAGAGCAGGTAGTCACGAGCCAAAACAGGCTCATCTAGTTAAGCTTGAACTTCAAAGTAGAGTTAATAGACTTGAATTTTAAAAATGTTTCTTCTTATTTTATGTGCATGGGCGCTGTGCCTGGATGTATATGTATGCATTGGCCTCAAAGGTTAGAAGAAGACATCACATTCTGGGAACTGGAGTTATGGAGGGTTATGAACTACCATGTGGGTGCTGGGAATTAAACCCGGTCCCCTACAATAGCAGCCAGTGTTCTTTACTGAGCCAACTCTCGATCCCCTATACTTGTCTTTTAATTATTTGTTTTGGTATATAAAAGCATTAGATACATGTTCAGATAAATTGAACAGTGCAGGGAAGTATAAAGCATTAAATTCCCCCCTTTACATGTGATGTATTTCTTTATGGTAACAATGTAATATTGGTTATGCTACATTTTGTATAAGCAATTTAATTTATACATGCATACAGAACAGAATTTATTTTGATGTCTATATGTTTTGGTTTATATACTTGCATTTTTTACAAAAAAAAACACTCTTACTAATCAGTGAGATTCTGAAACTTTTTTTTACAAGTCATATTTTGTTGGCACCTCTCTAGGAATATATGTACATAAATATTTAAATACAACAAGTCTCTATATGTGTAACTAAGTGAAACCCTGTATCTGTCTATTAAGAATTATATACACAGTTATATATAATATATACAATATATTATGAAATATATTCATAAGGGAGACCGGAGAAATGTCTCCATTAATGAAATGCTTGCCACCAAGCATGTAGACCCAAGTTTTGATTCCCAGCATCCAAGTAAAAGCTGGGCATGGTGGCATACATTTGTAATCACAGTGCTGGGGCCTTGGGAAGTTGAGTGAATACAGGCATATCTCTGGAGCTCACTGGCCAGCTTATCCAGCCAGGTCGGTAACCTCCAAGTTCAATGATCCATGCTGTCTCAATAAAAAAAGATGGAAAGGAACTGAAGAAAGACAGTTGACATCATTTTCTGCAGTTCATATGCACACACAGGGCGAGGGAGCAATCATGGCAATCATGCTGTGTAATTTAAACAAAACAAACAAACAAAACTAGTAACATGGATAAATGGTTGGCAGTGGATTTGAGTAATGGATCCAAACAGCAGGAAACTGAGTAAACTACAAAAATATAACTAGAATCTCTAGGACGAGACATCAACTGGGCAAAGAAGATGGAACGAGCTCTCTAGTCATATTTATAGAGAGCAAAGATGACAGATTATTTAGAGATAGATATAGACCAAATTTTGGATTGCAAATGGGAATGACAAAGTCTGCTACCTAGACGGGGTGTCAGAAAGTGGCCATGGGAAGAATATAGAGATCTCATTCCTCTATGTTGCTTTAGAGGAAGGGGAAGCAACAGGCCATTCTGTTGACTTTAGTACCATATGCCTACAACTACAACGCGAATATTATGGATTTTAGCTGTCAAAAATCATCGAACATACAAAGTTAACGGGTGGTCTTTTAGCATTCAAGTAACTCCAAAAAAACTGATTCTTTTTTAAAAAGTGAAAATAGACTGAGGAACTTGACTCTCAGTTTCCTGAGGAGAAGGTTTACATTGGTTAATATGATATGAAAGGGAGAGCAGTGTCAACTCGTGATCAGAGAGAAAACACTTTAAATTAATTGTCAGATACTCAGAGTAGACGGAAGGGATCTGCCAGGAACACCAGCTGTGGAACGTACCACATTTATGCCCTGTGGGTACAACTGCACATCACTGTACACTGAAGTTTCCACAGGCGTTGTCCCTGCCAGGTCATAAATGACAAGCTTCCCACAGATCCTTGTGGACACAGAAACCCAGCCAATCCCTCAGTCCACAGTGCTCTGTGACTTGTGGTCAGCTAGAGTCACCTTTTAAAGAGCAGGCCTGCCCACTACCCTGCATGCACCATCTGTGAGGCAGACACTGAGTGTGTAGCACAGAACGCTGGTAGAGGCAAGAAAATTCTGTCAGGCCCACCAAACCATCAAACATGATTGTCAGCATGGTGAACAGTGTGACTGTGATGTTGGCTTCTTTCCTAAAGAGTTAAAAGGTTCCAAAACTTTCGTTAATTAAAGCGTGGTTGTGGTAGTACCTTCATAGAGCCAGACTTCCAGTAAGCGTCTCCTAAGCACCACGGGTAGTTGTTGGGAGAAGAAGACCAAGGCAGAAGCTCGGTCTCTGGAGCTGCTGCTGCTTGGAGTCCCTCTGTGTGAGTCTGTGAGACATAGCGTCTGTTTGGTAGGGCAGGGTTGTTGTTTGTTTGCTCTGTTTGGTTGTTTGCAGTGCTGGAGATTGAGGTCACAGCTCTGCACAGACTAGGCAAGCAATCTTTCTACCTTTGGACCATATCTTAGCCCCACATGTTGTTATATAAAGGCATGACAGGGATCTCTGCCCCGGAAAACTCACGGGGACTTTTAACAGCAGCCCTGTCCTCAGTCTGGGTTTACTCTGCCCTCCTTCTGATTGATGACTGCTTTGAGGTTAGCAGAAGAGTAGTACACCGACGTGAACTGAGCTTCATAGGCTCTTGGTGGTAACAGGGCAGGAGAGACAGAACCTCTCCATTTCCACAGTACTGCCTTCTTTGTGCCTGTGCTCCTTTGGAATGAATCAGAACCATAGAAGGACCAGGTTTTCTCTTCTCCAGAGACTGAGAGCTTGTGCTTGCCCTTCTTAACTTCTCCTGAGCTGACCAGACCGCTGGATAACTAAATAAAGAAACTCGGTGAGCACTTGTGTGGTACCAGCTTTGTGCCACAGACAGACAGGTGGACAGCTGCTGTAACGTACTGTCTTGATTGGGCTTTCTAGTGCTGTGATAAAACACCATGACCAAAAGCAACTTGTGGAGGAAAGGGTTTATGTCATCTTATACTTTCAGATAAAAGTGTATTCTCCAGTGAAGTCAGGGCAAGAGACACGGGTCACAAATCTAGACACAGATGCTATGGAGGAGTGCTGCTCAACATTATCTCCCAAACTCCCACAGCTCAGCTCACTGAGCTTGTAACACCCAATGGTATTTGTAGCCTAAAGTTCTCCAATCCTTCCAAAAGCAGTATGGCCAGCTGTGTCACAGCAGTAACCCACGAACCTGATCCCAGTTCCAGATGTATCAAGGTGACAAGGTTACCCATCGCATTCTAACTGACCACATAAGAGTATGTTGGCACCTCATTCTTTTTTTTTTTTTCTTGTTAAAAGTTGTATTTTAAAGTTCCCTCTGCCTTCATGTTCGTTCACATTTATTCCCATGTTCATTGCATAGTTGCTGAGTACCTAATACGTATCTAGATGTGTTTCAGTGATAATCAGAAGTGCGTCCATTCCCTTGAGGAACTGTGTGCTAGAGTCCATGTCTGCCGTCCCTCCTTCATATTCTCCTTATGTGTGTGCATGCTGCTCATTCTCTCTCTACCCCAACCCCAGCCTTGTTTGGTGACAGACTTGTCCTCTCTGGGATCCCTTGTCATGCCACAATCAACATGTAGGAACATGCTTTGCTTTCCTGACATTCTACTCTCAGGCTCTCCGCACCTTGGAAGATGTCGCACAGAACCATCTCACCCAGTGGCTGGCTATTAAACAGTGGCATGAGGAATTAGAGTTCTGGTCATCAGTTTTCTAGACCCCCAATATACACACATCTAATCAAGGTCACAATGCTGCTTCATGTGGCTAAAAAGCTTGAAAACATTCTGTACCAAAATAGTACTTTTTTGGCTTACTTTGAGAGGATCAGCTGATGTAATAACTCCTAACCTACCGTCATTCCATTCCCTCCTAGGTGGAGGATTCAAAAATCCGAAAGTTACTCAGTGAGCATAAAATTAGAATCAGACTAATGGCTATCCACACAGAGTGAGCTGTTAGTGTAGTGATGAACTTACCGAGTAAAGCTTTTTCATATGCCTCAGGATTTTTCCACCCAGTTCCCAATAAACAGATCTAGGTGTCATGCAAACATTAAAGCAATCCCATGCTCCCTTTTGATGATTGCCAAGGCTGGATACAACAAATGTTAACAGAATGGGATGCTCCTTCGTTGAAATAAAACTCCAGAGCACAAGTTCGGCAGCTCCTTGCATTCCTTGCTGTGTGAGACAGATCCACTAATCTAAGCTAGTCTTAAAAATTCTGGTGCGACTAGCTTCTGGGATCCTCATTGTATGGCCCTTCTCACTGGTTTCCCAGTGAGAGAACTAAAAAGGTCTTTGTAATTCTCCCAGGTACAAATTTGACCTCATGTTTATACTCTTGGCTAGCATTACACCTAGCATAAATCTCACCTCCTCAATTTGGCCTTGGGGCACCCAATCCACTTTCCACCGTGGTTTTCACTGATAACTCCTGCCTCTGTCCCTTTCTGCAGAATGACTGACGTAGTTAGGTGTAAAGTATAAGGCAGCATTTTCTTACTTCCCTTACTACTTTTTGTCTTCTTGGTTTCTCAGAAAGAGTAGAGCAAATAACTGGTGCTGGGCAAGTCTCTAGACGCATTTCTAAGTTTGGCTGTCTGCACAAGCACAGCAGTCACCCAAATTAACTTGCCAGCCAAACCCAACAGCCACCTGTTTTACAAAGGAAGTCTTACTAGAATGCAGCCATGCTTTTTCAGCCACATAGCATCCTTCAAGCTGTCACGGCACAGCAGGGTAATTGAGAGAGAGACTGAACATCTTCCTAACATAAAATACAAAGTATTTAGTCTCTGGCCCATTGGAGAGGGATGATGAGGGCAGAGTAGCCTCTTCCTGATTGCTGTCCTAGAAGTATGCTTCACCTTACTACTGCTTTATGAACTCTGGAGGTGGCTTAGTCACTGGTTGCCAACAGACTTTCCATCTATTGAGTTACTTACAAAGATGGCAAATAAAGCCCATGTTTTATTGCACCCCTAAGGAGAACCCTCTGGTGACCCTACTGCAATTAAAGTTTTCTAAGTGTGTCAGTGTCTCCATTGCATGTCATCATTTCCCTAATATTTGAGGGACATCAATTTCTATTGTTGGAAGAGACAGGAGGAGTCTCATAAGCACTATCTCAGGGTTTTATCTGTAACTGAATGCCAGTGAAGTTAGCCTTAGAAGCAAACCCACTATCTCTCCAGAGGGTTGTAAAACAGGGTTCTGTGACCACAAGAGGCATGAAAATGCTTCTTGTCTCCCCTACAAAAAAACATCCTATACTCAGATTTTGTCTCTAGACTTACAAACCAGTGAGCCTCTGTCCAGTCAAGATAAACTACAAATAAATTACAATAAATTAAGAATCCACTATCAATTTTCTACTCAACTTTAGAAATTAGTATTCTAAACTTCGGTGGGACTTTTGACACACTACCTGACATGCAGCACTTTCAGAAACTTTTGTAGAGTTAATATCATCCTAAACTAGAATCCAGCTCTTCAAAGTCTTGACACAATTCCCTTCTTATTCGTATACAGCACTAGGCCTCTAGGGTTTAACTATAATACTGTGCGGTTGCTGAGACTGGAGAAGATACATGATGCTGTGTTTGGTAACTTCACACAGAAAGTGTAAATAAAGTAACCATCTAAGGACTTTAAAAAGAAGAAAGGATGGGTAAGAAAGCATGGAAGTAGAGTGCTGGTGCGTGCAAACACACACAGAGATTCAAAGGAATGGGCTGTCTCCGTGGCTGAACTGTTCATTTCTTCAAGATAGTGAGATTGGGTATAGAAGCCAATAGGTCTATGGCTCTACATATCTTAGACAGTAGATATCTTAGATAATAGCTTAGAGACTTCACCATACTACTAGGCAACCACAGGCCATTCTGAGAAGAGAATGGAAAGAGAAGGATGGTGGGCACGGGGAGACGGAGCGGGAAGACGCTGCAGCAGGGTGCTTGGGAACACCATGAAACTTGCAATGGCCAGCTAATACGGAGAAGCAAGCAAGACAACACAGGGCTTGTGGCTCCAGAACGCTTGTTTAACACAAACAGAAAGTAAGACATGGGAGATATTGTATGGGAAATGTGATTGATCTCTGTTTAAATAGAGGAGGTCCTGAATCCAGGACAGAAGCCAGGTCAGGGATAGATCTGGACATTCCCATCAGATAAAAAGGGACAGTCAAGAGTCTCATTGAGCAAATGACCTCCAGAAAGCTCTTCAAGTCAGGAGAGCATGTAGTTTGGGAAAGAGACAAGTTGTTGAAGCTTAAAGATAAAGCACTTGACCTGAGTGCCTGAACTTCTGATCGGTCACAAAAGTCATACTGGGGCAGTTTCTAAAACCTCATGGACATCTCATAACACTTAAATAAGTAAATATGACGCAAAAATGTAATGTCTGCCTTTCCTTGGCTCACAGCAACACTGTATTGAGTTTTATGCAGACCCAACATTCTGACATATATTAAAAATTAATTTAACTGATTTAAATGGTAAGGGACACTATTCTTTAATCTTGCTTCTTCATTTCAGTGTTCCTTGAAATGCTTTGGCAAATGTGTGAGATAATGATGTTGGGTTGCCTAGCAGCAAGCTCTGTAATGGCATCATCAGGCTTTTAGTCCTAAGATGTCCAAATAACTACAACACTAACAGGTTACAGAGAGTCTCCATGAACACTGTGTCAGCTGTTCATCTCTCCACTCATTAAAACATCTTCCGGTTACCCATAATTCAGAAAATAATTAAGCAGACTCCTTTTAACTTCACACTGTCCTAGCCCTTCAGAGTTCTTTAGGATTGATATGGAAAATTTTTATCTCATTTATTTCTTTGGCTTCTATTATAAGAAAATTGGAAACCTGTTTTTTTTTAAGTATCCATTAACAAAATCACCTTAGAAAGTATCCATTTTTTTAAATGAGTATGTGTCACACCTATGGCTGATTAACTCAGTTACTGGAAGAATAATGATGCAAATAGTCATAATAAATATTTGAAGCAGGAAGTGAATTTTTAAAACAGGCATATTTCGGACTCTAGTATTTCATCATGTACATTTCAAAGAATTATTACAATCTGCTGAGAACCATTAACTAACAATATGAAAAACTTACAGCTAGGAATCTTAGAGTGTCTGCCTGTGTGCTGCTTTGGGGACTTGGAACTGCACTTCTGAACAGGAACTAGGTACTAGCGTCTGTTTAGAAATGTGTCCTGAGGTAAACAAAAAATCATGAACAAATAACCCATAAAGTTCATTGAACACTGTCTTGGGATGTCTGCTTTGTACACATTCCATGCCAGAATACCTAGACATTAGAAAGAAGGATCAAGCTAAAGGCTAACACTAGCAATCAAGAAGCAAGCTTGCACACATAAACACATCCATTTTAAAGCAGTACCTGTCGGTCACCCTGATGACTGGGTAGGCCGCAGTGTGCCATGCAGCAGTCTCTGCTGCAGAGTTCACCGGCCTTGCCAAACGTGGAGTACGTGACACTGGTAGAAACACCGAACCCCATTGTCAAGGCTTTCTTCTGACTAATGTCATATCTGGTGTCCTATATTCCATAGTTGCTACCCTGCAGAGTCCCGGCATCATTTATGAAGGTGCCACTCAGTCAGCTTCAAGTCCTTGAAAGACGTGAACATCCTTGGTATCATGGTAGGACAGACAGTCGTGCTCTGACTAACTCTTAAAAAACTCATTCAAACTGCTTTACAAATTGTTCTTCAGCAGCCTCTGATTCCAATATGCATCTACTGAGAGATATATAATACGATGTAATTTATACATGCTTTTCTATCTGTGCTGTGATCAATGAAAATTTTTAAATAATGAGCTATAATTATAATTATTATAATATGCTTGTTTCTTTTGTGCTGTATTCAATAACATTCTTTTAAACAATGAGCCAGCTGGAGTATAGGGCTTATCATGAAAATTGTCATTTTCTTAAGTATTCTTATATATGACTACTGCCTAAAAAATTTGTCTCACATTAAAAAAAAAAAGCTCGTTCAAAAGATATATTTGACTTCTGCTTAAGAAGGTGCCCCAGGTTCTGCCTTGTCCTGTCTTAGAACTGGCCATAGGCCCACTGGTATGGGAATGCTTAGAAGGAAAAAATCTCTATTTTTAAGATGCTTTCTGAAGCTTCCAGACCTTCGTAATGCCTGCAATTTGAGATTCATCTGGGTTTCTTAGAAGGCAGGAAAACCCAAAACCAAGAAACCTGTGAAGAAGCCCATCTTTCAGTGCCTAGGGTAGCAGCAGAGATAGGGCAGAGCTGCCTCCATGCCTGCTTAAAGTGAAAGGATTCTTGCTCATATCATTCATCCCTGTGTGTATGAGGCTGTCAATATCCCACTTTGCTGAATGTTTCCCACCATGGCTGAGGGTTTTGTTTGTTTGTTTGTTCTTGTTTTGCTTTGTTTTTTATCTTGTATACAGGACAGTCATGCTCTTATACATTGAAGAATTTAAGCAAAACCCTTAGATTCAGAGATACATTGACTTTTGATTTGTGGCTTAAAATATAAAAATAACTGATCTTTTCCCTGTGTCCTAGAGGATGCCAATTCTCCTAAGTCACTAAGATCATCTAGTTCATTCGTGGTACAAGGAGGAAAATTTAAGCAGAAGTTTGTGGATCTGGGGTAAGCACTTCCTTCTGGAAAAGTAGTTCTCCATAAGGGAAGATTAAAGGAGGTGCTACCTTCCTTTCTCTGACTATATGTTGTTGTTGTAGGGCACCTTTGCGAAGGAACCCCAACAAGGGGAAGAAGTGGAAAGAAAAAGAAAAGGAAGCCAGTAGGTTTTCTGCAGGTAGCAGGTACGGGTGGGTGATTAAGAATATACAATTATTTCTTTAGCTAACTCTCTGGCCCTCTTTTACTGCTAACCAAGCTCAGTGGTCACTGCTTCTAAACCCCTGAAGAACCCAGAGTTGTGCTTAGAGAAAAACTGAACCATTAGTTTATGGCTATCTTCAGCTATAGCTTTGACCCCACTGGCCAGTAACTGTGGAATTACAGTCATGTGAACAATTTCATCATGTACTTATTTACTTGTTTATTTTTGTGATGGGTTTGTTTGGTTCTTGGTTTTTGTTTTACTTTGTTGGCCTAGCTATTCACAATATTAATTAATGCCTTTTATCTCCCCACATCCTCATCTAATGGAGTAATTTTGCATTTGGCACCGTGTTGGCAGCCTGTAAGAATGGCCACCATCTCTTTCTGGACCCAGCTGTTTACTGGACTTGCAAGCACTATTGACTATACTTACTTTTCAGTAAAAATTTTCTATAAAGAACTAAGTTTTGAACAGCAGAAGTCAGTGAGGAGCATGATGGGCCTTGTCTAGATGCCTCTCCAACATACTGTGCCAGCATATTTAATAATGACTGCACTTCATCACAATGGTGACAGTAATTCTTAGTGCTACTCTCACTGTCATAGACTAGAGAAGAAACAGAAAATCCAATCCCAAGAGACAAAGACTTGCTTAGAGACCACTTGCCCAATTCATAGGTTGTCCCCGACTCTTTATCATATATCCGTCCTTTGCAATGCTGCTTGGTAAGAAACTGGAATTGGGAGTAAGGAGAGAGAATTCCAAACTTAGTTTTTTTGAGTCTGGTTTTCATTTTTGTCCTACAGTGGGTAACGGATAGAATGCCCTCTGTATTTTGAGGGAATCTCGAGAAAATTAGACACGTGTGAGACTATAAGCAACTCAGAAGCAATTTAACTCTGCATTTTTAAAGTAAGAATAAAAAGAATAAAAATACCGCTTTGTACCTTAAAACGAAATGCTATTGACCATACTTAGAAAAATAACGAAGCCCCTTCCAGGAGAGCAGGAGCTGAGCAAAGTCATAGAGAGGGAACCCGCCTGTGGGAGGGTGCTGGCCGTCCTGCGATATTTCAGCAGCACAGCAGTCTTGTCCTCTCAGCTTCCAGCTCAGCCCTCGAGGAGCTTAAGCATAGATGCTTGCAGAAGAGAGCGTGTTTGGCTGGGTTGCAGGTGCTCATAGTGTTGTTGGGCCCTGGCTATACTATAGAAGAAGTCAGAGTGAGTTAGAGGTGGTGTCACCAATACCTTGTGTACCACAGTTACGGCCATTTTTGAACCATACCCAGGCTGCTAGCTCATCTGTATGTCTCCAGCTCTGTCTTCATGAAATATTAATTCTTAATTCCCACTGCTTCATTGGAGACAAGTAATTCTACATGTACCAACACCAAAAATAGTTTGCTATTAGAATTGTAATTTTACAATTATCAGTAATTATAGTAGAGTTTTAGTGGGATGAAGAAAAGAGTTTATATAATTGAAATAGAAAAACAAGAGAAGAGAGAACTTTCCTGCTTCAGAAAACAAATTTTGAGGTGTCAGAGTAATTGGGTAACACTGATCAGGTCAGCTCCTGTTCTGCTCTGTGGGCTGATAATGGACCCAGAACATCTCAGACATATTCCCAGAAGAACGGAACTACCCTGTAGGCGCTTCACACAGCTGGCCCCAGAGGACCCACAGGTGGGGATCACACACGTCACCAGCTGCGGGGAGAACCCCAGGGCTGTCACAGAGAAGAACAGAGAATGTACTCTCCCCCATGCAGCTTTCTCAGAAAAAGCCGCAGAGAGCCTCCGAGCAGGCTGATAACCCTATCTGTCAGGCCTTTTGTGGAGTCCCTATTAGGTTGTTAGAATGAGTAGAGGGCATCAGTCAGCTCGACTTGTAGCTGTTAGACCTGAAAGAATAAGACTTGCACTAAATTTAGTCTTGGTTGTCACTTTGCCTTCCCCAGAGTTTACTCTGCTGTGTTTCTTGTGTGGACATAATAACTTAGATACATGAGCAGCAGGAGACACATAGAGAAAAATAGATGGGTATAATGACCATAATAAATAATCCCAGGGAAGAAATATGATTTACTGTGCACAGTAAACATTCTGATTTGCACAAGCACTATAGGAGAGAGCAAGGAGAAGAAGCATCAGGTGAGCAGAGCCTGTTTAGCACTGAGAGGGACATACCTGAGGCATAGGCCATCCTGGACTGTAGAGAGGTGGACATTGGTTAGTGTTAGCAAAGCACCTGTGTGGAACACTGTTGAGAGGCCCGTTTAGATTCAGCAGGGAAGTGTGTGTGTGTGTGTGTGTGTGTGTGTGTGTGTGTGTGTGTGTGTCTGACAAGTTAGATGATGGTGTGTTGGGGAAGTGACAGAGAAGGAAAATGGCTCTCCTCTTTGGAAGTGATTTGCATTTGCCTTAAAGTTATGAACAGTGAAAAGAAGCCTGAGATGCAACCCGAGGTGGTAAGTCCTGGCTTTGGCTTCCGACCAAACTGTAAGGGCGTGGCGTCTAGCTCGGGAGCTGGCTCTCTCTGCTGCCACTGGTCAGCCGCAGTTGCTGACCTGGTCTACAGTGAGATGCGCCATAGCAGAGAATGCACACCTCCTTCAAAGACTTAACGTGAAAAGGAATTCTAAACCACTTGGTTTTTATGATATCAATTATATAGTAAAATGCTTTATTTTAGATTTGGAATTGTAGCTACATTTACTTTTAAAATTAGTTTTATCTGTATCTTTTCATGAGGCTAGTAGAAAATTTTTACTTCTACATGTCACTCACACTGTGTTCTATTAATATGGCTCTAATCTGTATGGTTCTATGAAAATTGAGTGTTCTTTAGATTCTAAATCACTATTATGTTGGCCTGTAATTAATATGTGTCCATACATTCTTTATGTGTAGTCTACTTTTATTTTCAAAATACTGTGTTTACACTCCTAAGTCCATCTTTAGCAACATAATTTATTTTGAAGTAAACTACGTGGGGAAAAGATAATGGAAAAAGTACAGTTATGTGGTACCTAAACTGCGTCATGTTCAGCAACAACTTCATAGTAAGTACCGTCTTAGCTTCTTAATGAAAAAATGAAGGGCATAGGTCAAAGTTCAAAATCTAAATTCAAAACTCAGTTCTGCCTTTTATCTTAGACAAGTTATTTAAGCTATCTCTGGCTCGGTTTTCTCATCTGAAAATGCAGTCACACAGCTATTACTCATGCAGTGATCTGCAGACTTTTGGGAAGGCTGAGAGGGTCACATTTAACATACAGACATTGCTGCTATCATCACTCCCAATATTTAGAGAAAGTTTGCTTGGAGAGAATTAAAGCATTCTCTGCATGTATTATGCTAACAGGCTTGTCCGTGCAAGGATGGCTTCCATAATATCTTGGAAAGCCAGTGGCTCAACAAATTGAACAGCAGGCAGTCTTTCATAGATGATATTCCTCTCAAAATCTTTAGATAACATGGCATGCCAGGAGTGGATCCTATGCAAGTGCCTGAGGGACTGCTTTGCCCTGCTGCTGGGTAAGGCAGAGGCCAGCTTGACAGCCCTCCAAGGTGTGCAAATGCACACCTGTTAGCAGAACACATGAATGTAAGCAGGAAGACGCCTTATGTGTGCTTGGGCTGAGCCCAGACAGATCACCGCTGGTTGGTGCTGAGTCCCGTGTGTAGGGGCTTGGTCTTATTGATAAAATACTTCAAGAACAAACATGGGGGCATCTCAGTGATAGTCTTTTTTTTTTTTCATTGTATATCCCAATTATAGCCCCCTCCCTCCCCTTCTCCCAGCCCCACTCTCCCTCCCTCTTCCTCCCTACTCCTTTTCCCTAGTCCACTGAAATGGGAGTTCTCCTCTCCTGCCATCTGCCCATAGCTTATCAGGTCTCATCAGGACTGCGTGGATCGTCTTTCTCTGTGGAGGGAACAGAATGGAAGCCTACTATAGAGGGTCTTCTGAAAGCAGGGTATCAAAGCAGATGTGAGATTCACAGCCAAACTTTGATCAGAGGGTAGGGAGTCTTATGGAAGAAGGGGGAGATAGAAAGACATGGAGGGGACAGGAGCTCTACAAGGAGACCAACAAAGCTAAAAAATCTGAGCCCAGGGGCTCCTGCAGAGACTGATGCACCAACCAAGGACCATGCATGGAGAGGACCTACACCTCCTGCTCAGATGAAGCCCATAGGCAGCTCAGTCTCCATGTGAGTACCCGAGTAAGGGGGCAGGGGCTGCCTCTGTCATGGACTCAGTTACCTGCTCTTTGATCACTTGCCGCTGGCAATGCGGCCTTGTCAGTGATAGTCTTATACTTAATGATTACAGTATGTGGCTCAACAGTGTCATCAGCTAGGAGCTGCTTTGTATCAGCTAGACCTCAGAATGGGACTGAGAGAATAAGGAATGAAATCAGTTTCCCTTTTAGCTTCCATAGCTTCAGACCAGAAAGGGTTTGGCAATTGTATTTTCTGTCACCAGTATCTCTTTTAGCTTTATGGTAGGTTTAAAATCCCTGCCATTGGCTCTTGCTATGGTTCCAAGCAGCCCACGCATCTTCATCACTTACACACGAGGCTTCTGCTGGTTTGTTTTTAATCTAGCAATGGGAAGCCAGTGCTTAAAGATGAATTAGAAGCAGCTTCAAGATGTCCCATTATTGTGATTGAAATCTGCCTCCTTTTAATTTTTTAATTTCCCATCTAGTAGTTTTATTACTGACCACTGCTCATGCCATTTTTCTCAGAGGAAGCTGACATATTGTCATATTCCCACCTGTGCTTGGGAGGAAATTGTTACAGAGAATGATTTCATCCTTCTCTTTCTGCACACCCTGCCCTGATAAGAGCAGTCACTTTTATGCAGCCTCTGAGTAACAGCTGGGCCAGGGTAGAGCCAACTGATGGACCCTCCAACAGCTCTCCATTGCCTGTACATATGAAACACTTCTGAATGAAGTAAAAGACAAAACCAAACAAACAAGGGGTAAAGCTCACAGTGCGTGGAGTGCTAGCCTGGTACACATGGGATCCTAAGTTTCACCTCAGTCTCTGAAGTGGGTCCGGTGGCCATGCATTGGAGGGCCCAGCACTAGGGAGGTGGAGGCAGAAGGATCATAAGTTCCACATCATCACCTCTACTGCATAACAAGTTCAAGGCCAGCTGTAGGTACTTGCTACTCTGCTTCAAAACAAAGAAAAACTTTCTTTAAAACATTCCTATGTTAAATCTGTAACTATAAGGGGACTCTAAGCATCTCATTACTCTCATAGGTTTGATTGACCTTATATATAAGAACACAAGTATCAAGTGAGGTGTAGTGGGCTGGAGAGATGGCTCAATCAGAAAATGAGAGCCAAACATAGGGTAGGTCCTGACACTCATGTAAAAGCCAGGCTTAGCCGTGCACTTCTGTAACTCTAGCACTGGAAAAACAGAGACGGGCGCACCTCTGCCCCCCCCCCCCAGGCAACAGAGTGTGAACTCCACATTCACTGAGAGACCCTGTTTCAAGAAAGAGAAGGTGAGCAAGGTAGAGAAAGACAACAGTCCTGTCAACCCTTGGCCTCCACACACATACATTCACACGCATATGAACATATGGGTACATCATAGGAAGGGAGGGAGGGGGGGAGGAAGAAGGAAGGAGAAGGAAAAAGGTTTATATCCTTAATGTGAGTTTAAATTTTCAAGGGTGTATCTCAGGTGTAAAGTATGTGATTAGCATGCCCAAGGCCCTGAGTTTAATCCCAAGCACCAAAATTAATGAAAATAAATTTTAAAAGGCACATTTTGGTCAGATTTATAATAGCGTACCTTCATTACGTACCTAAGCAATGGATTTATTGTTCTGAAATTAACGTGTTTTGAGAACATGGATCTACATGATCCTTTTTCAATTTCAACTTAAACCCTGCAGAGGAAAGGGAATTGTTTGGTCATCTCCTGGGAATTAGGGCTAAGCTGTCAAGTGTGACTCTTAAGATGGACTCTTGGCTGCTGATCCGAAATTCCAAGCAGAGCTCTGGATCTGGGAGTAGATGTCCAGGCTAACTGAGCCTGAGCACCAGAGGGACATATACTTCTAATCCTACCCACCAGGATCTCAGTCCCCAGTAGCCGGGGCGGGCTCACAGCTCCAGTCTCATCAGCGGGTGTTAGGTCAAAGTTACCCCATCTGACATAGACAAGTGGAAGTCTGCACACATTTCTCAGGTACAGCTGTAGCTTCCTTCGTAATTTACATGAGTCTGTGGTCCTTAATATTCTTTCTGCCTGGCGATTTATAAACTGTAAATGATATTTTGATGATATTTGACTAAATGCTGAATACTTCATATTCCTTATTTGCAGAATCAAAATGACAAACACCACTGTAGGGTATTTAACCGAAAAATTAAATTTTGAGTGCTAGCCCCAGAATAAACGGATTTCAGATAAATATATGAGTTAATTGCACTATAAAGTTATTGTCCAAAATAACCATTTATTTGACTGCCAGGAAAGGTTAATCCGATGACATTTTTTGAGTTATGAAAATTAAATTTTATGACAATTGTTTTTCTCTAGTTCCTAATAACAAACCACGTAAGGATAAAGTATGGTAGACACTTGTGATTTTTATTTGTTTTAATGATAAGCCTTTGATAATGATAAGCCACTAAAGGTGAAAGGTGGAAAAAGTGCAGAGCACATAGCTTCTTTGGCTCTGTGAAAAATATAATTGGATCCATTAAAAATTCATTCTGCTAAACCTGATTTAGAAAAGAGAGGAAGAAAGAAGGAAAAGAGGGAAGAAAGAGAGGGAAGGAGGAAGGAAGGAAGGAAGGAAGGGAAGGAGGGAGGGAGGGAGGGAGGGAGGAAGAAGAAGAAGAGTGAGGGGAGGAAGGGTATGGTATTGTTCCAGACATTTTCTTCACAGAAAAAAAACAGGCAAAGAGGCATTCAAAATACAAGTCCAGTTACCAAACCCTTTCTGCTCCTTCGTAGGATTCGTAGGCTTCGTAGGTTTAATTTATCCAGGAAGAAATTGGTGTTTGTTTAAAAAAAAAAAAAAAAAAAAAAAACATGCCTGATGCTGTTGAGTCTATAATTTTAGAGTAATAGAGTATTGTGTGTCCTAATGAATATTGTATTACTCTAGGTTCAGACAAATGAAAACGAGTTATTTTCTTTGAGAATAAAGGTTGGACACAGGGGTTAGTTACACAGTCATGGATTTTTTAAATTATAGATAATAAATAGTAGGGCTAGAAGACAGCCGCAGCAGGGCACAGCCAGGCTCATTGAGGGCTGGAAAAAACAAACACACAGGAAACCAAACAACAACAACTACAAACCCTCACTCCAGAATCTTTTGATTTTCAGCTGTGGGACAGTGGTTATTGCCCTGGAAGTGAGCAGGCCTGCCATTGATTCCTGCCAGCTCTTTCCCCATCTTTCTATTATGTTTGTATGTATGGCTGCAGAAAGAGAGTCTCTGGCTGGGCTTCTGTGACCTTGCTCATCATTATAAGAGCACCTTGGCCTGGAGAACATCCTCAGTGCTGGATGCATATATCCATACTCTTATTATTAGTCTTGAATATGTTCCTGGCCGAGAGCACTTTATGAGAGCTTTAATTCGCTGTACTCTTTCGAATTTTTTTCCAGGTGTTGCTTGCCCTGGGTTTGGACTCCCTTAACGTCCCTTTCAAATGAAGCTAGCTAACAGCAGCATTCAGATTTCCTGCCCTTTCTCCTTAATGTCATTAGTAACCGTCGTTACTAAGACAGTTGAGTTGGGAGGGGGGTGAGGTTGCCGTGCTGTCCTTAGTTATATAGCTGCCTCGTAAACTCCCAGACCGTGGCGATCTATTTAAATACTATACTTTTCTTGCCTCAGCGTTGTCCAGCCGGAAGGGAGTGTGACCCGCAAGACCAGCTTTTCCTTGAATGTGCCCAGTCGCTAGGGTGTAGGACTGCAGAGAAGATATTTTTGTATTTCTGAACAGGCTGTTAAGGACATTCTTACTGGAATGTAGGGACTAAGTTAAAGACAAGGCACAGAAGTGAAGTTATTCCTGGATAGATAGTGAGAGATTTATCTCTCCAGGCAGCACAGGGTCACATTTTAATGGGATGTGGGAACAGGCAGAATGACAAAGCTCCTAGTCGATCCCTGGGCTAAAGCTGGAGTCTCTAATCTTATCTCCCTCCTAGAAGTATTTATTAGTGTGTATTCACATTCCAACCGGGATTGTTTATCTTAAGGACTTAAGATTTCTCCCCCTCTCCCAGATGAACGAAGAGGAAATCTATCCCATTGCTTTATTGCCATCCAGATTTATGTTGCCAGAATCCTTCTCCTCAGTATAGACCAAAGGGTGATAACGCTGAGGTCTCAAAGTGTCAAGAACCATGAGAGGAAGCTGAAGTGTGTAGAACCAGGGAAGCTCACAACTTGACTCATGTAATCACTAATGTGCTCTGTTCTCTCATGACTTCCGTTACATTTGCATTTTGTATAATCTTGATAAGTGAAGATGTAGATAATAAAAAGCGACACTTTTAAACTCACTAAAATGATCACATCTTCTGGATTCTTGTATGTGACCATCATTTTATTCACCTACCTGCTAGTCAGTTTTACCAAAACGTCACCAATGTTTCTATTCTTGTTGTCTACTCCTATAACCTTTTGCATCTGCATGTTGCCTACAGTCTGCAGGATGCTTGCATGAGGATTGTTGCATTTGGTTCTTGTAGTACTATTTAGAAACAAGCCAGAAGTTTTAGGACTTACCGTTGTTTCAATAAATTTGAACTGTACTTCAAAATGCCCTTGAAATGAAGTGTAAGGATACCCGAAGGAATCTAAGTATATATCCAAGTATATGCTATCAAGGCATTTTTAATCGAAGGGTCCCTGTTGTCATAATATCAACAGCTACTGTGTAATTGGCTTCCATCCAGTATCATTTGGACACACTGAGGATGGCCTCTTCCAAATGCACACTAGCATTTTCTTCTTCAGCTCCTAGCCAAGTGTTTTCATTTGACCAATAAATAAATACAAATATGAAAGTGCATCCAGCAAGTGTAAAACAGAGAAACTGTGTTTCTTGGCTGCTTTTGGATCTTTAAATATTTCTAGACTGAACATTTACACTCTGATAGCTTTCGTGACTCTTTAGCAAATGTTAACCTATTTAGTCCATACCAGTCATATATGAGCTGTATCAACATACTCACTTTGTACAGATTGAAACAGAAGGATAGAGAAGGCCTGAGGCCACACCCTCAGGAGATGATCGGCCCTCAGCTTCCAAGGGACCCGTGATGGCTTCAGCCCCTATATTCCTTCTGGGTAAAGACACTGAGACTGTGAAGAGAAGCCAGTAAGCTGCATGTTCTGCTTAACATGCCCTGAAGTGACCAGATCACTGGGATGGCTCAGGCATAGATGTTGGGAGCATGAATCCATAGGCAGGTAGAAAGAATGCTGGTTATGAGCTAGTGTGACTTGCTGCGGTGGCTGCCCTAAGAGGGGTCTCCCAAAGGCTGTAGCACCCTTATTTTATTGCATCCATGCACACTTAGAAAGGCACATTTAATACATTTTTTGTCTTGGAAATAGCAGTACAAAACCATGTGTTGTCACAGATTCCATTTAAATGTAAAAAAGGTAAATGTTGAGGTTAATGCTATTGCCTGAAGCGATACGTCTTTACTGCCATAAGTAGACCGGTTTTTCAGAGCGCTTTCCTTACACTGAGAGTCTCACTGGAATTGGGTTCAATATGTCTTTTGCCATTTCTATGTCTAACAAGCCCATTCTTTTCACATCACAGAATCTTCAGAAGCAAGTTGGAAAACTGGAAAGCCAAGCCACCCTCCGCAGATCAGCCCTCTGCTCGCTCTCCTTGCATGCCCTTCTCCTGGTTTAATGAGAGCCGGAAAGGATCCTATTCCTTCAGGAACCTGCCTTCAGCTCCAAGTCCCCCTCAGCCTTCTCCTGAGACTCTAATTTCAGATAAAACAGGGTCCAAGGTAGACAACAGTGGACTAAAAAAAAAAAGCTGACAAGAAAGCCCCCAGTCCTCTCTCTTCAGTTTCTGAAAGGCCTTCTCAACTTATGTGTGCACCCTGGATCTCAGGAACCAACGTGCTAACACTGCCATAGGCATGCATGGTGTTTCCTTTGTGGGAGAAGAGTCCCACCTAACCGGCACCCTCTTCAGTACTCTTCCATTCTAGCGTGTGCATCTCTCTTCAATTTGCCTGTCATCTCACTTACTGCTGTTTAATCTGTTTGACAGTTAAGCCATGCTGGGAAAGAGGCATTTGGATGATGAAAGTGTTGGTAGATGTTTGCTAAGTATTCTCTAAACTGTGTTATGAAATTATTTCACTGTGCTTTTCAAGATTTACTAGAAAACAGATAAATTTGGGACTGACTTACGTTCAATATGTTTGAGTGAAACAAACAGAAAACAACAACAACAAAAAAACACCAACATATAGCACTTTACTTATTTTTTGTCTCAAACATCCATGCAGAGCACCTGTTCTAATTCTGTCACCAAAGTTCTTTAACATGAACAGAACTGCAAATTGTTACGCATTGGTATAATGCTTTTCAGAATGCATGATGGTTATTTCCAGCATGACACTGCAAACCTTATCTAACATTTTCCTGAAACACATATGGTGGCTAACCCTTGAGTTACTTGGTCTTCTTTTTTCTGTGTTCACTCTTCTTTCCCAAACAGAAGCGTGTGATTAATCTTACTTGAACTTAATTCTTTTCTTGAGGTCAGCAGCTCAGAGCAAAGGGCTTTGCCCGAGGGTCTGGGGGGTTGCCTCTCCAGTGGTCCTGCCAAAGGGTGATGTTTTGTGTCAGGCCTTGCTGCTGAACGTTCTGCCAGCCTCATTCCTTTTGGGGAAGATTTGCCAAATCTCGGAGTTAGTTTGGTACTAAAGTCTAGAGTCTCTGGCATGGTATTTATTCTCAATAATCAGCTAAGCCCAACACAAAGGAACATAATGGAAACAACAGTCTGGTTTCTACAGAAGTGCAGTTTGAAACAAGATGGTGTTGGGCAGTTACGTAGAGTTCCTGGAAATCCAACCACTTTACAGGTAGCAAAAGACGTTTTGGTAATACTTGACCCATTGGGCCTTCTACAGTTCTGAGACTTAAGGTTCACTTGAGTGAGTCTAACATTATCTCACACAAAAGAGAGGTTCATTAGAAAACATTCTTATAAGTAAGGCTCTGTGGCCATTGTCAAGTTGTCTTTACATCTGCTGAGCATGTTAAAGCAGTTCTCAGGAAATTCACTTTTTTTCCCCCACACTCCACCTCCCTAACCTCAGGAGATTATGCATTCCTGTGGGTCTGAACCCTACTGCAGTCTCTGGCTGTATGCTGGTGCCATGAGAGAGTTATTTTCCAACAGGTTACTAGTGTTGTGTTGTCAGACCATGCCCTCCTCCAGAGCTCGTCATTCTAAAGGGTACATCCAGGAGGGGACCTGTCAGTTCTCACAGTATTTATCACAGCCAGCTACATGCCATCCTTCCCAGGGGCACTCCAGCTACCTTCCTGATATGAATCGCCATCTGTTCCTGATAACTCAGCCTCTCCACACCATCTTGTGTTCCTGCGCACACTGGTGCTCCTCACAATTAGGGTCACAGCAGATGGGCTTGTTAATATCACTCCTGAGCAGTTGCAGAGGATAATGAATTCTGTGCCCTTGGAGAGAAGCCATTTCTCTACAACACCTCTTCTTGCATCCATGGAAAAGGTGCCCAGGATTTCCAGTCAGGCTCAAAAGCTGGAGCAGCACCCACCATTGCCCAGCTGACGTCATCCCCAACCCAGCACTTGAGTGTCTTCCGAAGAAAGTTAATTAAAATGAAGCAGTTGAGGACTCGGGATCACTCCTGCCTCTAGCTCACTCTCTGTGTTCATTTAACATGGTTTTATTCATTTTTGCAGAATTTCACCTTCAATGATGACTTCAGCCCAAGCAGTACCAGTTCAGCAGACCTGAGCGGTTTAGGAGCAGAACCCAAAACGCCAGGGCTCTCCCAGTCCTTGGCCCTGTCCTCGGATGAGGTACTGTAACGGCACCACGGCAGAATTTATTTTTTATGTCACTTAATTCCTCCGTATCCCACGATGGGAAGATATTTGAGGGTAGATTTAGCATAGAAGCCATCAACACTGAGGTTTTATGTTTAACACAAATTCCTCATAATTACATTCCCCTCGCCTTCAACATTAAAGAAAAGGATAGTTTCTGAGCCCCTTACATCTCCCTGGGGATCCCATTACATATGTAAACACACATGGTAGAGAGGCTGGGCCCTGGAGAGCAAGACTAGATAAACGGTTCAGATCACTTGGACACTGAATTATCCATTCTTTCTCTCCTTATACAGCGTTGCTCCTACCCCCAGACTCTGACAGTCCTCTGACTGTGGTATGCCCCCCAAGTTGAATCATTACAATCAATAGGCACAGTTCAGGAAAGGAAACAGAGTAAGAACCATTTATCCAGATGCTAGAGGGAGAATTAGCATTGCTAGATTACCAGGAAGTATGTATGCAGGAGATAAGCAGAAACCTATGTTGGTATTGACTTAGTTCTAAAAATGGTGGCAGTGGTGGGACAGGAAATAATATAATTAGAATATGTTTATTTTAAAATAAACATCTAAAATAATTATTCTGTTTCTTTTTGATGGGAGTTTTGTGAAATAAAACTTTTTTTTTTCTTTTAAACTTTTCTGGTCATGTTTTTCCAGCTGGGCTTGATTTTGATGTATGCACTGTGGATGCTATGTGTCCCATTTCTGTAACACTCTTCTTTCTGGTTCTTTTGTTGCTTCTCACCCAGAGCCTGGATATGATAGATGATGAGGTGAGCTATCTGTGGGTTGTGTGTGATGCCTTGTCTGGTTTGAAGCTGCTTTTTTCTCCTTACAAATGACTTATGAATCCAAGAACACAAAAACACTGCTCATAGTGCAGGGAGACAGTCTGCACGTGTGTACATTTTACTGAAAAGATGTTCCTGGATCAAGAGGCCCTAAGTCCTGCCTCCAGAGCCCCTCATGTGTCTCCCGTAGCCATTAGCTGACATGGTCCATTCCTTTTCATATCCTCTGCCTTCCCCTCAGCTTGCACCCTCCCCTCTGCTCTGCTCTTCAAGTGGCTCACCATATAACTCCTGTCTTTTCTCTGAGACCTGCAATGGCTTCATCTTCTCTCAGCTTAGCGGTTCTGGGAGCTGTTCTGCCTCTTTACACAAATGAAGAGCAGTGCGCAGGCTCTACAGTGGCCAGAGCCTGACATTTGCAATGAGTGTGTCATGAAGCTCTGTCATTTATTGCTATGTTGTCTAAGAGAGATCATGTAAACTTTCTGATCCCCATTTTCCTTATCTCTTAAAGGAGTTGTGGGTGTTAGCAGCCTACGTTCCTCACAGGTTTGCTTCCTGCTCAGATGAAATATGGCTGTGAAATTTCCCTAACAAAGCTTGAGGGCTTTTACCTATAGAGTGATGGAGATTGATATTTAAAATGTGTTTTTATATAACTTCAATGCCTTCACAAAGGATAATTTTAAGTGATGTATGACATATAGAGAACTATGAAATATGTATTTTCCACATAGGATAATATCTCCATGGTTTTTTCTCATCAGTGTTAATGTTAATGGTTATTTAGTCATCAATGTTAATGTATGCTTTTTCGGGTTTTTTTATTTCCTACATTTGAAATGGTACTTTATTTGTGGGATAGATTTGATTTTCTGTCTACCAGAGTCATACAGGTAATAGACTTCTTTTCTAAAACAAATACAGCTATTATCCTTTATGATTTACAAGTAAATACAGCCGTTGGAGCCCGAAAAACTCCTTTGATAGCACAGTGTGAGGCTTGGTGTCACAGTCCCTGATCAACACTGCATTTATTCCCCCCGCAGATCCTAGATGACGGGCAGTCTCCCAAACACAGCCAGACTCCCAGTCGGGCTGTTCATGAGTGGAATGTGCAGCAGGTTTCGCACTGGTTAATGAGCCTAAATCTGGACCAGTATGTGTCTGAATTTAGTGCTCAGAACATCACGGGGGAGCAGCTCCTGCAGCTGGATGGAAACAAACTGAAGGTAAAACATTCTTTGTCTGTATTGGGTTACCAGTTCTGTATGTTACTTGTAGCCCCTGACATGTTCTTGCTAGCCAAGAGTGTCCTGCATATCCATGTGGTAATTCTTCTCAATGCGTAGCAGAAAAGATACTTAATTTTTTTCAGTAAGAAATGAAGCTTCAGGAAGCTCATGAGGAGCTCTGACTCAGGATAGGCCACTGTCTAAGAGAGTTAGGGACCCTTCCCTTGCCTTCGCCGGGTAATATGTGATATCTGTATTAAAGCCACTCACTTTCCATTGCACTGTTAAGGTTTAATAATGATCAGTATGAATCTTTCCTTCTGCATTTCTCTCCAGGCGCCCCCTCCTACCCACTACTTGAAAACTGAATTGGTGTCCCCTACTTTCTTCCCCAAGTATATGCAAACCATCCCTACCTGTCACCTCCATTGCACCTTCATTTCCGCCCATACAGCCAATCTCTCTTAGAGACTGAGATGGCGCCCAACTCTGTGGAGAAAGGGCAAGAGGAGGGTACCAGCCAGCTCTATACAGCCCTCCCTACCGCTAGGCTGATGGATAGATGAGTATCTCTTGACAGTCTTTGAAAAGGTTAGCGATCAATCAATAGCTGTGAATATGAAGGCCCCATTGACAAGGCTGTCCCTGTTGGGGAGATGGATGCAGCCTGCTGCTGATGCTGAAGGTCATGGAGCATTTAAAGAACACAACCATCTCCCCTGATTCTCAATTCCAAGCGAATCCAGCAACCTCGTCATTGTAATCAGGCTTCCTTTATAGGTCTGCCTTTGGGAAGACAATGGCTGGAGAGGTGCTGACATGGGCATGCTGGCCCCAAAGACTTTTTTTGAGTCTCATTGTAAATAACTGCATTGGCAAACGGGAGGCCATTTCAGTTCTCCCTGCCCTTCTTGGAGCTTTCTGTGGCAGCAGGTGCTCTCTGTTACCCTTTGAAGATATTGATGAGTTTAGCAAGACTTCAGCTGAAGGTTGAAGAAGCAGGATCGTGCCCTTTTTATTTATTCTCTCGTTAGTTACCAATTTGAAAACATTTTCTTAATGACTTCTGGAGTGTATTTTGCAAGAACTTCAATGCACGAAGCACAGATCCTCAGGGCATACAGAATTTAGCACATGTTGACTGCTTTTCCTCAGCTCTGACCTCTTTCTATGTTTAACTAAGGTCATGAGGTTAAACATAGTATGATGTTTTCCTCATCATAAGCAAAGAGGTCAGCAGTTTATCACATTCAGTTTGTGCATGTGTTTCCTTTTTAGGCTCTTGGGATGACATCATCCCAGGACCGGGCACTGGTTAAAAAAAAACTGAAGGAAATGAAGATGTCTCTGGAGAAGGCTCGGAAGGCCCACGAGAAAATGGAAAAACAAAGAGAAAAACTGAGGAGGAAGGAACAAGAGCAAATGCAAAGGAAGTCAAAAAAGTCAGAAAAGATGACTTCCACAGCAGAGAGCAACAGTGAGCCGTAATACCTAGCCTACTGCAGTAGGTGGGAAAGCTTGAGAGAAGTCCCGCCCCTTCCTGACCCCCTTCTCCAGCAGAGGATGAAGATGAAACTGTTGGGGAGAATGCCAGTGTAGGTGGTCCAAAGAACTGTGTGTTGAATGCACTCTTAATTTTAACCTCCTAAAATAACCCCTAGCCACCACCTTTGGTTTATTAACAGACCAGAAATCCCACTTTTCTCCTCTGCCTACCAGCATTCCGTGCTGGGTTAAAGTGCGGGGTGCTTCTTGGAGGACCACCCTGACCAACTAATGAGAGAAGGACTCACTCTGGCGTTGTGAGTGGAGTGCCCAGAACTTTCAGTGAGAGCCCCTGAAGGCGAGACAGTAACCTGTTAGTGTGTTGAGGGTCCCTGCCTCGAGAGGGGGGAGCTGTGCTGCAGAGTCTAGGACAGTGGGTATGTGGGAAAGGCACCCCTCAATTCTGACTGTACAGTGAGTCAGTCATCGTGGAGAGGTGGGTGCCCAGCTGAGGTGAAGAGAGGAATCAGAAAGAGAGAAAAAAATACAGTTGTTGGTTAACTCTAGAGGAAATGGAAAGGCCTTAAGAACGTAGATGTGGGCCTTGGAGGCCGACATTTTCCTCCAAGTATTGCTGAACAAAGAAGGAAACGTCAGAGCGTCCCATGGATGCTGGGATCTGCTGCTCCGTTGGCCGGCGCTGCGAGCCCAGTGTTTCGGCAGCGCTGGCATGCACAGCACAGCTCCCTTTCCCCAGCAAACTGAACAGGAAATTGATTTTTAAGGAAACCAACATTTTCAGGTTTCCTCTCCTGGGACCTCCCAGCTGGTCTTCAGCCTGCCTGTGACACAATCAGGAACTTGTCACATATTTTCTACTCAGAATTTCCCAAGTGGGCTCAGTTAGTGTTTTAACAAATGTACTTTTAAGAACTTAAAACTAGAAATACTGGTTAGAGATTGAGATTTGAGTAACAGTCAACCAGAGAACTTTTTTTTTCAGCACACATAGTTCTTTCCTGTGAAGGACAGCCATCATTTGCATTTTAGAGACATGGATGACTTTTCTAAGCCATTCTTTTCCACATTCTAGAGAGTTCCAGGTTTAAGACAGTACATGGAATGGACCTTGACAGTGCAAGAGCTGATATACTTCCTTAGGGCCAGTATTAAGGATCACAGTATTTCACCAACTTGAGTTGAGTGCAGGACACTGGGGCAGGAGGAGAAAAGAAACTCATCTTGAGACATTTCATACCTTGGGGGCTTTTATTTATGTGCTTGCCTTTAGTTTTGCTTTTTTTTATGGTTATGTATCTAACACATTACTGCATTGACTCTAAAAAAAAGTGACATCATCTACTTTATGATGGACAAATTTCAAAGTAGAGCTGGAGGTCAGATGACTCCTTGGACTTCAGCAAGCTTTAACCCACCAGGCCCTTCCACTGTCCACAGCCTGTGTGTGTCTCCCTCAGAGGCACAGGTGTGAGGGCCTGCTTCAGGCTGTGGCATTACAACAGGTGTCCGCTAGGGTAGGGCTCGGCTGCCAGCATGGCCTCACCTTGTATCTCAACAGTGTGACTTTTCATTTTAATTGTTATTTTTATTTTTGAAACATACAACTTCTGACACCATCTGAACTAGAGACTTAACCCTGTTCTTTCTCCCACGACCTACGTCCTTTTCTGCCCCAGAGCCCTGCTGTTCAGTCTTGGTCCTTCTGGTACAGACCCAGTGTGAAAAGCACGACGTGGCAGTAGCATTGTGCTCCGCAGCCACCAGCCCTGCTTCATGGTTCCGACCTGGAGTAGGGTACTGGGTGCCTGTGTGTCTTCAGATGCCTGACGCTTTGCCATTTACAAATATTTTGGGAAACCATGAGACACATTGCTGAACTACAAATTTAGCAAATCTTTCCTAATACCAGAAGACTAAGCAAAAATCTGGCACTACTAACACTTGCAATTGTAAATTTCAGCCGTTTATTTTTTCTTTTCTTTGGGGAGGGAAAAAAAAATGAACAGACCTGGATTGCACTGGAAGCTTCTCTGTGTTCATTTTCAAGAGTGAAAACAGAAGGATGATCATTTTAAGTTGTGTTTACACTTTGATGATAGTTGAAAATGAATGTATATATTGGAAATGTCTATAAGTCTGTCTCTGCCTGTAACTTATGATCTTAGATTGCATTTCTTAAATACAATGTTCCAACTATAATGTTATTAACACTCAGTGCTTGGATCAGCATTCATCTGACAGTTACAAATCAAATTCATAGTTCTTACATCATTTATGTTTCAACTATTTTGATTTCTTTAGTTAAGTTATTGCAATCTTAGACCAAAATGATCTTTTTTTAATATTGCTACTTAAAACTGGTAAAATTGTAAAAGGCTCTTGATCACATTGTTCAGCAAAGGACAAAACATAAACTGGTTGACACAGCGTGGAAACAAAGTGAAGGAACTCAGACCTTGTGAGCATCTTGATTTCCTGTTAGTTCCTTTATTGACTGTGCTGCCTGATAATAATTGAGTTTCCGACATCTTGCACAATTTCTGCTTTAATGCTGTAGTTTTCAGGGTTTATATAGGATTTTGGAGGGTTTTTAAGTTGGCAACACGTGAACAAAAAGGGAATGTCAACATACTATGAAGGATAAGAGGACCCATCAGTAAGCAAGTGTTTTGGGTACAAGTCATGGTTGGGAGTGGGGGTCCCTGGTGAGGTCCTGGCCTGGGTAAAGAGCATTGTAGGAGTCAGGGCTCCATTAACGGATTTGGTAATTGGTTGCTGAGCTTAAGCCACCTCCTCCAGCATGACCCTTCAGTACACAGTCAGTCCTTCCTCCTCCCCAGAGTCAGAAGAGCCCTGTCAGAGCAGAAACCATTCTTTATCCACGTCAGTGCTCTCATAAAGCCTGCTCTTCGTACCTCGAACACAAAGCTGTTCTGGGGGGACCTGCCATCCTTTAGTTGGGGTTGACACGGGCTTTCCACCTCATGTAGACTATTACAGTCCCACACTACGTGATTACAGTATGGTAGGCGCTAATGCTGAACTCAGCGTCTAACAGGCACAAAATGGGAACACTTACCTGTATTCCTTTATTTTTGGAAGTGAAGTGGCATAGGAGAAGTGAGGACCCCTGCTACTGTTCATGCCGGGCAGTGTTCATCCTGAGATCTTAACTACCTTAGGCCTAAGCTACAGAAATCTCCACAGGTCAGATGTAGCACCTGGGCCTCTAGGGACTAAGCTGAAGATGAAGAATTCTCCTTTAGGATTAACTTGTGCCTGAAAACTAAATAAGAAGTAAACAAATTGCATTTTTACAGCTATTTCAAGTCATTTATAAACATGGAAAGTTAGATAAATTTCAGGAGGACCAATCAGCATTTAGCAAGGATCAAGATGATTCTGGAGGAGAGAGGGCAAACGATTCTACAAGAAACGTCTGTACAGTGGATATTGCCCTGTGAAACAATGAGATATTTAAGAATTACCAAATTCCATTAAAGTCCAATGAAAGTCTCTTCCCACAGAGCTGGTGATAAGGAACACCTCACTTTTGGGGACAGGCATTGGTAGACTTTGTGTCACTTGCTTAATCGCCAAGACCCTCGTGCTACTTGGTGAAAGGTAATTAGGAAATGACAGGGCTAGTTTTCACGTGCTTGGGGTTTTTTTGTTTTGTGTTTTTTTGTTTTTGTTTTTTTTTTTACTTGCTTTGAGTCCGGGCTCTGCCTATCTCCAGTTCTAAAGTGGAGCTGGAGGTGAGGTCAAAAGTAAAGTAACTGCTTTTCTCCAAAACTGTTCTCACTGTGAAAGAATACAGGGGGGTGGTCTCAAGACAGCATTACAGGAAATCTGTGTCACCTGTTTAGTCCTGAAAATTAGACTGTGGGTGCAGGCTGATCGTGTTTGCTTTTGTCTTGAATATTTAAAGTCCCATGAAACTTAGCCTTGATCCAAAACACTGGAGGAAAAATAGCATCAAAGAAAACACATTTTAATAACTTGAAGAGTAGCATTGAAGAAGCTGGAATGACCACTTGGACGGAAAAGGAAAAGCCTACACAATAAATCATACCCTGGATAGGAACACCAGTTCCATTTGTGGGAGGCCCAGGGTCCTCGCCTGTTTGTGCATGGGTGTCTGTGTGGGAACCTCAGAGAATGTCCGTCACTCAAGGCACCAATCTGTAAGCACCTGGACCTGTTTCTCTATCCTGAGAGTAGGGGGCCAAAGAAGCTCCGTGCTTCCCAGCCCTTGACCCTACCCACCCCAGATCGTTAGAGATCCAGCAATGTGCAGGACAGTGCAAGGAGTAAGAGAACAAGCCACAAATTCTCAGTTATGTGCATGCCACTTGTGTAGGTGTCAGAGCTGTGTGTGTGTGAATATAGCTCCCACCTTACACACACATATATACCATAAGCACATGGCATAAAAATATACCATCCTTGGACTACAGTGATGTTAGTTAGGACCCTGGGCTGTAATCATAGCCTATTGCCACTTCTGTGTTGTGTATACATTGAATGACTCATAGATTTTAAGAGGTTTTGTGTTTTGTTTTGTTTTTTTTAATGTAAGTATCCTACTAAATGCACTTACGCTTCTAAATGTTTATATATTTTGGTAAAATTGATTTATTAGATCTTTGGTATTGTATTTTACTAAGATAAATCTTCCTCAAATGTTTGCTTAATGCTTTGCTGTCGAGATTGCACATTCTTTAGTTAGAACTCAGAAGATACTATGCAGCTTTGGGCATTCTCAACTGCGGATCGCAGTTTCCTTGACTAAATTGCACTGTGCGTTCTCGTGTACCAACCCTCACCTCTGAAACGAGAGCGTCCGCAGCCATGATGCTCCCATCACGAACTACTGGCTCTCCGGTGGCAGCATTTCTGTCGTGTGACCACCGTTGACTTCCTATGCCATCAGCTTGAAATGGCATTTTGTTTCCCACCAAAAATAACACAATGGGTTATGAGTATATGTTGTTGGAAGGTGTGTACATTCATTTCCTTCAGCTGTTCTATGCACGCACGCAAGTTTCTTGTTAAGGACTTACGCATTCCTTCATGAAAGAACAATTGGCCAGAAATACCCTAAATTGTCTTTACAGAATGAAGCAGGAAGTGATGCTCAGGCTAGATAACACCTTCCAACGGCATCAGGTTCACTCAGTGATTAACAAAGTCTTGGAACATGCGTATGTATACACGCCTTGCTATTATTTAATGTCATAGCTACTGCTTTTGGATTTTTTAGTGACGTTTTGATGAAACCACTTGGACATTTGCTATATATCACTGACAAGACCAGGCAGCTGAACACTACAGGGAGAATAAAATTCTGTTCTACTGTAAGATTTGATTTGTTTTCCTCTTTCCATATATATTGCTAAAGGGAAAGTGGTTCAAAAATGATCTGAGTCAGGTAAGTATGAATAGCATATTACCTGAAACTTTTAACTTGTACATTTTGCTGTCTGATCATTTGCATGGAAGAGACAAAAGTGCCACCTCTGATCTGTTCTCTGGTGCCTGATCAGTGTATGCTGTTTCAAATGGCATTCCGTACTCTTTGGTTTTCAGAGGCGTTCAAAGCTAACTATACCTTCAGTGGCCCATTGTTTTCTGACCATCTAAAAATACCTGTGAGTAAATTTAATTTGCTAGTGTAAATACATTTCTTGCCAATGAGTATTATTGTTGTTAGGTAATGAATGCAATAAAAGGAAATACAGAGATCTATCGGAGTGCAAGTTTCTTTTTTTCCTCTTCCATTTCTACCTTCAACTAAAACAAGCCTGAACTGGGTAAACCTGCATTAACTGTCAAAACATATCTATCCATCAAGAGCAAAGTGCACATTTTTCATGGAAATGAAACTAAAAATAAGTTTTAACTCTGGTAAAGTGTAAATTGGCAGCTAGAATTACACTTGAAAGCACAATTATGGAAGTGGGCATGGAGCTGAAGAGCAGGGCTGCACTCGGAGGCCCCTTGTCCACTTCTTCACCTGTCCCTTTGTCACTGCCTCACCGTCAAGCTTCCGATACCCGTCAGCCACAGAAAGCTGGATGACGGATCCATGAAGCAGTCAGTCCCACACAAGAGGCAAGCTGAAAAGGAATCAGGTCCATCCTAGAACACCGGGTTGTTTTAAGCCGTTTCCGTCCTCAGCTCTCCAAGACTGAGAAAGCAATAATGAAATGAGTCTGTCCTGCATTGCCCCAGCCTCACAGAACAAGTGAAGTAACCCATAACCCTCCTTTTTAGAGTGCCTGCTAAAGAGCCCTTCCCCAGAACTGTTTTTCTTTGGCCAATCTTGAATGCATGCCATGGGAAACTGAATACCTTCATTTTTAAAAAATATTTTTATTAATTACACTTTATTCACTTTGTATCCCCCTGCTTCAATTTTTTGTTTTTGTTTTTTATTTCCTCTTTTTGGAAGAATCAGGTTAGTTCATCAGTCAGAAGAAAGAAAATACAGTCATTTCACCAGTTAAGATGTTTTTGTTTTTGTTTTATTTTTGAGAGGCATATGAGGTTTGCTTTCCTAAGTACCACACTCATTTGGTAGTCAGAGCCAGTGTTTCAGAGAGTCCAGCCTCCAGAACTGAATAACTGGCACCACTGAATAACTGAACACTCACAGGCTACCTGGTGTCATGTACCAAACTGACTCAAATCACTTAAAATACATTATTTGGAAAGTGGTTCTTTTATGAAAAATAATATGTGTTATTATTTTGGTTTTCTTGAGATGACATCTTCATAGACTGACGTGGCTTATAATTCATGATCCCACTGCCGCAATCTCCTGAGTCTAGAATTGTAGGCATACATCATGATGCCTCTGGCTCCAAAAAAACTGTATTTGTCTTATATTGTCAATCTGTGGTCCTAAATGATTGACAGTTTTCAGTTTCTCATCAAACCATCCCTCTACCTCCCTACCCCCACCAAAAACAAAAAAAAACAAAAAAAAAAAAAAAAAAAAACAAATAAATGCCATGGCAAATATCTTAGAAATACTTCATCTCTTAACTGGCTTCTGTACTGACCCAAAGAAATAACCCAGCACTGGGATTCTTTCCTCAAAACAGACAAATAATGATACCTAATAATCTCTTGTTTCATAACCAGCATAAGAAGAAATTTTCTTCTTGGTCATGTCTCTCAGAAACTAGCCAAAGGTTGTTGATCTTTCTATTTTTTTAAATCTGTTTGTCTTCCTTTTTTTCCTCTTCTCGGTCTTCATAGCAGGTTAGAATTGGTAAAGCCAAACAAAACAAAAATCAAGGAAACAAACCCCAGGCCTGGCACCAGCTGAAGAACATGGGCTTGGGGGAAGCTCAGACTGTGTGATGGGTTATAGAATACTCCTAAACCTAGTCATTACAAAAGAAGCAAATTCCTGCACTCTCCAGCCCAACAAAAACAGAGCGTATAATGTGTCAAGATAACAGAAATCATGTTTGAGTGTGATAGGCTTCCCAGAGACCTTTGGGAAAATTGAAAAGCTCAGTGTGAAAGGAGAGACGGTACCTGCAGTTCCCCAGGCAGTTTCCTGAGAAGTCATAGAAAGGGGAAAACAGAAGTCTGAAGTGCTAGTCCATCCACTGGCCCCCGAGATGTTGAGAGCTGTCCTAACGATGACACTTACGATAGATACCTGAAGTCCCTATGTGACCCAAGAGTCCCCAGAGTCGACCATACTCTCTTCTTAAGGAAAAACTTGCAATGCACAAAGACACTTAGGTGGTTTCAGGAATTGTGTGTGTGAAAGGGAAAGTGTGTTTGGAGTTCCATACAAGGCATCACTGACTTTTCCCAATGCCGTGACAGACTGCCTGGTATAACTGAAAGGAGAAAAAATTCGTTCTGGCTCTTTTAGGAGGCTTCAGTCCGCAAGTGGCTCCGTAGTTTCTGGGCCTGCAGTAAGACAGCAACTCAGCCCTAGCATCTGGCAGAACCTCACCTCACAGCGAACAGAGGAAGCTAAGAGGAGCACTGTGAGGACCAGGGTAACCTCTCAGTGACATACGTCCACCAGTGAGGTACTGCCTCCTGAAGTTCTCAATACTGGCCCCAGCTGAGGACTGAACATTCAGCATGTAAGCCTGCAGGAACATTTCATATGAATCATATCACAAAGTATGTAGGACTGGAGAAATGTACCCATTTTGGTGAAAGTGAGGTTTTATTGGTAAATGAAGTCTTCAAGTAAGTCCTAGGCTAACATTCAAGAAATTCTTGCTATTTAGCATTTATGGCCAGTAAACCCTCTCATGCCTGCTCAAGTCTGAGACCAAGTCAACACACACCACTGAGGCAGGCACCTTAAAATACGGCCGAAGATTGAAATAACGGGCTCTGTCTCCACGACCTGGGCGCACCCCGCTTGTCACAGATCACAGTAAAGAGCTCTGTGGAACACCGTGCCGATCAGCAGTTTTCCTTTGTAGACCGAGGCAACTGTCGTGCCTTGCAGGACCGTGCCATTCTCTGCATATACCACAGTTACTTTGGGTTCTTCTGATAAAATGTTCTGGATCCGAAGCACCTATCAAGGAAACGACGACGAGAGGTTAAGAGTTTGCTAAGTCGCTTCAGTCAGCTTTAAACCTGACGTTGTCTCCCCTTCAGCCACATTATCTCACAAAATTACATCAGTCAAGAGAGCTGTTTCCTCGTCTGCGATTGGCTGGGTTCTGATCACGTGATCTTTAACACTAGGAACAGGCCTATGAACACACACGGGTAAGGCAGGGCGTGTAGCGAGCAACACAGCCTGATGTGAGACATTAGGGCACACTAAGGAACACAGTCAATGTCAGAGAGGAGAGGAGGTGTGAGCAGTGGCTGTATGGTTTCCTTACTGGCATTTGGGTCCATTCTGTGCATTTTTTCAGGGAAGTTAGGAACTTGGAGGCTTACACTGAGTTTCTGCTTGGGGAGTCATGATTTGATTGGTTGCTCAGTTGGTTGATTAGCTATGAGACAGTCTTTCTTATATATCCGAGGCTAACTTTGAACTTGCACTTCTCCCACCTCAGACTCTTAAATTCTGCGATTCCAGGTGCGTATGCACCGCTATGCCTCAGAATGTCTTGTTTTATAATGTAGACAAGAGTGAAAGCATGACCCAAGAAGCCACCTCTCTGTAGCACACCTACACGCCCTTTTGAGATTAAGGTCCTACCTCTAAGTAGAAAAGATTTTTAAGTTTAGTTTCCTTCGCTTTGCTGAGAAATTTCATCACATCATTATTGACCACGTAGTTCATGTTAAATTCGCCATACGGCATAGCTAGTACCTGCTCCTTTTGGGTAACCAAACAAGTTTACATAATAAAACCTAATACGAAGAGGGTCTTACTGAGGCAGTGGCTGTGGGCCAAGGCTCGGGTCTTTCATTTACCGTTGATGTCTCCATGAAGATTTAGATGGGGGAGACCAAATTTCTTCTACATTCTCTTTTGACAAGGATAAAATATTGTGACTTGAAAAAGAGAAATCTGTTACTACAGAACACTCTGTGTGGCATATAAGAGGTCAGAGGGAGGATCCAAATGACTTGTAACAAAGCTAGCCCTGCAGACACGTCTTAGGAAGCTGCTGCAAGGTTAACATGTTACTTACAAAAAAGAAACAGTTATCTACGGCAGTATCTCAGTATCTATGGGCAGTACAATAGAGAGGGCGTTCAAATTATTTATTATTTCCCTTACCAAATTCACCATTAGAACGGAAGCAAATTTTTTTCCAGAACAACAAAACAAATCCCTGCTAGAGCAAAGGCCCCAACTTCATCGGCTGCACTAACAAGCAAGAACAGTTAGAACTGAACCTTCTGCTCAGCTTTTTTACATGCTGAACACTTAACGGCATACATTTCTTCAATTCTACCAAATACACCACTGAGCAAAGCTAATAGCAAAAAAAAAAAAAAAAAAAAAAAAAAAAAAAAAAATGCCTAGCAAAAGGCATAAGAGATTATTAACATTAAGCCCAATCATAATTTCCTGTGAGTTTGAAAATTAGATGATCCATTCATATTAGATTTTTTTTTAAGATATAGGGAGATATTTTGTGTGTGTGTGTGTGTCCATCATTCTGGGTAAGACTGATTTAAAGCCAGGCTTTCAAAGTACGTATTCCTTCAAAAGAGTAATAGCATGTTGTTGGATAAAATAACACATATAGTTCCCACATATTAAAAACTCAGAATAGGGGCAGTGAGATCCAGTGAGTGACGCCTGAAGAGCCTGGCAGCCTGAGTACACCTCCCAGGAGCCACATGTTAGGAGAGATCCACCTGTCCCAAATTGTCCTGTAAGCTCCACGTGTGTGTCATGGCATGAACAGACGAGTGCGCACACATAGAAACACAAATACATAAACAAATGTGATAACATAGGGGAAAGTGGATCAGTCATGGTAAATGTGCAAGTGCCTGTGGCAAATGGGTTTCCAATTTTTATTATTTGCACTGTAAATCAATTCAAAGTAAGCTGCCAAGATGAAGACAATGGGCAAACAGGATCTTTGAGTGCTATAGCTAAGAGAGGTGAAGACTCCCTGGGTATGTGTAGATAGGATGGCCATATGCTGGCCCTCTGTACTTCCTGTACAGTCAGCCTTCTCCATAGGTTCCACATCTGCAGACCTCAGTGGTCGCAGATTGAAATAGGTGTGTGTGTTATACACACTTACATGTAGAGCACATATAAATTTTCCTTTTTCTGTCACGATCTTTTAAATTAGGCAGCATAGGTGTTTATCTATGTGTGTGTCAGGCCTCATGAGAGATGTAGAGAGGTTTAAATACACAGGCGGGCTGAGGAGATGTTCCTGTGGACGCTCGCTGTGTGGTCATGAGTGCTTGAGTTCAGATCCCTGGCGTCCCATAGAGAGCTGCTCTCGGAGAGTTGAGCTTGTCATCCCAGTGTTGGGAGGTAGTTCCCTGCCTTGCTTCCAGCCTGGTTCAGCGAGAAGCCCTGTCCCAAAACATTAGGTGAAAAAGCAGCTTTGAAGATAACCGACATGGACTTCTGGCCACCTCCTGTAGGTGCCCATATATGTAGGTACACAAACTCACACACATATGCGAAAAGAAAGCAAAGTGTGCAAGAAGATGGATGTGTGTAGATCATGCTAAAATGCCACATAACTTCATATGAAGAACTTCAGCATCTATGGATGTTGTATCCGTGGGAACCACAGAGGCAGTCCATCAGAGATACCAAGAGAGGCTGAAGTGATACCCTAGATGGGTACTAATGCCAGGGAAGGGAAAGTTATATGGAGAAATGGATAGCAAATGGATACAGCCTAGCAGTGTGACACCATTGTATTTTTTTTTAAGTATTATGAATTCCTAGGATGGGGAACTCACTAATGAAATAGGATGTTGGCACCCTCCTGCTGGAAGCCTTCACCACCGCCCTTTAGGCCCGTGCTCCCCAGGCTGACTTGTACGGAGGCCTGCTTGGAAGGGGCTCTTCAGCTCACCTTCTTGCATGCTTGAAAGGTCTGAAGAGGCGAAGTAGAGGCTCAACCCCAGTGTTTTTGTCTCTGCAGATGACTCCTGGCTGGCTAAATTCTCAGCTAGCTGCCTGCTTCCTTCAAATACCACTCCATTTTTGTTTGTGTGTTTATTTTTACTTGTGTTCATTTTGTCTTGTTTTTATTTTTCCAATGATAGGGTTGCTTTTTCCCAGTGCTTCACGCATGCTGGATAAGTACTCTCCACTGAGTTACACTCCCAACACGCTATTCATCCCCTTCTCCTTTTGGTTTTGGCAGCTATTTTGTGTGTGGGAGTGCACACACACAGAGAGCCCTGTGTTACTGTTTCATCTCCTGTTGATGTACCTATACAAAGGTGCCCACATTTTTGTAAACCAACACCCCCCCCAAAAAATTATCCAGTCATAAAGGATTAGCTGTGCTCCTTCTGGACTCTTGTCTTTTGACTTCTGGATTCCTGGATCATCTATCACATGCCTTCTCTATGTGCACATACAAGTGAGAATTGTGTTTTCAGTTGAAAATTGGTAGTTAGAGCTAGTCCCTGCATCCAGTTCACCTTGCAAACTAACCTCTGAGCCAGGAGGGTTCTCTGAGTCATAGAAGAAGATCCTCATCCCATTGGGATGGCAACCGACCCAGAGGTCCCCTGTCACCGGATCCACAGAGATGTTATCCACAAGGGTGTCAAAGTCGAGGACCTGCCAGAGTTAAAAGAGAGAGAAAGAGTGAAGATATGACAGGCTGGCCACAGACAATTCAAAGGAGACTATCCTCCTGTTTTAGAAGGCTGTTCCCAGGGACACAATTCATCCCAAAGGATAAAGAGTGAAGCTACAAAGAACCAGCCGGAGACAGTCCTCCTATTTTAGGGAGCTGATTCAAGGTACACAATTCATCCCGCTTCAGCTTCACTTCAAGGATGCATCTGGCCTTCTGGCTATGCCAGCATTCTGTGGGGGTTCAAAGGCATGCCGGGTACAAGGGACAATTGACAAAACAAATATGGAGTCTTAAGAGTTAACTAAAACCATCTGTACATAAACCCAAAACAAACAAAATTGAGTGTAGCATAAATCCATCCTTTCTAAAGAGACACGAGCATGTGATATGTTTACAAATACTTCAAAACGAAGCAAGAAATGTAGATTCATTTCTGAGGAGGAACGTGGAGGAAATCTAAGTTCCTTCATGGCTAATCAGAGGCTGTGTAGCCAGGAAAGAAATGGCCACCCAGGGTCTAATTTTTGCCTCGAAGTTGAGGGAAAGTTTGTTCTTTTGTTTCCTGATGTTATTCCACTCGCTGCTCTTTTGCTGTTTCTTCTCTAAATATAAGCTGCAAATGCATGATGGCTGCACAGATTGCTGTCGTGGCTTTGCGCCGGCGTCATAAATAATAGCAACGATTCCTAATTCCTCCATTCATCATCCTGGCTGCCTTCTACCACCGGGAAGAAATCCCATCTATTTGTTTACCTCTAACTCTCATTGGAGAAACAACATCTACCGTGTGCTTCTGAGGCCAAGAGGATCTCAGTACCCAGGGACCCTGAAAATAAGCGGTCGTGACTCTCTGAAAAGGCGGGAGCGTGGGTAGGCCACTGCGTTGTGCTGCTGCTGCCCTCTGCTCCCTGCTCAAAATGAGAACTGTCCCCACACGTCCACAAAAGGATTAGAGGGTTCAGGCAAGCTGGCAGAGCCTCGCTCTCACTGTCAGGGAAAACTGTCGCCCTTCAGCCTGCAAACAGACAGCATGACCCACAGGAGGAGGTTGAGCAAACAGCCACGGGTCAAAATCTACTGCCTCTACTCCTGCCTCTTTGCCAGGCCCCAGGGGCCATCTGCCCCAGGTTCAGCTCTCTGCTCACAGGCTTCCATTAACTTCTTTAAGTGAGAAAAAGGTGTTATCTAGTGTTGTGCTGTTAGCATGGAGCAGGGAATTTGCAGCTGGCAAACTCCATGGCGGATGGAAGCCTGCTGAGAACACCTGTAGAGGTGAGAAAGGGACAGGGAGGACTTTTGGAGTGCATCCACTCTGGAGTGCATCCACTCTCCACGTAATTACTGTGCGAGGCACTCAGCTCCGCACCTGGAGCAGACAGGGAACTGGACAGACATAGCTTCTGCCAAGACCAGCCACCATCCAGCAGGTAGCCTGATCTGGATCCAGACAGGAAGTCTTGCCCTGTAGATATCTAGTGCCTAGTCATGCTAATAAAATAAAATAGTAAAATAAAATCAAAAGCATTGCAACAGGCATGTGCTCTCGCTTTGCCACAAAGACGTGTGGAAGATACTCAAGTCTAAATAAGACACTGGATGGAGTGTGAGTGAGGTAACAGCAGCAGAGTGCTTGCCTCTTTCCCTAATGGGGCCTGGATTCAATCCCCAGAACTGCCTAGAAGAAATGCCCTAAAGAGCTGGGGTCTGTTTTTAACGTTAACACCCCCCCCCCAACATTCTTAGAACTCCAGCTGGTTGCAATGTGGCAAATTCTGAATCTTAGAGTCTTGGTTGGGGGGGGGGCTCTTTTCACAGTGTTAAAACACAGGTAATAGACCATGTGTCATGTACATGTCTATTTCCACGTGGACAGCTCAGCAGCAGCAGGTACAGGCTCATGCCTGTGTGGCTGCCCCCAGCAGCCAGCTCTAGAACTTTCAATCCGCTCAGGAGAAACTCTGCAGCCATGAAATGGTCACTCCTCGTTTCTCAGCTTCTGGTAATTACCGTCCCGTTGTCCCAGCAAATTTAAAGTATTTTAATTATTAAAATTATTTGGGGGGAGTTACATCTTGTTATATGACTCAAAGCAGTCTCTGACTCAGAATCCCTCTGTCTTTGCCTCCTGAGTGCTGGGATTACAGATGTGAGCTACTGTGGATGACCCAGGGATGTGAAATCATATCTGTCCTTTTGTGTGTGGCTTATTTCATTTAGCATGTCTTAAGGCCCATCCATGCCTCCTTCCTTTGTAAGACTTTGGGCAGGACATACAGCATTCACTTTCATCACAGATCTGATAATGAACTTCAGCATGTTGCTCAAGTCTCTTGGCATTCTGAAGTATTACTGGACTAATATTAAATCCCATGATCCTCCAAAGAACGAGTGTCACTGCATTTGACAGGGTGGCTTCTGCTAGGTTGGTTGGAATGATGAGAGATGGCCCTGTCCTGTTATCAAATGAGGAAGCCAGCTCTGACCCCCGCCCTTACAGAGCAAAGCCCTTGCATTCCACATTGAGTTATAGTGAATTGAGTTTTATTGCAAAACTCCTTAATTTTCACCTTGCAGAAGTATTATTTTTATTCCCTAAGCCAGTTGGAGTGTGTGAAATTTCGTTTCTCTGCAGCTAATATTAAACTAGCTCTGCCGATGATTTTTAATGTCAAACATGATGTTAGATTTGATGTTGCTTTGAAGCAATTTTCTCTGAGTGAAGCCCCTGGTGACAGTCCCTGAGAAATGGTGACAGGAACAGTCATGCATTTGGCAGTGACAGTGCTTCATGCTGTGGGCATGGGTGCTGGCAGCATGGTGCCTTGTGGCTCTGAGGGACAGGGACCACTTCATAATGCTCTAATGGCATAAGCCTCCTTCATTCCCCTTTATGCAATTACACTTTCTGAGCAAAACTTAGCCTAGACCAGAATTAGTAGGGACAAAAGGTAAAGCCCTGACATGCAGTGAGCCTTACCATAGCCATTAAACAAATGTTTGCTTGTTGCTTATTAGATGTTAGGGACCCTTCCTGTAACAAATGGGAAAAAAAAATCTGTCCTGGTGAATCCTTCAGATAATAAAGAAGACTAGTAAAGTCTGTGATGTCGTGGTAATAAACACTGAAAGCAAGAATTAAGGCATTAGGGAGTCAGGGTCTATGGCAAAATGGGGGGAGCTCAAGTTGTAGCTGGGTTGTTAGGGAAGGTTTCACTGTAGTGTCCTATCAGTAAGCAGTGAAAGATGAGAGAGCACAGGAAAGACAGGGGCTCAGGGTTTGCTGCCGAGTCCTGGGGAACAGCAGTAAAGGGGCCAGTGAGGGCAGATCTGGAAGTAGCCAGGTCGCCCATACAGCCACTGTGAGCACGTGGCTGTTGCAAAACAGTGGCTGTTGCAGAGGGGAGTCTTAAGTGAACTACAAATGGGAGACTATTTCTTGGCATCTCTGTCACCAGAGAGAGAGAGAGAGAAAGAGAGAGTAATGGGAGAGGACAAGAAGAAGAGGAAGCCGAAGAGAAGGAGAAAGACAAGGAGAAGGATGAAGAAGAAGAAGAAGAAGAAGAAGAAGAAGAAGAAGAAGAAGAAGAAGAAGAAGAAGAAGAAGAAGAAAGTAGGAAGAGAGCTAGAAAAAACATACTAAAATTCTCTAGAGCAGAAAGTGACCCAGTCCCCTGGGTGAGAAGCTTGGCTTGCTGTTTTCCGTTCTACCATGGAATAAAAGTGAACGACAAACACATGATCATACTTACGGCTCTAAATAAATAAGTAAGCAATTGCTCTTCACCCACTCCAATCAGAGAATTCCCTCCTCCTCACATTTAATTTCACAAATCAATTAGAATCTAATTATCACTCTGCCCACTTATAGTGTTAATACAGCTTACCTTCAATGGCGTTAATGTCCAATTAGCATGCTTTTCGTACACATGAATCTTGTGGGCCAGCAACTCAGCTATATAGACATACCTTCAAAGAAGAAAGAGCTCCATAAAAGCACTTAGAGTAATGCCAAAAGGTAAGCTGTGATAATTCATCTTGGAGCAGGACTTTGCTCAGGAACTAGAAAAATGGAATCTCTCTCAAAGCAAAACCTGATTCTGAAAGAGTTCAATGTAATCTATAGAGCACAAAGTGTTTACTCACTGGGAAGTCATCAGGAAGGTGGCAAGGTACTAATCCTTGATCAGCAGAGAAGGAACTCGGTGCTAACACCTACTCTTAATATTTGCATTGCGCATTTCTCCCTCTGATTTGTCAACCCAGTGGCAAGCCAAAGGTTCTGCATGTCAACAGGTCGTAAATTCAGGTTTTGGGGAGCACTGGGACACCTTCTTGATGCCAGTACTCTTTCTTTTTTTTTTTTTTTTTAGGCCAAGAAAGTATGAGAGAAGATAAGTGTTTGGCCTCAGTGGAGAGAAGTCTTCCTCTCTTCCTGCTCTCAGTCTGATCCAAACATGGGGTTGGTCATATGAACAAAGTGTATCACCATACACCAAAAAGAGTCTGAGACTCAGCACAGTACATTCTAGAACAGTGGGAAAAGTGGTGTGTTAACTCCCTTCTGTGAGGATCAGACACAAAATGAACGACAGAAAACTGTCCACTTTACTGTTTTCTGTATTACTGATGCTGTGAAATTCTTGATGAGGTAAGATGAGGCAGGGTATAGACGTGAACGATGGGCAGGTTTTATAGGCACATCAATGCTACCCACAGTGTGGTGCCCAGGCCGATAGTGATCTGTGCTCTGTGAATTGTTTGCTGCAAAACCAACCCGAAATAGTAGACCACATCACTAACAGATACATTGACTCTTTCATACAAAAGTATGGTGGTTTGAATGAGAGTGGTCCCCACAGGCTCATATATTTGAATGTTCATTCCGGAGTTGGTGGAACTGTTTGGGAAGGATTAGGAGATGTGTTGGAGGAGGCGTGTCACTCGGGATGGACTCTGACATTTAAAAAACCTGTGGCTTTCCCAGTTAGCACCCTACCACACCTCAACATGTAAGCTCTCAGCTACTTCTCCAGCACCTCACCTGCCTGTCTGTTGCAACACTCATCACAGACTCACCTTCTGGAACTGTGAGCCCACAATTAAATGCTTTCTTTTGTAAGTTTCCTTGGTTGGGGTGTTCTACTACAGCAATAGAAAAGAAACTAAAAGAGTAAGAGTTTCTGATGAGCGAACCAGTGCCTTGCTTTACATTCTGGTACAAGACTCTTTTCATGTTACAGACCCAAACTACGTACTGTATACACTCAAGAATTGGTAGTTTTTACATTTTCTCCAGTTTCATCTTACTAACATAACACAACAGATAATCATATTGATATTACTTGTACTAAAACCATATAAGAAGAATTGAAGCAAACCCATTGTGTTCTAGAAAGTACACATACTTGCCATCAAGGGAAATGCCAATGCCATTGGCGAAATCAAATCCTTCTGCGACCACATGGACTTTATCTGGGCTGTAGTACACAACATTGGACCATGACAGACCCAAGTACATTTCCCAGGACCGTAAGTATGGGTCAGTAAAATAGTGATCATTTGTGGCATAAAAGTTCTCAGGCCCAACAGCAGCAATGTCGTTGATGCTGCAATTAAAAAAAAATACACGCTATTATACACAGAGAGACAGCACACATTATAGAATTGTGCATCGGCATTTATCAAAGTCTAGTCTTAAAACCAAAATATGAGATGGAGTCATTACACCGTCAGACATAGCCCAGAATCACTATGACACATCAGTCCTAGCCCATCTCCGAAGACAATAAGATGTGATTGTTAGCACTGAGATATGAAAGTCATACTAGCCGTAGTGTAAATGTACTGGTGTGTGAGTGTGTGTGTGTGTGTGTGTGTGTGTGTGTGTGTGTGTGTGTATGTTTAGTAAACACTGAATTAAGCCAGAGATCATTAGAAGGGCAAGGCAAATCAGCACACGTGCATGAACTCAAGTCAGTCAAACCCATTGTAACACAGAGTACAGTGACCTGGTAGCTCCGTGGTTCCAGCATTATTTGCTATGTGATCTAGGGGAGGGTCAATCCTTTCACATGTTGTGGCCTCAATTTCCTTATCAGTGAAGGAAGGATGATGGCCTCTTTCATCATCGGCCATAAAGTTTCCTAGCCGTTAACTGAAAGAGTCTGTGAACAAGAATGTTCAGAAATAGGTGTTGGGCTCTTTTCCTTCCCATTAGGATTCTCTCTGTGCTGCTGAAAATGTAAGATATATGAGTCTATTTTTCAGCTTTAATAGGTACAATAGCAAACACATAAGTGAGTCATTTCTTGCTGATTGAGGTGACGGAAGTTCCCGGGAGGGAATGATCTGAGAGAAAATTATCTTTGCTCTACTGCAGAGTGCCTTGTGGCAAATGCGTCAGCTCTGACGCAGCCAGAGCACCGGAGTGAGCGACCGGGGTACAAGGATCCTCAGTTTCTCATCTGTGAAGCGAGCTTAAACGATTTTCCCCTCAAAGTTGCACGGCTCGTTAGAAAAGCCTCCGCTGTGGAAATCACGGTGGGAATAACAATGAGACAATGCTGTCAGCTTTGCAGGGAGCCAGACTCACTAAGCCTTCCATCAACAGCAGCTACTATTACCACAGTGAAAGAAAAGTGCGTGGAGTTAGGATGAGTCTGTGCAGGTTTTTGGGCAAAACGTGACAAGCTGCTTCTACTTCTCTTTTTAAAGCAGCTTTTAGAAATTAGTATGCTGCTCTCCATGGAAAGGGAGCAGATGGAAGCAGTTTGGAGTAATAGCTTAGAAATTTGGTAAACTGTTGGAATCTGGGTCTTCCCGCTATGGTCACAATGTGGGACCACAGCATGTCACCTAACTTGGAGCTACTTCCTGAAACTCAGTGTTCTTTCTTGGCATGTTGGGTAAAGACGAAATGAAACTGGAAGTGCAAAGGCCTTGCCATAGTGTCTTGAGTACAGAATAGGCCAATAATAATAGCCACGATGTTGTTATTAAGATGATTAGCTTATGACAAATTCAGTAATTCAAATATTAATAGCATAAACAACCCTAAAATACAAAGGCACAAATGTGCGTGACTAATCCTTGGGTAGAGAGAGACAAATTCTAGTGAACTGTGGCACTCTGTTACTTATATGCTGTCAATACACAATATTTTCACGTCTGACGCAGGAAAAAATGTATATATGCCTGTCCTGTAAAGTTGGAAACACTTGAAGTGTCCAATATTAAATGGTAACTAAAAAAAATTTATATATACATATATGTGTGTGTGTATATATATATATATATATATATATATATATATAGAGAGAGAGAGAGAGAGAGAGAGAGAGAAAGAGAGAGTATCCTGTATCCCTGGCACTGACCTCAAAATCCTTAAGTGCTGAGGATGGTCTTGAGTTCCCAGTGGTAAGACCGCAGACTCATGCCCCCTTGCCTGACTTAGGTAGTGTTGGGGATTGAACTCAGGGTTTTGTACATGTTGGGAAAGCACCCTTTCAACTGAGCTATACCCCATCCCCTAAAATACATTTGCTGTATAAATAGAAACTTCTACTTATAATCTACCTCTAACCTATCCTCTCCACTCGATCTCATCCTGAGTGTGCAGAGAGCATGGGCCTTGATTCCTACTTGGACAATAACTGGATCAGTCAAACCTTATTCAGTAACTTAACAGCTGTTCACTCTCAGTTTCCTCATCTTTATACCAGCCACATGAGGAAGGAAAGGAGAGACACAGGAAAAATTGTGCATGCTAGAAGCAAAGACATTGCTAGTGGCCAGCAGCACACACAGATATAAATTTACAAAAACCAAGGTGGGTGGATGCTGTTCTTAAACTATACAAGAAGATGCTAGAATTCTAGAGAACCATAGCAAACGTTATAACAGTTATTTGTGGAGATAAGATTGTCTTAAATATGTCACTGGCCCCATAGACCAATTCTTCATAGGCTAAGTAAGAAGGTTGACTTTATTGGGTTGACCAGAATTGAGATCCCTGGATATCTATTTTTCCTATATATTATATGGTCCAGGAATCCAATATGGAACCCAGTATTCCCATAAATAGTGCACAACACATCACTACTAGATGCAGTGTGAGGATGTCTAAGGTGCACTTGGTTTGGAATCTCCTTTTGGGTGTGTGTGTCTGGAAATCACAGGACTCTCTGAGATTGGTCTTGTAAAGATGCACTTTTTGAAAAAAAAAATTTCATGGAATGGCTTGAATAGAGATACTGAACACAGAAGCCCTGCTACAGTGTCCACCCAGCATGAGGTAGATGAGGGAAGAAGGAACTGAACCCACTCGTAAGGTCCCAAGGGTTTCAAAACATTCTGAAGAAGAACAACCAGAAGAGGTGAATCTGCCCTGGCCCCGGTGAAAAGCTAAACGTGAATAAGCCGTCTTTCACAGTTCAGGGAGTTGTCCCTATACGGCGCCTCAGTACCTAGGCAGAAGTTCATGTGTGATGGTTTTCAGATGCAGAAGTGATCTTTCCTCTTCTTGAAATTTAAACACCTCCACAGTGGATGAGGAGTCTGGATGGCTTACCACTAGCAGGTACACGACATTATCTAAGAGAAGATGAAAAAAGAAAAAGAAAAAAAAAAAAACTGGAAGCATTAGCGAAGCTCTCAGCCGTCAGTTCTTTCTCCCCAAAGCAATTTCAATCCACATCCAACTGGTACTTAGGATGTCAGGCGGATGGAATATTTTCATCTTTGTAAAGCATTCTTGATTGCTCCCAAGAAAAGTGGCTAAAGGAAAAGCTAGTGACAACCTCTAAAAACTCACAACTGTACAAGAAAAAAGAAAAAAAAATCACTGAACTTCAGAATGAACATCACCAGCATAGAAACTCCAGACAGCTGAAAAGTACAAGTGATCGTCCTGGGACCCTGAGTTGAGGCAAAAGGACTGAGGGTGTCAGAACTGGACTAGACGGTGTGCAAAGAACACAATAGATGTGAGCTTGCGTGGAATTTACACAGGGGATAGTGAGCTTGCGTGTAATTTACATAGTGGGAGGTGACCAATGCCTCAGGAAGAGTGAGAGTGAGAGTGGGGGAGGGGACTTTGGGCATAAAAGGAAGTGCTCTGAGTGGTAGAGAAGGCAGCAGTATCTCTGGAAGCCTCTGACATCATCAAATTGGCATTTAAAGTAAATGATACACTGTTTAGCTGATGTGAATAGAAAAGCCAACTCAGATATTTTTGATTGGCCCATCTAACAAACACGTATTTTTAATTGTTGTTAGACTTAAATACTGCAAAGGGATATCATACTATGATAAAGAGCCAGCGGGTAATTTGGTGTCTCCATGATAGTCACACAGGGACCTTCTTTCCAAAAAGATGTTATTAGAACAGAGACCTAAATGAAGCAACAGGAAACCACGTGTATACCTGGAGAAATAAGCTGATGGGTTGAGGGAAGAGAATATGCTCCTTGATATAGTCCCTTCATAGTGAAATTGTGATTAGAGCCCAGAGAAGGAAAAGTGGGGGAGCTAAGGTCACAGGAGAGGCCAGGAGCAGTCTTGCTGGGAATTACAGAAGGGTCAGAGTTTAAACTCCTGGGACCATGAGCATGGACTAACAGGCCCTGAGGCTTACAGAAGGAATGCTGGTTTACAGTGTTAGCAGAATAACACTGACCAAATAAAGACAGGACAGGGCATGGGAGGCAGTGGACAGGATGTATCAAAAGCTGATGACCAGGGGGAAAAAAATCCCCAGACAAAATCTCCAGGTAGGAGTGGGGATTAAAACCAGAATTCATATTGTATGGAAAAGATTCTACTTCTAGAAGGAAGGAAGGAAGGAAGGAAGGAAGGAAGGAAGGAAGGAAGGAAGGAAGGAAGGAAGGAAAGAAAGAAGGAAGGAACCCTCCTTATATAAAAGCAAATGGGTGATGTTCCAGAAGTCTCATGCAACAGAATCCAAGAGCCTGAAAGTGAATCTAAGTGCACAGACACAAAAGGGAGCCTGGGACGAAGTCCCGAAAGTGACAGCCACCTACAAAAGGGTTTGGCAATACCACATCAGTTTCATTTTTAAAAGTATACACATGGCAAACACTATATTTCTTTGCACCTAAAATATTTTGAGACGAAATTAAAGTGGCAAAGATTGGGTGTGTGTATAGAAAGACCATTGACAAGTATATGTGTACACACACACATATAATCACTTTTTGACATTCTCAGTTTAAAGTGGTCAGACGAGAGGAACACAAAAGTATTCAGGAAGAATCTTAGGTTATTAATATTATTTTCCCTTTAGAACTTCTGTCCCATTTCCTATCTTTGGGGGTATTCTCCTAGAATATAGGCACAGTGACAATAGTTTGAAATGTCTGAAAGAGAAAAAAAAAACAGGCGGTAAAATGTTGAGCTGAGACTATGAGGCGCTGCTCAGAGAGCTGTGACTGATGAGGGAAGCTGGCCGAAAGAGAAGCAGGAAAGTCATGAGGGGTGATGCTCCTGAAGGAGACAGTGGGTAAGAGAAAAAAGTGAGGCAGGAGGAAGAAACGATGGAAGGAAGGACAGGAAAAAGAGAGTAAAGGGGGGGGGAGGAGGGAGTGGAGACAGTGAGCATACATTAGCATTTTTGTCACCTGGACAAGTCTTATTGTTGCCCCAGCCGCCCTCACCCTGGAGCCAGCAGAATTCAATTCTCTGGGGCTAGAGGCT
>NW_026592118.1:31916992-31969597 GCF_907164565.1 Psammomys obesus
GGTGTTCACATTTCCGGATGTTTCTGCGTGCAACTGAATTTGAGAATCATTATAGTGCAAAGGAAATGGCCTCAGACATAAAGGGAGAGAGGATGGATAAAGGCATGGAGGGTGGGGATAAGAAGTGCAGCTGAAAGCATCGAAATGACAAGGAGCATCTGAACGGTGAACAGAGCACCCAGCTAGCAATGGGGCTGAGACAGTGTACAGGAAAGCAGTTTTCCTGTCTCGCTATGTCACTGTAGAGACGATTCAGGGCCGGAAAAGCTATGGCTGCAAATGCTTGCATCTTTCAATTGTTTAATATGGAAAAACCTATTGTGATTAAAGCTGAATATATAATCATTTTATATTATTATTTTATAAAATCAATAGCTTTACAAATCTGAAATATTTAGCATTTCCAAGCATTGAAATTATTTTAACATTGCTTAACAAATAGGAGGCCAGGTCAAAATTCATGAAACATATTCGTGATTAACCTTTGGTAGGGTGAGAAGAAATAGTCATACTTTTCCCCTTTAATTCTTTAGGAGGTTTAATATTAATTGTTACCTTCATCTGTGAATGTACTAATCCCATGAGGGTTAAATGAAGATATATCCAATGTATCGCCTGTAATTTCCAACTCTGACACTGCTGGCTCCTTCTCATTCAGGTCCATCAGAAGTATTTTTCCAGGCTTACTGGGATCGAAACTTTTTATTCCAGGATATTTTAATCCCTTAAAAACAACAGGTGAGAAAAAAGCAGGCTTATCACAGATACCTCAAGAGCTGAGAGTGGAGCCAATTGCCTCGGGTGTCCTTGCTGGCTACTGTGGGCCACAGGTGACCACAGGGCCATCTCTTAACTGACTGACTTGTGTGTTAGGCCCACAGCACACTTTAGGAGCCGCCGGATCCTCTATGGTCATCTCCTATATATCTCCCATCACCGTCAGCCACATCTTTCGTGACAAAAGCATAGCTGCCAGCCCCTATGAGAGGGTAAGATGCTTGCCCCTCTCATTTGAAAGTGGACACTGATACATAGAAGGCCTAAGGAAAACGGAAATTGTCTGTCTCAGAACAGGCTCTAGCAAACACTCACGGTGCTCAGGAAAGTCAGTCCATTGGGCAGGATCTCCAAGTCTTCCGCACCTGTCTCTGCAGGAGTCAGGGAGGGGAGAACACAGTGTTTCACTCAGGCAGGAAGCTGAAGAAGCTTCAGTTATTCCCTCTCCCTTGAGAATGAGTCTCTCTCACAGCACCTGTTTGCTAGGCTCAGAATAAGTCTTTCCTGTATCTCCAATTGATGAATGTGATCAAAAGAAAATTAAAGAATGATTTTTTTTTAAAACTTATTTTAGGCAGAGTTCTTGTAACCCAAGCTAGCCTCAAGCTCACTTTGTAAACTGAAGATGGCCTCTATCTTGACCCTCCTAGGTAATGGGATTACAGACATGTGCCATCATGTCTATCTTGATTACATGGAATTTTTTAAAAATATCAATATCATCAACAAGCACAATGACAGTGTTCACCTCACTTACTTGCTTCGATCAGTGGCTTTTTAAAATCTCAGAATCAAAATCTGTCATATGTAGTCCATGGAAATTCACTGAATACCAATCATGTGTGATTATTCGGAGAGAGCGTGGGCTTAGCCTAAACTTATAAACTCCAAGTACATGTGCTGTATCATAGTTGCAAATCAATTAAATATCTGAAAACCATGTTAGAAATCCAAGCAAATCCCAAGTGGGGATACGACGCTGCTACTCGGGAGCACGCACTGGCCGTGCATAAACACCAATAATATCTTGCTTCAAGTGAGTTACCATTTAAATACATTTAATGGTTCGACTTTTCAGTTAATATAGAAACAAATGAAGTATTAGATTTTGTAGTCATACTCTTCATGAGTGTGCATATTTTCCAAATACTCAGAGATGCTTGAAAGCAACATGACACTTTCTAGAAAAAAAGTGTTGTGCTGTAAGCTATCTGCTTGTGCTTCAGCACCTTACCTAAATGAGTCTTCTTGATTAGCCTTCTGGACTATAGCCATCTCACACAAATAATTCCAAAAGCAAAAACCATGACCCGCTGCAAACACAGCAAAAAAATGGATCTCAAATGACTTGGCCTCCAATTGGTGGAGAGAAGTCACGGGGTGGAGCCCTTGGACACCCTGAGTAGGCTACCAGGACTTCCTATCCCTCCACCTTTTTATCTTGCTGACAGGTCTTGCCTCCCAGGATGGAGAACAGTAATTATCTTCCCAGCTTCCTTTGCAGCTAGATGTCAGCCTGTCCTCCAGATCTGCCTAATGAGATCTAAGGGGAAATCTGTTGAGAACGTCTGAGAAAGAATCTGCTCTCCAATGCTCAACAAAGTGCTTGAGAAAAAGCCTTGTGGTTGAAAACAATTATTCTTTATTTTAGGCTTTATTTCTTTCATCCTTTCTCTTTTGCCAGCTCCTTGGGTTTGTTACCATGAAACCATTGTTTTAGATACAGTTTTGTTCTGTTGACCAAACAGAACCCAATCAAAACTGAACCACCTTGACAATACATCGGTGAAGTAAAAATTCAAAGCACATGGAATTTGTAATCAGCTCCTGACCCTATATTGCATGCTCTAATTTTGGACGAAACTGAACTGAAACATTAGCAACCTACATAGCAATAATATTCTCATATTTAAAATCTGACACTTCTTCATCCGTATACATACCAATTCCTTTAACTAAATTACAATTAGGGAGTTCTACTGGTGTTACTTCACGGAAAGCATTTAATCTTGCCCTGAAAGGGAGAAAAGGAGAAAACACTCAGAACAACATTTAGAAGGTAGAGTTGAGGTGCAAACGTAAGCCCACAGAGTTCTCCTTAGCCATCTTTTCCCTTGGGTACACCCTGAGTTAGTTTTCCTTGGCAACTGTAATTCTTCAAGACCGGCGGGTGCCTAGGGGTACAATATATGGTTGAGCGAGGACTGTTAGGTGCTGTGGTGAATAGATACATGAAAGCCTACGGCGTCCTCCAGGCTCTGTGTACTTTGGCAGCGACAGGAACTATTTCGTCAGTTGTATTTGCATTCCACTGTGGGAAGTTATGTTGACCGGTAGCAGGGCCCCACTTAACGCCACTGATGTCTGAGAGCCGCTCGTGGGAAGAGCTTGCCATTTCTCTATATTGGTAGGCTCCAATATAGAGATATTGGATATCTCAATATATGCTACTTCAACTAAACATCTGAAAACCACGCTAGAAGGACAAGCAAGTCTAAATGCTTTCATTAAAATGGAGGCATCTTCCACAGAACTCAAGAAAAGATGTATTTTCCACCTGCATGTTCTGTCCGGCTCTACGGCCCAAACGGGGCGTTTGTTTTTCGGGTGTTTTAAAAGTATTTACAACTTCACAAAGTCATATCCAGAGACTGCCTGCAAAGAGGCGTGGCTCATGTGTGCGAGCACCCACACAGGGACATGTGAAGTTAGGCAGGGGAACAACTTACTGAATCTGAGTATCTAAGCATCGGAGGGGGATACTGAGTGAAGGACGAAGGTGAAATGGACAGAGGTGAGAAGGAGCGTCAGCAGGCCCCTGGACAGAGAAAAGCCGTTCATGTGGCATTTGAAAGAAGCATGCCACAACGCTGGCACAGCTGGGAGAGCAAAACAATGACTTGCACCATTTCTGGAACAAATGACACAATACAGTTTTAATAAATAGTGACAATGAGCCAAGGGTCCCCAGGCATTTTATTTGGCTTGTGATGAGCTGGGAACTTCTTTTCTTACCTTCCTGGCAATTTAGTTTCACGGAAGACAGCCAGGAGTGAGTACACACTTTATATAAAAACCCTCCTCCTAGCGACTGAAGATACAAAGGATAAAAAGAATTGAGGGTTTGTTTGTTTCTTCAGGAAAAAAAAAATAGTTATCAATCCCATGGTCTAGGGCAGTCTGGACTAATAGGTTGCAAATGCCACCAAGTTGGTCTCTCATGACAGCACCTGAATGTATCCTGATGCAATGGGATAGATGGTAGAGAAACAGATGTAGCTAAATAGATGGGAAATGCAGGCATAGCAGAGGGCTGTGTTCCCTCGATGGCGGGAAGTAACTTAGGAAGCTGACTCAGGAGAAAAGCTGGAATCTGTCCCATGACTTGGGAAACTGAAAAGCATTTCAGAAATGGAAAGTCCAAAAAATGTCTGACTACAATTTGACATCGTCATCGTAAAAGGTTATGACAACGAAATAAAAAGGAAGTGATACAGCAAAGGCTTACAAACGTTTTAGGCTGAGTTCAATGGTATGAAAAGCGATGATGTAAGCAGGCAGCACGTGTGTGCATTCCCATAAACAACACACACACACACACACACACACACACCTCAAACAAGCTTCACAAATAATCCCCTATTCTTGAGGTACATGCTTTTCTTCTGCTCTGTTAAAGATTGAATGTGGGGCTTTGCATATAATAAGCAGCACTTTACCTCTGAGCTGTATCTCTGGTCCCATGTGGTACGTTCTTAGTTCTTATGTTCTGCTCTGCCTGTTTGTTGGTCATGATTTATCAAACTGATTGTGTGACCCGTGGCTAGGAAGGACGATTTTTGGAGGGACATACAGCAAATGTTGACAAGACATTAAAGGGCAAAGGTCACAACACAAGGCAGAATGGCACGCAAAGAGGGATTTCAGGCATGGGAAGTCATCAAATGTGTCAAAATTCATGGAAGGAGGCAGTGATTTTTTTTTTTTTTTAAGAGTCAAAAGTACACAAAAAGAGTAAGAGTGTGAAACCTGGATTACAAGGTCCATTAAATATGATGATGGGTTTGCACGGGACAGAGAAAAGCTGATTGGCTCAACTGTTCTCATCAAAATAATTACAGTGACCCCCCCACCAAGCCCAGAGTAAACAAGACAGGAAACCTGCACCCAATTTCTCTGGGTCCCAATTAATGACCCGGACAAGCCAGGACTCAACAGGATGCTATTGATGTCAAAGGAAAGGTCCTGTGTTTGCCCCCTTTCGTCCTCAAACACCTCCCGTGTGTGTGTTTTTCCCTAATCACAGATGGCTAAGATGACAGTTACGAAGTGGCTAAGCCAAGGTCAGAACACAAGCATGAAAGCAAATCTCCGTTCAACCCTCTTGCTCAGCACAGTTTGCAGATAGCATCACTGCAGAGAAGCACCCGGTAGCTCCTCTGCCTGTAAGTCTGTATCTAGCGCTCAGCTTTGTAGCTGTTCTCCGATTATCAGAGAATATCTTGTCAAGGGCAAATGTTCTGGGTCTCGTAGATAAAGCGCAATATCTGAGATGTGTCCCTGATCCCAAGGTCTCTGAAGTCCATCCAGAAATCACATAAACTTTGCTGTGACCTGTGCTGTACAAATAGACACTGGCCCCCTGCCAAAGCACACCAGGCCCTGAAGCTATGCTAGCACTCTGGGGGGCCCAGGCATTTCTCTATTTGTGAGAACCATTCCTCATTCATTCTGGGTGTCTTTATGAAGACTACCGTGTGCCAAATCCCATGCCAAGGTCACTTACACATACTTCCTCATTTAATTCTTCAGGTAGTTTTTGAAATAAAGATTGATGTTTTCCAGGCTGAGGGCACAGCTCAGATAGAGCACTTGGTAAGCCTATTCAAGGTCCTGGGTTCAGTCTCTGCAGCTCTGTCTGTCTGTCTCTGTCTCTCTTTCTCTCTCTCACACATACACACATTTTCTTTTTTCTGGATGTAGAAACATCAAGCACCAGTTTATTCACCATTAATTTAAAAGGTACAGCAGAGATAGGAAATCAGATGTCACGATACAAAGCTCTCTGTTTCCCCCTCTTCCTTTGTACCCTTTCATGAGCCTACACTTTTTACTCTGCCTTGACTACACTTTCCCACAGCTTGTTCCTGCCTTCCATAGCCTGCCATGGTCTTCTGTGATAGGATCCTTCGCTTCTTCATTCATTTTCATGGACCAGGGCATCCATGTCTATCAAGTCTCTTGTCATGTTGCTGTTCCTTAATCGGGTTAGGGTCTTGTTGCTCCCCCTAAATGCTAGAAATTGGTGAGTAATGCTCCACCATATTGAGCCTTCGGCTCTTGCAGATGTCTGCTCAGTTAGTCTATGGCACTGTCAGTCTAGTGTATCAGACAGAGAAGGCAGAATAGGTACTCTGATGGGGCCAGCAGGGCTGGAAGACAATTCAGCCTTAGCCTAGGTGTCAAAGGATTATGATAACATTCCAGTGTTGTATAAACTATCCCCAAAGGCTCATTCGTTGGAGGTTTGGCTTCAGTGCAATGCTCAGAGATGGGGTTTTAGCAAGTGATTGGGTCATGATGGTATTGACCTAATGGATAGAGTAATGCATTCATGGATCCATAGTTGAATGAACACTTTGGAGGTAATGGACACCGTGGAAGGTAGTGTCCATAGCCTCCCGTGTGTAGAGGGCATGGGTCACTCACTGGACCTCTGACTTTGGAAATCTCTCTTGTCCTCAAGCCTTTTACTCTGGTTGTTTCTCTCTGCTCTGTGGCAGTCATGTGATAAGTAGCTCTCTGATCCCCTTTCTTACCACCTCCTCATGCTGTTCTTCCTTCCAGCAGGACCACTGCAATGCACCAGCCCCCATGGGCTTCAATCTCCAACACCTTCAGCGGTTAAGTCTTTTATGTGTAAGTTGTTTCTCTCAGGTTTTTGTCACAGTCACAGGAAGTCTGTCACACCTAGTACCAATCACTGGAGTCTTCTGGTGGATTTTGAGGTCACATATTAACAATTATGAAAACAAATGATTGCAGGGAGCTTATTATGTGCCCACTCTTAAACATCCTGCTGGGATGTTCTCGTAAGTTTTAGGTAGAGAAACTGGCTGGAGCTTTTGCTGGCATTAACATGACAAAATGAACTGACAGTTGCAGAAGGGAGATCTTGCCCACCATCGTTGCCTCTAGGACATACTGCCAGGCATGAGGTGAAGTAGCAGAGGTATGCTGAGGAATTAATGCTAGCTTTGTCATTCCATTCAAAGATAGAAACCCAGAGACCTTACACAGCATGGCGGTAAATCTAGGAAGGAGCCTTTCTGCTTCTCAACATCTCGCATCCTCAAGAAATGTTCTGTTGCCATGGGCATTCTCTAGACTTGTCTGGTACATACCATGAAAAGCCACATTCCAGATCTGACTACAAGCATGAACCAGAACCTTCTTGGCTTCTTCCTCTCTGCCTCTCCCGTATCAGAAGTTCAGGAAGTTCTCCAAGGCACAGGATGGAGCTGCACAGATTCTGTGCTCTTGCCCCACCTCCTAATGTATAGGCCACAGCCCTGCTTGCACTTTATCCCTGCAGAAGGCTGAAGAAGGATGTATCTACTCTGAGATCTGGGATTGCCTTGATGTCACGAAATCACTTCTTTACTCTTCTCTGGGCAGATTTATGTCCCCCAAATGAGGGTAGATCGTCATCCATGCCCAGGCCCTCTGGTTCTGGTTCTAACAGGAAAGATGGCAGGGTCTGAGTACCTTCTACAGAAGAGCATACACATTACCTGGGGTGGGGGAATTTGCTAAATAACAATGATGGAATTCAGTCACAGAAAGTGGTGCTTAAGACTTGGCATATCCAGGGAGACCTTGGGTACCCCTCAGGCCTATGAATCCTCTTGTGTGTTGAGGCTTTAGGGCTTCTAGACGGTGGGTCCTGTTTCCCTTCCTTTTGTCTGAGATCCTCCAGGAGATTCTACACACATTTCCAGTTTGTAATTCAACTGATTTTTACAATTTTAAAGCCCAAATTTTTACAAGTGTAAAGCCCAAATCAGGCGATAGAGATGGCTCTACAGGTAAAATACTCAGTACACAAGCATGACACAGCAGTGCACACCTGTAATTTCAGTATTACAGTGCAGAGACAGCCTGATTTCTCTACCAGTCAATGTAGGCAGTCAGGGAGCTCCAATTTCAGTGAGAGACCCTGCCTCAAAAATTAGGTAGCTAGAGCATGATGGAGGAAGATTCCCAAAACCAATATCTGACTTCTCCAGGCGCTTACATAGGCAGATGCAGCCATCCACACACAGAGACATGTACCACACACACACACACACACACACACACACACAATTTTTTTTCAGGTCCAAATACTCTTCCAATGTTTTAAGATTTAAGAAATAATCATTTACAAAACCCAACTCTGTATGGAAAAATCCCAATTAGTCCATAAGATTATATAATTCTTTAATTCCAAATAGTCCATGTTCATTAATTTTTTTACCTCAGAGTAAATAACACAGTAGTGTTTCCTAAGCCTTTTAGAGAAGGATGGTGTCTAGACTTTGAACCCTCCATAAAAGGTTAACATAAAACTTCTTTGACATCCTTAGTCTTCCACCCTTTAACACTCTGGTGGGTTACTAAAGTGTACTGCTGGATAGCTACATTCACAGGCTCCTTGTTAGCAGTTTTCTACACAGATGTTTCCACTTCTGGTTTCTTGGAGCAGCCAGTAGTTAGACACTCAAAATGGTGTGCCCGGGATGCCCTGATAAAAGCAAAGCCAGACCAATAGTGCAGCTCACAATGCTGTTTTCCTCAGCCCAGCACCCAGGAGAGCATGTGCGCCACCCCAGGGAATGGCTGCTCCTGTGTGGGCCAGTTTCCACTCAGGTTTTCTGTCTGCTTCCCTCCGTGGGGCCTCAGACTGCGATCCTCTAAACCAGGGGGCTCTCTTTCACTAATGTATTGATTTAGAAACCAATCCCACCTCCCCACTTCACCCACACATGCACACCAGTCTGGTATTTGGAAATTGTTTTCAAAGACAGTGACTGTAGCTAGGCACACAGATCTTGTTGACATATCACCTGTGTGTCCTGACTTTCCCCCTCTCTCAGACACGTGAAAGGTTTTCAAAAAGCACATGAAAAGACTGACAACACGGACAAACCCCTCTGAGATGCACTTCTTGTCCAGGGCCTACGGATTTTCCCATTAAGAGCCTGAAGCTGCATTAGGATGTGGAGATTCTCCTGGAGCAGGCAGGGGTAGGGACCACGGGGCTGGAGCCCTCACCCTATGACTCCAACACAACTTACTGATAGGAAGCCCGGTGGTTCTTGTAAAGTGCCAAAACCAGTCCCACGACGGTGAGTGCTATCAGCTTCACCATGGCTTGACACGGATGGACGGACTGAGGATGGACAAGTGCAGGGACGCTGGTCGATCCTGAGGCCTGTAGCCCAGTGGCTCGGACAGCTCCGGATTGGCTGGCCTGAGCATGCCTGGAGCCGCCCCCTTGAGCCCCAGCTCCGGTTCAGCCAGAGTCCTCTATGTGCTCTCTGTTGGCCAAGTGCTTCATTCCCCTCACCCATGCCAACCCATGCCCCAACTCTAAGGAGAGAAAAGCAGAACAGGTGTGGAAACTGTCCTGGAAGGGATTAAGCAAGTTGGAGGAAACAGAGAACCATGAGAAAATAATGAGCCAGGAGGGTGAGCCCTTCACTTCGTGCCAGGAAGGAAAAAAAAAGTTCTAATCCTTGTGACTCGGAGGGGGGTTAGAACTTCATCACCATGACAGCCAATTAAGTGCGTAGAAAAGAGGGCCGTGGCCAGAAGCCCTAAGATCGAGGCTGTTCTCACAAGAGGCCCACAGACCGCCATCTCAGAGTGTCACACCCCCCCCCCCGCCCCCTGCCTCTGAGGTTACAGTCCCTGAGACAAAGTATCCCGCCATTCAGCGGCTCCCTTACATGGCTGGTGTTTGCTGAGTGTCAGCTCTGTGCCAGGCACTGTTCTAGATGCTAAGAGCTGTGACCAGTCTCCACGGAGCTGACATCAAGTGAGGGGTGGAGGTCAAAGAAATCATGGCTGTGGAGGCCAGCGAGATGGCTGAGAACTGTAAGGAACACTGACAGCCAAGCCTGGCAACCTGAATTCTGTTCCTAGGACTCAGGTGGTGGAAGGAGGCTTGACTCCTGCAGCTTGTCCTCTGACTTCTTCATGTGCATGTAAACACACACACACACACACACACACACACACACACACACACAGACTTCTAGAATGTTTTCATCAGGTAGGTGCCAATGGAGTTTAGTCATTACCCACAGCTCTCAAGGAAAGCCTTCGAGTTCATGACCTAAGCACTGCCCTGCTTTTCTGCTACCCTGGGAACAAACAGGGAAGATAGCCAGCTGTTGCTTGCTTTCTGCCATATCTATTCGAAAGAAGATGCAAATGAAGCCTTCTTGAACCTTCTAGAACAGACTAGCCATCAGCTTTATGAAGCTAAGTCACTGTGGGTGACTACACATGCAGCCGGACAATCTACCTGAGAAGAGGGCCATGGCCTCCCAGAGAGGAAAGTATTTTAAAGTGAGTCCGGTATGATGGTGATTTGATTTGATGCTGTGGGTAGTTTAATTAGACCAAATTCTGCAGCTGAGGCAAAGGAACCCAAGCCATGGGTTAAGGAGAGAATGGAAGACTAGAGACAGTTCCCCAACTGTTTTCATTGTAGGTGTGTGCATGTGTGTGAGTATGCATTCGACTGCATATGCGGAGGGCAGAAATCCAGTGTCTTCAGCCACTGTTAAAAATTTAATGAATAAATAATAATAGTGTTACTTGGTGAGAGCGATGTGTATGCTTATGGAAGGGGGTGAGGGAAAGGAAGAGGAAGGAGGAAGGGAAGAAGAGAGGGAGAGCTCTCCAACACTACAAACATTTTCCTTGCAATGGTGAGGAGTTTAGGCATAGCTCAGCAGTCCACCTGGCCGATATTTCTGGCAGGCTGTTTAGCAATCCCTTCAAAAAGGGCACGAAATGAAAGTTTTTAAAAGCTACATTTTCATATATTTATTTGAGTCTCTCTCTCTCTTTCTCTCTCTCTCTCTCTCTCTGTGTGTGTATGTGTGTGTGTGTGTCTGTATACAAGTAGGCCTGTGGAGATCAGAGAACAAATTTTGAGAGTTAGTTCTCTCCTCCCACTAGGTTTCCTGTGTCATTACTCCTGGCAAACTTCCCAGCAGCACCGTGGCACTGCTTTCCCCAAACAGACCGTTTGATCTACCATCATGCTTGCTATGTCCTTCCAAGTTCTTCGTACTTCAACAGGGACACTCTCTACTATCCTATTTCCCCATACTCCTTACATCAAATGTACCCAACAGTTTAGATGTCTTCTGGACATCTTGGAACCACTGAATTCATGAACTCACAGAAACTGTGGGTGACCGCACAAGACATGCAGGGGGACAAGCCAGCCAACACTCCCTCATGGAGGGGGTGGTTACGAGGCCCAACCCCTGCTAAGGAGTCACTGATCGCTGGTGGCTGCTTGAGAAAGGAGAGTCAATTTTCCTTAAGAGTATGGCCCCCTGACGGGTGGACTTTGGGCCATCTTTTGGCACTATACCCGTGAGTACATGTAGCAAAAACTGGGCTTGGATTAGAAAAAAAAAAAAAAAAGAAAAGAAAAGAAAAGACTTGAATTTGAGAGGGGGTAGGGGTAAATGATGGATCTGGGCGGAGATGGGGGAAAGGTTGGGGGAGGTGAATATGATCAAAATCCATTGGATGCAGTACGAAGTTTTCAAAGAATTAAGAAAAACATATTTATGTCTTAAAAGCTGCGAGGCTGGCCAGGCTTCTTCCCGAGGTTACATAAGCATTAAGCAATTGCTGGGAAGGAGGGTGTACTTCTGCAGACCTGCCTGCAAGCTGGGCCCTGAGCTCTGGGCCCCCAGCTGTCATGTGTAATCACCTACACAGGGTTGGGCTTTGTAATGCTATAAGTATCCTTAATGCACCCATTCTCCTGCAAGTAAATCCAGTGAGCTCATTGGCTCACCAAACCTAAAAACTAAAGCACCTTTGTTATGTCTTAATATGTACAGGTAAGGAACCCAGGCATGTTGTACTAAGTTTTTACCATGTCACTCAAGCTGGCAGCAGAACTAGCAGCCACGGCTTCGGAGTCTTCAGCAAGTTCAGCTGAGACAGAAGCAGAGGTGAAGTCAGCCTTCAAGGTAACTCACAAGGCTCCCTTCAGATGTTAGTCTCTTGCCTCCTAGGCTTGGTACCAGGACTATGGCAGAAAAACAAAAAAACAAACAAACAAAAAAAAACCACAGCTCTTCTCTCTTAGAGTGAGCTGTCTTCCAGAGTGAAACAGCAAGCCAGCCCAAACCCCTAGAGGAAGCAGCCACCTTCTAAAATCTTAAGGCCCAAAGTGACATGCCAGGCTCTAGTTCATATGCACTGCCTCTTGAGAAGAGGCACGCAGAAGAGGTACATGGGCATCTTGAAAAGCGCCACAACTCCTGAATAACCTCTCGGCGTTTCTGTGTTCCTGACACCATCCCCAGGCTAGAACAACCCATTCTCTGTTCTTGCCCTAAATCTTCACCCATAGCACAAGAAACCTTTGAAAAATGTAAATCAGATTATACCAGTTCTCTGCTTCAAAGCCTCCCTCCCACAGCTTCTGGCTTTGCTTTCCTGTCACATCCTAAAAAGCCCTAGGAGACTTGGCCTAGACTTAACCACCAGATCGAATTTCTATCAGTCCCTCTGCGCTGTGCCAGTGACCTCCGCTCTGTGCTGGTCCAAATGTTGTGTCCATCAGGCTGTTTTACTTCCTCACCTTTGCTGGGTGTTGCTTATAATACTCTTCCGTTGCCCTCACTTTCTCCCTGAGTGCCAGTCCCTAGAATTTGTAAGCTGGATGTTAAATAGCCACTTTACCAAGCTCCACAAACTATCTCCCACAACCTTGACCCTTCTACCACCCCCAAAGACCCCCCTCTTCGTGTGACAATCATTGGCAGCTGAGAGGCTGCTGCACAGCCCAGCAAGTTCCCTGTGGTGTGCTTCCAAATTGTTCAGTTGTGAACAATTGAGCTCTAAACTCTCACCACACCTCTGCTCTTGTGGCCCTCTTGCTTATTCATTTTCTCATCTGCCTGAATCCTGGCTTCCCCCACCAGTCTGTGAGCTATGGGAGGGGCATCTTCCTCAACTGACTCCATAGCTACTGTCTCTCCATCTCCACAGGAGTTTTCTAGCTCACAACCATTACATGAAGAGACGGCAGAGGATGAACACTGAGGGACCAGGGAGTTGGTGAGAAGATGCAGGCTAGAGGTGCCACTTCCTGTCCCCTAACCCAGTCACCCTATGGCCAGCAAAGAAGCCAAGTGGTTCTGCTGGCACAAGGAACTCGCTTAAGTACTTGGTTAATTATCCTGTTTGTGTCCTTTTGTGTGTGTTTCCAACCCACCTGTCTTTCTTTCCTTGCCTGCTTATCTCTACTGATGGCAAGAGCAAGGTTTGTCTCTGTCAGGCTGCAGAGTGTGCTAGTGTGGCCTAAGATGCAATGACAGAGCCCCTTTGCTGTCTTGTGAAAGGTGGCACATTGATCTTCCTTTGAGTCTTCCCAGGCCCCTGACATCCAACAGCATCAACAGCTTGATTCACATGAGAGGAAAAGAAAGTAGGTGGCTGGCCGAGGTAAAGGGTGCTTTCCAAATTCCTGGTCTCTGGCAGAGGAGAAGCACATATAATCTCTGACACCAGAATCAAGTCGGTATCTTGAAATTTGTCCCATCCAAATCCAGATCTAGCCTTTACTATTCCTCAGTCCTCTTGCAGGTTTATCATAGATCCTGGAGGAGTGATGAGGCCACCTCATCCCCAATTTCTACTCCCAACTTGTTCCTTTTCTTCCTCAAAGTTCCCATATTAACAAAACTCCCAGCACAGGAAGGAGGTGAAGTTCCTAAAGACAGGGGACATGAGTCAGAGAGTGGATATTTAAACACATCCACGAGAGGTATACTGTACAGGGAATAACAAAGCTACTGCATTCTCTCATTTATTTTTGGAGGGAGAATTATGCTCAGTTTTTGCTGGAACAGATAGGGAAACATTATTAATCCAGTATGAAATTAAGAATTTAATGTATTTAAGAAATGTAGATTGTGTAGAACACCTCAATCATAATCTTTCAGAGGCCAATGATTAAGAGCCAGGAAGCATGAATAAATAAAGGTCCATTAAGGAAAACGTAATACATAAACACAGTGAAACATTATGCAGCATTTAAAAAGAAAAAAAAGTGCCTATTTTCAAAATACAGAGCAGTGTACAAGAAATTACGTTAAATGCAATAGAACAAACAAAAGAAAGAAAAATGCTATATGATCTGACTTAAATGGAGCATCTAAAAACATTAAATTTACAGGAGTAGACAGTAGAAATGATGGTTACCAAAAGCTAGGGTGGAGATTGATCAGAGAAATATATGTCAAGGAATGTAAGATTTCAGTCATGAAGAGATCTATATTACAAATCTGTGTCTATGGCATGGCACTCTCTTGATAAAAATTGGGAAGAGAATCCATGTTGGTTATTTTCACCCTGCCACAAAGGGTTAAGCATTAAAATAGACGTGCATGTTTCAGTCGTGTATACATGCCATAGTATGTGATGGATCCCCCTAGTACCTGACAGATTTAAGTAAGCAATTTTTGTTGGTCAGTTGAAAATAAGTTTAGAAAAGAACAAAGACAGGTCTGTTCAAATGGATTTATTACCCATATTTAAAGTTAAAGCTTAGAGTGTGAATCAGCTATAATTACACAACATACGAAGCACTTTTCCAATTTACTTGTCTTCTTGCACAGCAGCAAGTCTTCCTGCTGTTTCCAGCATCTCACTAGCTCTGGGATGCAGGTGGGGGCAGCTAATTCTGTCCTGCAGCTCATGCATGTACATGGCACTCCCATTCCACCCCCACCACGCCCACTGTGGCCAGGTTACAAACTGGGACTCTTGACCAGAAGGAAGGTGAGAACTCCCAGCTAGTTGGAAACACCTATGACTTTCAACCTGTGAACGCTTCTGGAACTCTTGTTCCTGTTCCGGCTTTGGTTCTCACCCATTCTTTCCTGAGGTGCTTATGTTTTCTGTTTTGTTTGGTCCTTTAACTTTTTTTTTCCTTGATTGAAAAATAGATTTTTTTTTCTCCTCACATATTTCCTGATTATGGTTTTCCTTCCCTCTACTCCTTCTATTTCTCCTTCCCTCTCTCTACATCCAGATCCACCCCCTTTCTGTCTTTCATTAGAAAACAAAGAGGCTTTTAAGGGATGAAAATAAAATAGAGATAATATAAACCTAACGCATTGGAATTGGACAAAAGAGAAGGGAAGGAGCCCAAGAGAAGGCATGTGAATCAGGGACTCATTCACACATTCAAAAATCTCATTAAAACGCTAAACTGGAAGTCAAAATATAAACCCAAAGGACATTGTGCGGACAGGCACAGGCCCTGTGCTTGCGCCCTCAGCTTCTGTGAATTCTTATGAGCTGTGGTCACGATGATTTAGAGAGCCTTGTTTTCTTGATGTTCTCTATCGCCTCTGGCTCTTACATTCTCTCTACCTCCTCTTCCACCTGATTTACTGAGCCCTGAAGGGAGGGATTTTGTGGAGCCATCCCATTTTGGGCTGTGTTCCAGGGTCTCTCACTCTCTGCATAATGTCTGGCTGAGCATCTCTGTGTTTGTTCCAATCTGCTGCAAGAGGCTTCTCTGATAATGTCTGAGCAAGGCACTGATTTATGAGCATAGTAGAATGTCATTAGGAGTCATTTAATTGCTACATTTTTGTTGTTGTTTTATTCCTTTTGGACTGGGAGTTTTTGGTTTTCCCTTAGGTCCCTGGGCTATCTAGTCTCAGATTCTTGGTCGCCCAAGCAATGTCAGGTGTGGGTTCCATCTTGTTGGCCTTATGTCAAATTAAGTATTTATTGGCTACTTCAACAAGCTTTGTGCTACCATTGCACTAACATAGCTTACAGGCAGAAGAGTACTGTAGATCACAGGGTATGTGGCTGGTTTGATGTTTATATTACTTCTTTCATAGAATACAGAGTACCTTTTGGTACCAAAGTTACACAGTGGTAAGGGCTCTATGTAGACACTAGGCAGAAATTTCCATGTTTAATAAGTTGTGTAGTTTTCTTCAGCAATGGGGCTTTGCTGTTTGGCAATAGCCTACCTTTTTTTTGGGGGGGGGTCCTTAGAACTTCTTTGGCCAACAACTCAGTTAGATGTAACTCAGTGCAGGTACTAAAAAGTTTCATTTGGTGACAAGAGATGGCCAGTTGAGGCCCTGTCTCCCATTATTTGGTGATTTTACTTGGATCGCCTTCATGTGTATATATTAGGAATCTTCTATTGTATTAGGTTTCCATACTATCCCTCAAATGGCCAGAATGTTAGCTGTTTTTTCTTATGTTCCCACCTTTGTCCCCATTGGCACTTGATCCTCCTTTTCCGGACCTTCTTTCCATCCTTAAATATCCATTCTATTTCCCTTTTTCTAACAAGATCTATGTATCTGTAACCCCTAGTCTGTTGCCCTATACCTAACTGTGCTTATAACAAAGTATATTCTTTTGTGTGTGGATGAAATAGTCTATAAATATCTGTCATCAACTTGGTTTATAATGTCAGATAGCTCCAGAATTTTTCTGTTTAGATTTTGTCTGGATGACTTGTCTACTGGTGAGAGTGGGGTGTTGAAGTCTCTCTCTACAAGTGTGGGAGGGTGAATATTGACTTGAGCTGTAGTAGTGTTTCTTTGACGAGCTTTGTGTGCTCCTGTGTTTGGTGCATGGATGCTAAGAATTGTAATCTCCTCCTGGTGGATTTTTCCTTTGGTGAATATGTTGTTTGTCCACACTAGTCTTTAATTCATTTCTTTAAAGTATACCACCTCGAAATATTCCAATAAAACTGAAGCCAGAGCTACTATTGTCATATTATAAAGTCTCATCTTGTAAGAATGTGTGAGAGTGCCAAGTTGTGCATTCAGGTTTGATTATTTTTTAACTCTATTTTAACCCAAAACTAGCACTTCAAAACATACAAAATAAAACCAGTTAAACTATGTGTTGGTATAATGTTCTTTTGGAATGTATACACCTTTACCCTTGTTCATTCAAATGCTGATTTCTCTCCCCCACTCTCTGGTTTCAATCCAGACATTGCATTGTGATCCTTATGCTAAGCATCACCTGCCTCAACTTTGTGTAAACATGCCAAAATAAAGCAACCAGCCACAATGTTGAGCAATGGAGAGGGAGGAGTAGGCAGGAGAGGGGAGGAGCCAGAGGACAGGAAGGTGTGGGAGGCAGACAAGGAGAGAAGGACAGGAAAGAAGCTGGGAGAGCAGAGCTGGAGGAGAGGTCTTGGAACGATGTGGAGAATGAACCAGACCTAAGATTTCACAAAAAGCAAGTATAATGGGTAAAATCTGAATGTTAGGAAACTATGAGGGCTTGGAGGTTTAGGATGGAACAACTATTGCCCAGCATTGTGTTCTAGGTTAATTAAATAAATCATAGTCTCTGTGTGGTGGTTTGATTATACAGCTGTTTAGTATTAACCGCAGCATTACTAAAAGTAATATCAATAGTAAATATTAATGCCAGTTTACAACAACTATGTCATTTAAGTTACCAAGGCATCTCAAGAAGCTGAAAAACCCAAAGATAACAACAGACAGGATCAATAACAATAATTAATCAATGAAATAGGAGCATAAATTTAAAGAAGAAACTTATATTCAACCATAAGAAAGAATGGTCTTCATTCATCCTACAACATGTATAAATTTTGCAATTGCCATGCTACATGAAGCAAGTTAGACACTAAAAGCAATATATGTCAGACCTGCATTTCTATAAAGTAGCTTTGACAGCCAGGTATGGAGACAGAAACAGGCAAGTAGGTGCTAGGGCTGGAGATGATGGAAAGTGGGAGTGTTACCTGATGAATTTTCTTCTGGAGATGATGAAAATATTCAGGCAGAAAAGAGTAGTGATGGTTGCTCACTGAATGCTCTATAAGCTGTTGGATTGTACACTGAAAAATAGGTGAATAGTGAATTTTATGCCACATGAATTTTACCACTGGTTTTAAACAGAAAAAGTATTTAAAGTTGACCAGTGGAAGTGAGGACTAATAAAGTGTGTGAATTTCTAACAAAACTTAGAAGGAACAGCATAAATATTTTTTTGACATTTTCTTATGATTTTTTAATGTTAGTTACAGTTTGTTAACTTTGTATCCCAGCTGTATCCTGTTCCCTCATCTCCTCCCTGCTTCTTTCCAAGTCCACTGATAGGGGAGGACCTCCTCCCCTTTCATCTGATCCTGGTTCATCAAGTAAGCAGCATAAATTTTATGTACTAGGAAGACAAAAAGGTTATTACTATAAGGTGCAATGATATTTAAAACAGGAAAATAATATTTTAAAAATTTATTTATTCCAACAAAAATTAAAAATTAGATGAAAAGAATTAAAAAAAAAAACAAAAACAAGCAAACCATAGCATTAGGTGTTTGCTGACAAAATTTAAGCTCTATTGTATTTTGTATCTGTGTGGTATACATTCATGTAGAATATATATATATGTGTGTGTGTGTGTGTGTGTGTGTATGTATAAGAGCACTCATGGAAGTTAGAAAAGTATGCTAGCTGTCCTGCTCTGCCATTTTTGCCCTATTCCCTTGACACTGGCTCTCTTATGAACATGGAGCTATTCTGACAGCCAGCAAGCCCCGGTTGTCCTCTTGTCTCCCCCACAATAACAATGATGTCACATGTTTCATGTTCAGCTTTGTCGATGGGCTCTAGAGACTTCACTCAGGTCATCCTGCTTGGACATCAAGTGTTTTTAAACCATCTCATGTCCCCAACCCAACTTCTACTTTCAATTCTCCATAAAAGCTATCTCCAGTGACTACACTATCTCCATGACTACACTTCATGGATGCGTAGTTATCTAATACTTCATGGAATGTCCATGAACTCTTCTAGGGAATGGAAAGATAGACTACCTCTTATCTCTTTATCAGGTCAATAGGATGTTAACATGAAAACCTGGTAAACCTGACAAATAGGGTGCAATTAAAATTGCAGACCAGTCTCTTTCATGAATGTGGGAATTAGGATTTTTAAAAAGTTAGTATACAGCACATAAAAAAGCAAAAATATCATACTCAAGGGCTTCATATGCTGATGATAAGAATTTGACATAAAGTTTTAAATCAACCCTATAATTAACAGAATAAAAGAGAAAAAAATAATAGGAGCACCTCAGCAGATGAAGAAAGGGGATTTGTAATAGGCTTTTTTATAATAAAATCTTAGTAAACTACAATCAGTTGATTATATTAGAAATAATCAGATGAAGAGATTCTACTGAAAGGGAACTGTGTCAAACATCAGACCTGATGAACATGAAAAGCATTCCCTTCCTGAGAACATTCACTCTTTTTGCTTAGACTCATAGTAAATGAGAAGGAAGAAAAAACAGATTTCAAAATATAAAGATATCTAGAAAGACATTATTCACAGAAAACATGATTGATGTGAAGATAATTAAACTGACTCCACAGATAAACTATTTAAATTAGCATGCCAATTTACCTATGAAGCTAGATGCAGAGTCAAAAAGCATAATAATTTATGGTTGTGTGGCAACAATCAAAAATGATTGATTGTTCCTGTTTGCTTTTGAATTTGCACACTTTATTAAAAGAATAAATATAAACAGTAGCATACTAAAATGAGCTCCATAATATACACTCTTCAATACAAATAGGCACTGAGACTTCTAAAAAGTCTAAATGTCTGCAATTGAGGGAATAAATTATTGCGTATGAAAGCAAAATATTATGCAAATAATATTCATAGAATATTTTTGTCATTACCTATATCTTTAATTGTTGCAATGGGCTAATAATTTTCCTACTATAGGCATTTTAAAATTGCCTTTTTCCTGCCCAGATAAATGTTTCCACTTTCTACTACCCAGATTATTGAATGTGTAAAATTATCCTTCTAGAAATGACACAAAGGAGTAGGTTACCTATGTGTTCGTGTTAAAGTGAAATAAGCAAGACTCATTAAGATAAGACTCTTTCCTGATGGATGGTGTCTAGACATTTTTAAAAGCTGAGATATAGAAGTAAAAGGACTAATACCTGAAGAGAGAAAGGAGACCAATGAAAATGGCCAGAGAGGAAATTTGGAGAGAGGGAACTTGATCAAAGCATATACCAAATGTTTATAAAACTTCCCTTATTAATTCATTATATTGTAAAAAATCAGTATATATTAACAAAAAAATGAAGAAAATCATCATTTATAGGTGGACATGGTAGTGCATGTTTCTAGTCAGCGACTTGGAAGGCAAAGATGGGAGAATGAAATCACTTAAGGCCATAAATTTTGGACTAGTTAAGGCAATACAGTGAGACTTTTTGAAACTGCTACATTGCTTTTTAAAACAATGGACTTAAGTTAAATTATTGTAATTTGGGAACAAGTGGCTCATTTTCTAATAATTAAAGCACCACCTATAATAATAAAAAGAAACACATTTTGAAAATATCATAAGAATCTCATGAAATGATGGTCATATCATTCCCTCAACACACAAAAACAAAGTAATTTGGTCCCATCATTAACGAAGAGTATCTGTAGACAGAAATAAAGCTTTGGAACCAGAAAGTTCTTTAACAGTCTTAAGGTTGTGTGTTTGAGAAAAGCCCACTTAACTGCTGGGTTACTTTTAAATCTGTTTCCACAGGTATTTCAAAAGTAGCATGATGAAAAACAACTTATGGGAATTCTTGCAATACTTACAAAAAGTGGCAACCTATTTCAGAAAGAGGCACTTTTCATTTTAGGTACTGTAACTGAAGTTTTATACGAACATTATATTTCTTTGGGACAATCTAGTTTTTGAAAGTCAGTGAGTACGAGGGGCTGGAACTTATGAATTAGTCAAAATTTGTTCTCATTAAGGTCATGTAGGCTTTAATTATATGGATTTGTTATAGTTAATTCTCAAATTTGTTTCAGTGATTAAAACACAGCCGCTACGTTTAAACTTCAGCATACGACTAATGGGTGCAACTATATCGATGATACCATAAATTGATTATATATCATTTGTGATGCTTCAAGGTTTATCCCTACTAGTTTAAGGTTGATTTCTCTGGACCTAACTTTCTGTCTTTGCTTAGAAATGTGGCTCAGTAGTCAAGCACTTGTACCGCATTCTTGAGGCCCTATGTTCTATTCCTAGCACTGCACACACCATTTTATCTCTCTATTGTCCTTATGAAAATAACTTTTTTTCTGAGTTACAGATTAAAAAAGGCATGTCCACATAAAGACTACTAGTCAAGTAGTGAGACTATGGTGGCAATACATTTCAAGGGAATATTTGGAAATATAAGATGGACATGTTTTTACACTTTGTATCTGCAGAAACGGCTGATGAGATTGCCAGGCCGTGTGTTGTATGGCTGACCCTTAGGTGGTCATGAACCAAGCAGGAAAAAAATAAAAGAAGCGTCTAAGCCAACAGGCTCTCTGAGCTCTGAGATACGTGTAAAGCTGAGTGAAGTTTCTTCTATGGTTAGTTTTCCGTTGTGTATTCTCTTTCATTTTCCTTTTGCAGTGCCGGGATAGAAACAAGAACCTCGTTCATCTTGGAAAACACTCTATCACTGAGAGATGAAAACATGTCTACTTTTCTGTTTCCAAAGAGTTAACACTATAGACAGCAATATTTCACAACCAACTATTCCAGCCCCCAACAATCTGCCTTGACACTCTGCTCCTGCCTAAGAACTTGCCTCTTGATTTCCCTCAATTGCACAACTTTCCCTTGGCTCCATTAAGTATGGTCTTTTCAATAACTCATAAATCACTTCTCAAACTGTGATGAAAATGTTCTGGTGAGCAGTGTGAATAACTTGCTTTCTTACTAGAAGCTCATTCTTGTAACATTGTCACAAACAGCACAACATAAGCTAATAACACTGTGTGGGCACCCGGATCTTACCTTATTGCTTAGTTTTGCCTCTCTTGGAACCCCTGAAATAAAGACCCACTCTGCGTAGTCATTATTCTCATCCACTTCAGCCTCTCATGACACATAAACTGCCCCCACGTTTTTGAGGGCGGCTCTACCGCACCGTGCAACGTTAAACAGATCATCACTGTATTCGTTCATTCATTCCAACATTTATGGGCCCAGTTGTTTCTAGGATTTAGGTTTTCTTGATAGAGTGATTTTTGCACTTTGTGCTGCAGGTTAGAATTAGATGGAGCTTGGGTGAGAATGAAGAGTTGACTGTGTGAGATGTGGATGCATTATTTCCTAAAATGTATTCTGTACCTCTTCTTGAGCATATTCCTCCCTACTGTACGACACTACCCATCTCTCTTTGCTGTCAGTCAGATGTGGCCTTAGGATTAGCTTTAAGCATCGGAAGGGGAGCAGAACTGATGAATACCATTTCTAGTTCTGGGCTCTAGCGCTCTTTTATACCTTTTCTTGTTTTTCTCCTTCCCTTCTGATGGACCACAGAGAGTGAAGTGGCTTCCACCACGCAGATCACTGCAATCAGCCACCAATGGACGTAGCAACAGGAAAAAGGCCGTGCACTGTTAAAGTTACTCTGCAATGGGCTTCCCTCTCCACTGCCTCCCGCAGGCTTAAAGGACTCCATCAAAAGCTCCCGTTTCCTCATTTCTAGTTGGGAGGGTAAAAGAAGAGTGAAATCAAAATTGGGTGTAATGGCACACACCTGTAATTCCTGCACTAAGGAAGCTGAGGCAGAAGGATTGCTGAGAGTTCAAGGCCAGCCCGGGTCACAAAGTGAACCTCTCCCAAAATAAGACAAAACAAGAAAGGAAAAAAAAAAATCACTGTTCCCTCCATGATCTCCTTATTGAATGGTCACATGTTGGCTAGACATTTTTCACCCATGGCTCCTGCATCATTTATTGGGAGACTCTTTATCTTCATTACCCTATTTTTATTTAAGTAGCTGTTTTGGCAAATATGCTTACGAAGCCTAGGGAAGGAAAGGTTCCTGTCCTCTTTCCACCTCGCTTCACCCGCTTCACTTAAGTACTGTAGTGCATTTGTTTCCTGTAAGAGTAATTCCTTTATATCAATGGCCCTCCTAAAAAGTTTCCATCAAGGGTTTGAGGTGTAGGTAAGATGGTAGAGTCTATGCATAGGGTATTAGGTTCAATCCCCAGCACTCACACTGGTGCACACCTATAGCTGAAGCTCTTGGGAAATCATGACAGAGGGTCAGAAGTTCAAGGCCATCTGTGACCACATACTGAATCCAATACCACTCTGGGCTACATGAGCTCTGACCTCAAAATGAAAAGAAAATCTCATAAAACTTTGCCTCAGTAGACCTTTTCAGTGTGGCTTCTCTTTCCTGGGAAGGCTAATAAGTATGGTCTCCAGGAACCAAGAAGAACACCTGAGAGCCTGAATGATGGATCAGCAGGCACAGGTGCATGCCATCAAACCCAACAACCTGAATCGGGTTCAACTACTGGCGCCCACATGGCATAAGAAGAGAGCCAACTCCTACAAGTTGTCCTCTGACAAATGCATGATGAATAAATAAATATACATGCATTTCTTAAAAAGATGTGCTCCCCTGAAGATTCTTAGATAAAAGAGAAATAAATACACATTTTTAGACACTAAATTTTTAGTCTATTTGTTATAGTAACAGGCTCAACAGTAATTAATAAAGCTACAGTTTTCTAGTTATTTTTATTTTTTATAATATTTTCAAATTTATTGGCATAAAATTATTTATTAGCTTTTTTCTCTCTCTAGCGCCCATTTTAGTTCTCATTTCTGACAGTATATGTGTGTTCTCTTTGTTTTAGTTATCTTTAATCTTAAGGAATAAAGACGTAGCTACTACTGAATATTTACATTATATGTAGATATTCTGTGTCACTGGTTGTACAAGCTATCATCAACAAATAAATCCAGAACATAACTTCTGAAAGTTTTAGAATGTGCAATTGTCACGAGCAAGCACCAATGGCCAAGATTTTCTGTGATGTGGCTTAAGCAGTCATAGAACAACATTTCTGGAACATTCTGTTAGTTACACAGGCCACCATCTTGGACAGGGAAGGGGTCGATGCAAAGGTATGAGCTCCAGGAGGCAGGATTGATGAGGCCTTCTTGGAGCATCGTAATTTTTTTTTTCTCATCTTACCATTGTCTTTCTTGAACTTTCTTGGGGCTTGTTTTATTGTTCTTTTCTATAAACTAAACAACGCTTGAGCCTTTGTTATTGGACTTCTGTTCTATAATGAAAGAGTTTAAGCGTCACCAAAGTTTAATTTCACTTGCTTTTTGTAAGACTTAATTGTGGGAAATTTTTATTGTTTCATTAAAATAACGTTTTACACATGATCCCACTGTGTAGCCCAGGCAAGTGTTAGACTTACAAACTTATTTCCATCCCTTCCATGTAAAGATTGCAGGGATATGTCACTGCGCTCATCTCAAATCACATTCTAAAATCATTGTCACTAATATTCTGTTCTAAAAGTTCGTTGGTCAATGGGTTTTTTGGGAATGCTACTTAATTTCTAAATAAATTTTCAGTAACTTCCGAATAAGGTTATTTTATAGAAGTTTGAGAAAACTGAGCCCACATTCAGGTGATTTGTCACCAATCAATATATGTTATTGTTTTTGTTGCCTAACCAGTATGGAATCAACATCTGTATCTGTTCTTTGTGAGTTAGGAAAAGAAGGGTACACTCAGTTGCATGCTACAAACTGATATTACACAAACTCTCCTGGATAAGGTTTATATTCACATTCTACTTACACATTTTTCTAAAATTTCTGTTTGTTAATACCTAATGAATACAATTAAAATCAGTCCTCTATTATGATAATTTATTTGTTTTCATCCTTGTAGTTCTGTAAGTCTTCCTGTATTTAAAGATTTCATTACAAACAGGGTGACCGTTTTTTCAAGTCAATCTTGGAGAAATGAATCAGTAGAGGACCCAAGTTCCATTCTGAGCACCCACACAGGACTGTCCACAACTTCTTGTAACTCCAGCTCCAATGGATCTAATACCCTCATTTGGACTTTGAAGGTACATACACACATAAACACACACACACACACACACACACACACACACACACACACACTTGGCATACAGACACAGAAATAACAATAAAAACCAAATCTATTAAAAAGAAAAACAAAACACTTCTAAAAGTCATTCTATCTTCTGGGGGTTCCATTTTGTCCACAGTAATATTTTCTTCTTGACAGTGCAGCAACTTCCACCTCTGACTCTTTCTAAAGTCTTTAGACTTGACATTCTGCAGTTTCTAGTCAAGATATGATATGTATTTTTAATTTCCAATATGATTAACTTATTTTTTCCAAATTATTTTTTTTCATCGCTTCCCTCTCAGATTCCAAATTGTCACAAGCTAAATCATCTTAATTTAGCCACCATTTAGTCTTTTTCAGATGTCTTCCTCTTAGTCACTTATTCAGTCTCTCTTAGATGGCCATCCCTGTTACGTTTATCATTTCTGTTGCATGTACACCCTCATGGGCTACCTCTTTTTTACCACATCCAGCTCTGTATCATCTCTGATTAAATTTTTCCTTTTCTCCTTCTCTCCCCCCCTCTTTTTTCACCCCTCCCTTTCCTGTTTTGTTTTGTTTGTTTGTTTGTTTTGTTTTGTTTTGTTTTTTGGTCTTAGAACCTGATAAACCATGAATTTCCTAAAAACTGACCTGAAAAGTTTGGAAATGAGTCTAGCTTATACTCCACATGGTTCACTCAGTCATCCATTGCCTTATGTTAGCAAGCTTTGACGTTGTGTTTTCTTGCAGTCTGTATAACGTCATCAGGAAACAAATGACTAGCCTTTGGGAGATTCAGTCATGGACCTTGAATGACTATGTGGGGACATTTGCCTTGGAGCTTCAGTATCTCAGAAGTCACTCTGACTACACTGTTCAATAGAGGGGACCTCTTGAGTGCTTCGGAAGTATTTAGTGGAAAACATATGTCTCACATTGCGAGAGCCTCTGTGAAAACGTATTTGAACAGTTTCAAACTGTTACACTCTAAGGTGGTTTTATTATTATCAGTTATTATTGTTAAGATTTAAATTTCCCCAGTTTTATTTTATCCAGGTATGTATTTTCAGGGTCATTAGGTCATTTCAATAGGCTCCATAGTTTACTATCCTGTGAGTTTCAGCTCGTCCTCTATTTCTCTAACATTGTACGTGTGGTTGTCAAGCCTGTATGTTACATCGTTCCAGGATATATGAGGTCTTTGTAAGCCTACTTGTTCTGTAATCTGTTTCTATAGTTCTTATTTATATAACCCTTCCCCTTTATTTTCCATGAATGCCTGCTCATTTTCCTTGGGAAAACAGTTACAGGGTTTTCTTAATACATAGTATAAAGTCACAAGAGGACCTGTGTTTGTTTCTGCCAGGTAAGTGATAGTTCACTAACATGCATAGGTGAGCTCATAGCTTGATGTTTTTATTGCTCTATAAAAATTTAGAACTTAACACTTGTATGCTTTACTATGTAAAACATTATTTTTTGTGTAATGTTTAAGTCAGGGTAAAAATATCTATCTCCTCAAACATTTGCCATTCTAGGTAGTGAAAACATTCAAGGTCCTTTTACCTAGATTTCTGAAATACTAAGGACATTTTGTTAGCTATAGTAATCCCTTTGGTTACTAACCCTCTTAATCTCCTTCACTCTGTCTACCTGTAACTTTACTCAATGATTAACCCCTCAGCATCTGTCCTCCATTCCCTGAAAATCCCGACTCTCTTGGTCTCTAATAACCACCATTTGACTCTCAACGGCTCATGGCTTGAGATCGGTTTTGACCATCCAATGGGAAGCTGAGCTCCAACCTTGAATGATGCAAAGCATGTGATTGTCATTTCTCACCAACATCTGATCTCTTCCATCTGCTTTTCTCAATGCCAAGGCAACTGCACTTTTAGTCTTCTGGGAGTAGAATGTGGCAACACCTTACATTTACCTTGACCTCATCTGGGTATTCAGCTCTTTGGCGTCTTAGGTTTTCTAGGACAGGGTTCACTATCACACTCCACAAGGATTTGACTTATGTTTCTTTTGCTCAGTAAAGCATTAATAATAAATCTTAAGTAATCCAGTAGATGTGGAGGTTAAAGATCAAAACTGTAATTGTTTATGCATGAAGCTGTGTATGCTTGTTTACATATGTGTGTGAAGGCCAGAAAACAACCGCTGGTGTTGCTCTGTAAGCATCATCCATATTTTACTTCCTTTTGTTGTTTGAGAAGGGGTTTTCCAGTGCACTGAAGTATACCAACTATGCCAGACTGTCAGCCAATAAGCCCCCGGGATCTACTTCCCCAGTGCTGGGTTTACAAGCATACACTGACACACCTAGCTTTTTTATGTGGGTGTTGGGGATTAAATTTAGTTCCGAATACTCGTAACATGGTAACAACTAAGCTCTGCACAATATATAGCTGTACTTTGAAACTTAAAATATGGCAACTACGCATAATATTTAGCTGAGCTATTCCTTCCTTGAAGCAACGGAAGTTATAAAATCTTAAGGTCTGAATCAGGAATGATTACAGAGGTTAAAAGAGTACCATTTTATCCTGGTACAAAACTATTTACCAAACTTTTAACTAAGCAGTGTTCTTTAGACTATAAACAGGTCTCCTTAATTCCCTGTCACCAGAAACACCATGTTGAAGGGGCTGAAGGGACTCTAGCCAGCTCCAGTGTAACAGACACATCTCTGGCAGGCCTCACTCTTCTCTCCCATTTCCCTCGCCTTGTTAAAAAACCATTAGACTGCAGTCCTAATGCTAGACTCCAAGGGCTAGTCCCTATTAGCTCTTCTCTATTCATTTATTTGGCCACTTCCTCCCAAGGCTGACTACCAAGTCCAACTATCTAAGTATTGCTGTCAAGCAACCAAAAGCCCCCTTTGGCTCACCTAATTAAAAACACCCAATTAAAATTAAACACCTCATCCTAACACAGGGTTTCCCATTTTACCTTTAGAAACAGCCATTTGTCTATGGGATACGTTTGTCTCCTCTCTATTCAAAGACATTTCTTTGTTCCATCCCCTTACTCTTTTTTTATGCCTTTTCTCCTTCTCCCCCGTTCCCTTCTCCTTCTCCCTCTATCTCTTATCTTTGTTCTTTATTCCTGTCTTCTGTCTCTCTGGGGCAAATAACTCTTCTTTGTGCTGAGAACTTGATCTTGGGGTGTCTTGAGCTGACTTCCAAGGTGTAGGAATGTAAGGGTGGTGGCAATCAACCTCAAATCATTGAGTTTTGTTGTTGTTGTTTCTTTGTTTATAAAGAAAGAAATGTCTTTATTTATTCTCATCAAATTAAGTTTAGATTTATCTTTAGGACATGCCATTCGGTCATAATAATTTTATTTGTTTTAGATTTATTGGTGCCAATCAGCTAGAGGCTGCTCACTAAGTGTTTATTGAGGTGACTAGTAGAGAAAGCTGGAAATAGCTGAAGATAGCTGTCCCAAGGCCCTATCTTATATTCAGAGCCACAAAGACTGGTGACACTCACAACAGAGGAGTCAGGATAAATAAAGTCTTATACAAGTAAATACAACAGCTTAGCATGCACTAAGCAAGCTGATGAGGCTTGTGTAGGTCAAATTTCCAGAAAACCATTTCCTGTATGGTTATATTTTGGGGCAAGTCCATATTCAAGGCAGGTGTTAGAGTCTCAGGGTGAGGGTTTTACAGGTCAGGATACTTGACTGGAAGATGGTGTGTCTCACACAAGAGGAAAAAAAGAGAACGAGAATCGTAAACAGTTTACAATTAGCTTCTTTACTGACATGGACTGCAGAAGACTCAGAATATCACAGTTCTAAGAGGTTTTTTTTGCCAAACAGTTATCCACAGGCACAAATCCACGTGAGCGGGGGTCCTAAGTTATCACAGCCTACACATCCCATTCATCAACGCTATACAGGATGTTATGCATGCTCAACAAAGCGGAGCACTCAGGTTTCTGGCTGCCTTGACACTAACTTGACTCTTGATTCTATGGACATAGGTTTCTGCACTCTTTTACTTTTCTCCATGAGAAAGCCATACATACCAATTTTCACTGGTAATTGTAAAAATTACAGTTCCATTTAGCATACAATTACAATTTTACTTTTGTCAAATATGAAGTTTTTTTTTTTAAAGAAAGATCTAGAGTTCACAATACAGAGATCTGTGAAATATAGTGCCTATGAGCATTTTCTTACGATATGCAGAAGCCACGGTGCTGCCCTGAAGTAGAGAGCCATTGTTCGCATAGATTGTGCTCACCCTGGGGTTATCTGACAAAACATCCTGGATGCGGAGGACCTGTCAAGAGAAGATCACTCATTAACGCACTGCCCAAGAGAAGCTACCTAGAGATATTTCCCTTCCCAAGAATTCTGGGACAAATGCATATTTTCAGAAACCAATAAGCTAAAAATCTAAAGTATATCCGAAAGGTACTAATGTCCTAACAGCATCTATGTATGCACTAACATAGACTAGCCATTAATGTTAGTCAAATTCCTCAGCAGAGTTCTTCAGCAGTTTGACTCTGCAGGCAACCCTAGAAAAGAAACTTGGGTCCTGTACACACTTATCTAACTCCTGAGTTGGCAATAGTTCTCTGCCATTGTCTCTGCAAATGTCTCTGCCATTGACTGAGCCTACAGAACGAGGAGAGAATCCTAGGACAAGATAACTAAAAGACAGTCAGTCAGCTAGCCCAACCTAGTAGTCAAGAGGGTGGCTGTCTCCACTGCTGAAGGACCTTGTATCTGGGAAGCAGCTGAGAAACAGAGAGAAAGTACAGAAGTATGGAGGTACTGCTGCCTAGGGCTGTTATTGATCCCCAGGATTTGCACACCCAGCTTTGCTAATCAGTAAACACTTAAGCTCTCAGGATTCCAAGTAGCCTGGATGAAGTTCACAGAGTGGGGGTGGGGGTGGGGGTGGGGGAGTGAGGGTAGGAGGGGCAAAGATAGGACTCAGAGGAAAACAACCAATCATTGGAGCACCAGTTATCTCTACTGAGCTCTTGCAACAGAATGAAGCTTCAGATGGTTATTTACTTTTTTCCTTTAATTTTTGTTTTGATTTTCAGCTTCAGCACCTTGGTTTGAAGTTTGTTACATGAAAATGCTGAAGCTTGGACCCCTTGCAAAAAGCACAAGACCCTACTGGGTAGAGAGAGGGTGGTAACTGTGGATAAATAAAAGTCTTAGCTGTAATAACTAGTATTAAACCTTGAATACAGAGAACCAGACCTTTAATAAGTTTTCGATGATTTCACAGTGATATTTGCATTCCCTTTGTGCTGGCTAATTTTAGTCAACTATTGACACAAGCTAGAGTCATCTGAAAGGAACCACAGTTGAGAAAATGCCTCCGTAAGATTTGGCTGTAGAGCATTTTCTTAATTAGTAATTGATGGTGGAGGTCCCCAAAAATGCAAAAGGTGCCATCCCTGGCCTAGTAGTCCTGGGTTCTGTAAGAAAGCAGCTGAGCAAGCCATGATGAGCAAGCCAGTAAGCACCACTTCTCCATGGCCTCTGTATCAGCTAATACCTCCAGTTCCTGCCCTTTTTGAGTTCCTCTCCTGACTTTGTTTGATGATGAACATCAATATGGAAGTGTGAGCCAAATAAACCCTTTCCTCTCCAAGTTGCTTTCGTCTTGGTGTTTCATCCCAGTAATCATAACCCTAACTAAGATACCTTTAAAGCAGACACTGTGGCTCAGGAAGTGCTGTCTTCATAGGAATGGATGGGCAGCTGGCTAGCTGGGCTAATGATTCTTCTCATTCTGGGTATAGGTTGCATTCTGGGATATATATATATATATATATTTAAAAAAAAGAAAGGGTACAGTCATATTATGTTGACTAAATGAATCTCAAAGTCCAAAAGATTTTTCTAAGTCTACTTGAGAGCTTCCATGTTGCAGGAAGACAGATGTTAACTACCTGATTTTTATTCACTGGATAAACATTATAGTTTTTATTTAAATTACTACAAGATAGAATCTAAAATTTCTTTAGTATGTAGAATAACAGCTGTATCTATCTGAAAACATTTAGTCAGGTTGTCTTACATCTTAAAAAATGGTTTAGCAATTCCAGGTTTTTTGTTTTTCCAAATGAAATTGAGAATTGTTTTTTCAAGTTCTGTAAAGAATTGTTGGTATTTTGATGGGAACTGCATTGAATCTGTAGATTGCTTTTGGTAAGATGGCCATTTTCACTATGTTAATCCTACTGATCCATAAGCATTGGAGATCTTTCCCCTCTTCTGATATCTTCTTGAATTTCTTTCTTCAGAAACTTGAAGGTTTTTTTCATACAGGTCTTTCACATGCTTGGTTAGAGTCACCCCAAGGCAGTTTATGTTATTTGTGGCTATTGTGAAGGGTGTTGTTTCCCCTAATTTCTTTCTCAGCCCTTTTGCCTTTTGTATAAAGCCCTTTTGCCTTTTGTATACTGATTTTTTGAGTTAATTTTGTATCTAACCACTTTGTTGAAGGCATTTATCAGCTGAAGGAGTTCTCTGGTAGAATTTTTGGAGTCCCATGGAGGACCCCAAATACAGAAATTGTGGTATATTTATACAATGGAATACTACTCAGCTATTAAAAACATGGAAATCATGAAATTTTCAGGCAAATGGTGGAAACTAGAAAAGGTCATTTTGAGTGACGTAACCCAGAAGCAGAAAGACACACATGGTATATACTAACTCATAAGTGGATATTAGCCACATAATATAGGATAAACATAGTAAAATCTATACTCCTAAAGAAACTAAACAACAAGGAGGACCCTAGGGAAGATGCTCAATCCTCATTCAGAAGGACAAATGCAATAGACATCAGAATCAGGAGAAGACAGGGAACAGGACAGGAGCCAACCACAGACAGCCTCTGAAAGACTCTACTGATGGAGGTATTGAAACAGAGGCTGAGACTCATAGCCAATCTTTGGGAAGAGTACAGGGAACCTTACGAAGAAGGGGGAGATAGAAAAACCTGGAGTGGACAAGAGCTCCAACAAGGGACCAACAGAGCCAAAAGAACTGAGCCCTGGGGGCCCTGAAGAGAATAATACCCCAACCAAGGACAGTGCATGGAGAGAACCTAAAACCGGGGCTGAGATGTAGCCCATAGACTGAGTCTCCATGTGGGGTCCCTAGTAAGGGGAGCAGGGACTTTCTCTGGCATGAACTCAGTGGCAGGCTCTCTTATCACCTCCCCCTCAAGGGTGCAGCCTTGCCAGGCCACAGAGAAAGACAATGCAACCAGTCCTGATGAGACCTGCTAGGCTAGGGTCAGATGGAAGGGGAGGAGGAGCTCCCCTATCAGAGGACTAGGGGAGGGGCATGGGGGAGAAAAGGGAGGGAGGATGGAAGTGGGAGGAGATGACGGAGGGGGCCACAGCTGGGATACAAATTGAATAAATTGTAATAAATGATAATTTTTTTAAAACTGTTTAAAGGACTAGTCTATTACTTTCACATTTGATGTTTTTTTACTTAATTAAATGTAAATGTAAAAACTTAATAGTGAAACTACATAAATATATGTCATGCTTTAGATATCTCCATATAATAGGCATAAAAATATAAAAAGGCAGATAACAAGTGTGTGATTGAAGGCTTGTATTCACTGCCTATTTCCAGTATATAATTACAGGGCACAATTATCGATCTATTTTGCTGAAACTTACTATCCCATTTTTATTTAATTTTTTGAGAATTTCCTACATGAATACAGTATTTACATCATATCTACCCTCACTCTCCTGAACCTGACTCTACCCATAGCCCTCACTCCCTCTCAAATCCATTACTTCTTCCTCTTTAACTATTTATTACATGCGAGCACTCACCTTTTTTGTTACATGAGCATACACACACACACACACACACACACACACACACACACACATGTACCCTGCTGAGTCTGGTTAGTGCTGACATACATGTGTCTAGGGATGACCACTTGGGACTGGATAACCTACAAGAAGGCTCATACCTAGAAGAAACAGATTCTGCTTTCCTCAGCAGCCATTATTTGGACGTAGTTCTTCACCTAGGGGTGGCCTTTGCGACAGTTTCCCCAGCCACACTGGCATGGCCACTGATGTGGTCATTATGTGGTTTTTATTCGTAACGTCTTCTAGAGAGTGCCAGGAAGCTGGCACTCATAAAATCTCAACAATACCTTTGCCTTAAATATGTCTTGATGCTCTTTTAAAGAGTTCATGACTGATGTGTTAATTTCAAAGAAAAATAATTCAGTAGAAATGACCCCTCCTGGTGCAACCAACAGGCTAAGATGTGAATCTGTTTCTCAACTCGCCAAATATGTCACACCTTTCTTCAAACCGAGTCTTCTATTCTCTTCTCTCTCTCTAGCCCAGGACCTGCCCACCCCATGGCACAGCAATCATAAGCTTTCTCCTACACAATGTACCATCTGTGCAATATTTTCCTTTTAATTATCATTTAGTGTCTGTTCTTCTGTCTCCTAAGAATAGGGGCCTTGTATGGGTTTTTTAAAATATTTGTTTAAAGTTTTATTTTATTGCTTTTTTTTTTTTTTTTTTTTTTTTTTTTTTTTTTTTTACTAAGGATGTGTGTTTCCATGAGCACATGGGCATCCGAGTATAGGCACGCACTTGTGGAGATTGCAGGAAAACTCTCATCAGCTGCTGCTCTCCTTCCATGGTGAGACCCAGGATCAAACTCAGGTCATTAGGCTGTGTGGCAAGTGTTTTCATTATCTTACCAGCCTCTGTGAGTTTTATTTTCTGATATAGCCCAAGCAATAGAACAATATCTAGCAAAATGTAAATGGCAGTAAATAAGTCTTTCTAAGTATGTGTGAAAGACTGTGGTTAAATTCAATGAAACTTTAAAAATTACTATTCTTTTTTTATTTTATTTTTTATATTAATTACAGTTTATTCACTTTGTATCCCAGCTGTAGCTCCTCCCTCATTCAAAATTATTATTTTAAATTCAATGACATATTTAATGTAGTGTCTTGTGTGATTGGTTTAAATGTTACAGATAACTCAATGGCTTTCACTTTAGAAGAAGATATACTTTAAAATCTTTAAAATAAAACCGTCTGGGATCATATATTAGAATTCGAGAACAAAAATTCATCTACTTCAGAGACCAAAGTCATTTAAACCCTTTGTGCAGGCTCAACAAATGAAGATGGTTCTGTGCATGTCTCCTTCTCTGCTCCCCTGCAGGAGCCTCTAAGAACTTGCTTTCTGGCTAGTAACACGGTAGGACAATCTACGTCAGTGTGAAATTATCAAGCTCATCTTTCCTCATTACTCCCAATAGTGAAGAAAGCCTTTGTGAAGTTAGGACCTGCTGTCTGGCATTGACATTATATTGGCCCCTGGAGGCTTACAAAACCCTAGAAAACTCATCTCCCTAAACTGCCAATAACTCTACTTTTAAATTTATTTTTTGTTCAGTTTGGAATATAAATGTGACCTATATAAACCCCCTCAACATTACCTCAGCAAAATTTTCACTCTGGCAGCTTTTCCTGTTAGTTCATGGAGGTATCAGTACTTACTTCTGACCCTGGGGGATCCTCAGGGTTATACACCAATAGCTTCATGGGATTGGGATGGCATCCTGCCAAAATATCTCCCGTGGCGGGATCAACAGTCAAGTTGTCCACTAACGTGCCCAGGTGAATTACCTTCAACCAAGAGGAAGTAGTGAGGACATTATTTCAGTGCTCTTCTCTGCCCTCCCTCCTCCTACCAGATCTCTTATAGTGTAATTAGACATGTCTCTTTAAAAACATTCCTGGGTCAAGTATGAAACTGGCAGGGCCGTGTTGTGTGGGTTGGCTGGGGGGGGGGGGGGGCTACTCTTACCTTCACTTGAGTTAAATCCCAATTATCATGTTTTTTCATTACGTGCATGTTCTTAGCTGTAACGTCAGCCACATAGACATACCTGTCAAGTAATACATTGAAGCAAGTAGTAATGAAATATGACACTGAGGCTTATTTTGGAGAACAAATATAAAATTTTCCACCAGTTTGAAGTACCACTAACTGCCTCTCCACAACGTTATAAAAGCAGATAACGGAATGGTATTTTAAATATTATTGAGATAATTTATAGGCTTTTATTGTGAAACGTGAGCTTAAAATGACAACTAGTATTACAGATGACATTCAGGCTCAATCTCATTACCTAGGAGTTACATTTTTTCTTTAAGTTAAATGAGATGAAAACATTCTTCTAAGGATAAAGAGTTCATACTTCCAAACTTAGAATTTAAGAAAACTATGGAGTGGTCATGCTTTTAAAACACGAAGTCTTACTCATGCTTTTAAAACACGAAGAATGCTTAGAGGTATTTCTGCTGTTCTTTATCTTTTTGTTGTTGTTGTTTGTTTGTTTTTTGAGACAGGGTTTCTCTTGTAGACTTGGCTTTACTGTACTTGCTTTGTGGACCAGGCTGGCCTTGCACTCAAAGCAGTCTGTCTGCCTCTGCCTCCCCTCCCCGAGTGCTGGGATTAAAGGCGTGCACCACCACACCTGGCTTTTGTTTTTTTGAGAAAGGGTCCCACTATGTAGTCTTGGCTGTCCTGGCACTCACTATATGTAGATCAGGCTGGCCTAAAAGTCACAGATAACCTCCTACCTCTGCCTCCCAAGTTCTGGCGTTTAAAGACATGTCCCACTATATCTAGCCTAAAGGCATTTTCTACAAGGATTATGTCTGCTCATGATCACAAATCTGTTCAAAGTATAGAATAGTATTCATAGTGTTATTCCTAGTATATCTCTGTTTTGAAAGCCTTTAAGGATTAATTATCTGCCAAGGGTGTTTGCTTGTAAAATTTCATGCTTCTTAAAAACAGTCATGGAATTATTATAAGTCTGACAATTACACCATCACATGTCTTAAGCAAACTTCTCTCTCTCATAAGAGCTTTTGGTTAACCTGGCTTTATATATGTGTCTAAATACCTTCTGAGCTCATAAAAGACAGAGATATTGCAAAGCCATCCTGCTTTTAGAAAGAAAGTTGGAAAAGAGTGTATTTAGTTACGTAAGAACTTGGAACAAGGACCATCTTTTTGAGTCTCTCTCTTTTACTGAAGGGGACTTGAAATTCAAGAAAACAAATGATTTTTAGGCTCACACACTTAGTATGAATTGTGGGGATAGCTAAGCCCTCAAGTCACATAGGGACTACTTGAACCTGAGGGAGCTGTTAAGGCAAGGAGCTTTTCAAAGTGTCAAGAGGGCAAAGGGCAGAAACAGTTTGACAGCACATACTTCTGGTCGAGGGAGATTGTGATTCCATTGGCAGAACTAAATCCTGGGGCCACTACTTTGACCTCTCTTGGGCTGTAGAAAAGAACATAACTCCAGTGAAGGTCCAGGATCATCTCCAGAAGTACTAAGAAGTAGTTGGTAAAGTAGTGATCTCTTGTAGCGTAGAACTGCTCTGGCCCAAAAACCACGATGTCATTCACACTGGAAAGAAAAAGAGGGAGAAATCCACAAGGTGTTTGAATCTCTTGATTATTGACGATGCTACTAGCATCTACCTAGATCAACATGTTCACCAGTTTTAAATGGTGGAGTTGAATTAAGATGAATTAACTGATCCCGTAAAATGTTCTGATTTTAATTCCATGTGTTTTCTTTTGGCTATTTATGATTTTAAGTTAAAAAAAATGGATACGTATACTAACAAGCTCTAGACTTGCAGATGTTAATTATGGTTTTCTGTGACAGATATAATATCTTTGTTTTTCCTCTAGAATTAGGCTTAATTCTTAAAGTTAAACAGTGTTATATAACTTGTTTGGACCAAAAGAGAAAACATACATATGTGGCTTCTATTTTTTTTTTTATATTTGTGTACATATGAACATGCGTGTCTGGGGAGAACATATGAGAGGTCAACTTCAGGTATAGTTCCTCAAATCCCATCAACTTGACTTTTAAGGTTTCTTGTTGGCCTGGAACTTCCAAACTAGGCTAGGCTAGTTGACGAGTAAGCCCCCCAAAATATCTGCCTTCCCCCAGAGATTACAAACACATGCTACCATGCCTAACCATTTTTTTTAACATGAGTTCTGAGGACCAAGGGACATAGTGGCCCATTGTTCTCCCTTAGGGCCCTAGAAGGCACCATAGTACACACCCTTGGAAAAATTGCTTGTTACTATAAAAGCACAACGGGTCATTCATTGGTTCTCCAATTCTTTCATTAAGAAACCACACATAGGGCCTGGGGAGATAGCTGAGTCAGTAAAATGCTTATCTTACAAGCATGAGGACTCAAGTTCCAGGTCAAAAAGAAACCTTAAAACTCAAGGTAGCTGGGACTTGAGGAATGATCCCTGAAGTTGACCTTCCCACCTGCTCTTCCCCAGACCCACATGTGCATGGGAAATGTTTTGCAGTTTTGTAGGACATACTTCAACTCATAACAATCCCCTTTCTTTATTTCCCAGAAATGTTGTGAGGTTATGATCTGCTGTGGCCTCAGAGCCTAGTGATGGGCTTACTTCATATAAGAAGAAAAACAAACAAAAACAACTTCTATTGTTTAAGACCTGAAACTGACTATCCACTAAAAACACTAATTTCCTAAATTCAATAAGAATGATGTTGATCATTGTAAATGATGAGCCCAGCTTTAATGGACCGAGGTTTACACGACGACTAGGTCAATCACACACTGATTCAGACAACCGGACACACAGCTCTTGTGATACTGTTTACTCATGTTTATTACTAAATGTTATCTGAAAATTAGGTTAAAAGTATTTTGACACAGCATTTGGTACAAGATCAATACTGAAGGGGATTTTTATGAGTGCACATTTTTTTAAATTAAATTTTTCTTTAAAGAAATACTCCCTCCCCCCCCAAAAAGAAATAATCCATCTGGAGGTTGGTTATAACGCCCAGTGGGTGAGGCTCAGAGAATACAACCTACCAAGACAACTGGAAGAGAGAGTAGGTGTTTAAAGAGAGCACGGTATTGAGTTGCTGTGGCAAAGAAGTTGGGATTAGAGCTGGGAATCTAATTGAGCACATTTATAGGATTAAAGAGCTTTCAGAAAGTTGGAAAGTACAGAGACATTCAATACTAAGCACAGCAGTTTCTACTGAGGTGCTGGGCAGTCCCACCATGAGAAGCTTTAGAACACTTTAGGGGGAAAAAGAAAGAAAGAAAGAAAGAAAAAAAAAAACATGCTACAAAACAAAAGTCTAATGCCCGCTGAACCAAAGAAAACAATGCTCACAGCAGAGGTGTGAAATAAATAGAAGTGCGCCGGCTCTAATTCCATACCTCTTGAGAAGTTCGTGTTTTATAGTTTTCAGGTAGATGAGAGAACGGTGTTGTTCTTCAAATTTAAATATCTCCACAGTGGAATCCATGTGGGGGTGATTCACAACATAAAGATACACAGTGTTGTCTAAGTGGGAGGGGAGGGAGAGATATAATTTCAATGGAAGATGTCATTTCCAAGATGTTTAAGTAAGCTTCTTGCAGTCATTATTAGACTTCTTTAAAAACCTGACCATCTCCCAAGGCTTTGGCTTTTGTCTTGAGATGGGGTCTTGATTTTCCAAGGTTTATCTTGAACATCTAGGCTCCAGTCCTGAGTGGTTGGGATTATATAAGCATGTACTACTGTGCAAGGGTTTCTTTTGTCGATCCTGCATGTCCATCAGATAGGCCATTAACACCAATGTTAGATTCTTCTGTTTTTGAAGAAACTGAACTTCAAACAGGGGGTAACCCAGCAATTTTACCAACACCAAGCAACTGAGCGAGGCATGAGTGTTTGTGCAAAGGTCTCCATGGCCTTGCCAGCTCACCTCTCTAAAGAGAACTGAAATGATAGGTAAACAATGGCCTTTCAATAAGTGAGTGAAAGCAAACAATCTCTACTGAGAAATTTTGGGGTGTGTCACAAATGCCTGCATCTCAACAAAAGTTCAAGAAATCTTGGGGCATGTGAAAGCTAGACAATGAACTTCTAACACAAGTCAAATACCTGAGGCTGAGTAACAATATTTAGTGAGCTTAGTGGACACGAAAAGTAAGCATGCCAAAGGAAACAAAGCAGCTAATTCTGGACATAGCCCACTCAAGAATGTTCCTACCTACCTCTTTTCACTCCAGAACATAAACTGCTGTGAATGGATTGAAGGCGGTGGCCTTTACTGACTTATTGGAAGGTGTAGATCCGAGTTTCTGAGGGACTGGTCCCATCCTCTCATTTGGTGTTCCTATTCAGTTCCTTCATGTAGTTAGCGAACACGTAATGGAGTAGGTCTGAGTCCTGACGTGCAAGATTCCTGCATTAAGCTGTTCAATGCAAATTATGCGGAGCTGCTCCCAGACAGGTGGATCTTTCATTTTTCTGATCTTACTGTGTTATAGGGCTCAGCATTTGCCAACAGAACATGGGTTGGCTTTTAGGCTCTAAACAGATTCTTTTGGAATGCAGTATGGTAATCGCTAATTCTGCCCTGGTTTAATCCATCCTTTTGCTTCTACTGGATCTTCCATAGAAGAAATGGATGCTTTGTGGAGATAATTTTGTTCTATAGCCTCTCTATCCTGAGAGTTCTCTGTGCAATGTTTTTACATGGTGAATATGTCCCTTAATTAAGGAAGGTGTGTAGTAGAAAAAATAGGTTGTCAATTATAATACATTCAACTTCTGGAAGCCTAAATTTGCCGCTGTCAGTTAATCCATAAACTGATCCCACCTTAGAAAGCCAGTTGCCAATAATTCTAAATCTAACATCCTATTCAGTGAAACAGTTTGCGTTAATCTGACTACTTTATTGTGCCAGCTCTCATGGAGTGTTAGCCAGCACGGTGCCAGGCAAGGAAGGTGTAGCTGTAGGGGATTAAATACAAGATTAAAGACAGAGGCTGAGTGAAACCACCTGGCTTCTAACTCTGATGCAGCCATTAACTAACAGAAGTCAAGTCAGCTCTGCATTGCATTTCTCTCAACTCCAGCTTCTCCATCTCATTAAATGAAGTGTTAATATAAGCTGCCCTACCCTACAAAGTCCATATTCACTTGCACAATGAACACTTGTCTGCTCAGTTCCTATTCTCTCTCAGTCACTGTTCTTGACTCTCAGATCCCAGGACTGAAGATGTTACATACACTCTATGGTGAATATATCTAGAGAAGAAAACAGGAATAAAAACTAATAAGCAGAAACACAGAATGCTAGGGCAGGGAGATACCCCCTTTATACAACGGCTCCCATGTGTCCAAAGGACTCACAAATATATTACATTTAAAATAGTTTGGTATTATGGGCTATGAACAAGCAAAGTGTTTCAGAGATTGCTATTTTCAGAGTGGATAATATATGATTTGTTTCTGGGGTAGTTTCTTGAGATATCATTCACATGCCATTAAATTCAGTCTTGCAACGTGAGTTTTAGTATATTCCTAGAGATGCATCTGGTTTCAGAATATTTGCAGCAGCCCCCAAATAAATCCCTCACTGTTTAGGCATTCTTCTCCACTTTCCCTTTTCCCCAGCCTCTGCCCAGTTACTGAATTCTCTCACGTAGCATAGCATTTGTAAGGACATCTGTGTCATAGCATATGCCCCCAGCTCATTCTTTCTATCGACAAATGGTGCTTTATTGTATAAATTATGTTACATGCTCATCAGTCAGTGGGCACATGGATACTAGGAAAAGGGCTGCTATGAACAGTCATGTAGGAGTACTTGGATAGTTTCTAGTTCTGCTGACCACAGCCCACAGAGCAGAGCTGCTGTGTCACCTGGTAACGCCATACTTGGAACTGACTTACTGTTTCCTAAAGCAGCTGCACCATTTCACAATATCACCAGCAAAGGGGCCCAGTCTTTCAACATTTTGGCTTACTTTGGTTATTCCTTGTTGCACACGCCCATGTTTGTGTGTGTGTGTGTGGGGGGGGGGGGTTATAGTAATACATGCACGTTAGTGGATATGGAGGTCAGAGCAGGACACTATCCTCTCTATCCTCTATCGCTCTCTGCTTTATTGCTTTGAAACAGGGTCTCTCACTGGGCTGGAAGCTCGCTGTGCTGGCTGAACTGGCTGATTGGTGAATGCTGAGGATTCACTTGTCTCCTCTCTCAATATTGGAGTTTCAGGAATAAACAGCCATACTTGGCTTTTTAGGTGGGTGCTGAGGATTCAAACTAGAGTGTATGTTTAAAGAACAAGCACCATTACCCACTGCCCTGTGCCCAGACTCTTGTCTCTTTTATTATAATCATCCCTATGGACATAAAGGAATGGCTTGTTTTGACTTGATTTGCATTTCACAAATGGCTAAAAATGTCAAATATCTTTTAATATATTATTGGCCATTTTCTTTTTACTTTCATAGAAGAAATGTCTATTCAGAAACTTGTCCACGTTTAGAATGGGTTATTTGTCTTTTGGATGTTGAGTTGTGCGCTGGATAGCTTTGGGTCAACTTGACATAGGCTAGAGTCATTGAAAAGGAGGGAACCCCAATTGAGACAATGCCTCCATATGATCTAACTGTAGGGCATTTTCTTAGTTGGTAATTGATGCATGAGGGCCCAGCCCATTGTGGGTAGTGCCATATATGGCCTGGTGATCCTGGGTTCTATATGAAAGCAGGCTAAGCAAGCAGTGACTAGCAAGCCAATGAGCAGCACTCCTCCATGGTGTCTGCATTAGCTCCTGCCTTTAGGTTCCTGCCTTGCTTGAGTTTCTGCTCTGACTTCCTTCAGTGATGAACAACGATATGAAAGTTTACACCAAATGAACCCTTTCTTCCCCAGCTTGCTTGGGTCATGGTGTCTCTTCACAGTAATAAAACAGTTACCAAGATGAGCTGTAAGACTCGTGTGTACAGTCTGGGAACAAGATCTGAATCAGGCATATTATTTTGTAGCATTCCTTGGGCATTTCTTTTCACTTTCTTTGCAGTATTTTTAGGTACAAGGTCAGGGTTTCAATTTCCATGATTGAAACTTATCTCTTTTCCCTCTTATGGTATGATTTTTGAGTATTATATTATTTCAGAAGGCCTTTTGTTTATATGTTTGATTTCTTAGAACAGTATTCAAACAGGTTATGGTAGTCAAATAAGGAGGAAAGTGTGTAGAAGGAAACCACTAAGGGCCCTCAGCGAAGCCTTCCTTTTTTAGAGCAATGTTTAAAAATGTTTCCTGTGTACATTAACATTTTTTGGTCAAGATTGCATGCATTTCTCTGGTGGAATAGCACCTGCCCTGTACCTTTAGCATGAATCCTGAGCAGTAGGGGATCTATGGTGTCTCTTTCTTCCAATTTCCTTCACTCTTAGCCATTTGAGCTTTACCTTTGTCAATGAAAGTACTGATCCCATGAGGATTCAGTGATTCCTTGTCAAACCCGTCACTGATTTCCAGCTCTTGTGCCTTTGGGTTTTGCTCATTCAGATCCATCAGGAAGATTCTCCCTGGTTTGTCTGGTGCAAAGTTTGGCATGCCTGGATATTTTAATCCCTTTAGAAATAGAGAATCAGTCTATACACACATGCATATTTAAATGACATTTTCATACAGAAGCCAAAATCTCAAAACCAAACAAAAATGTTCCAGGTTCTGCATTTCATTTTGATCTGGGGGATTTTTCACTCTGTCAGCTGCAGCCATTATCTGATATGGTGAGCAGAGGTGGTCAGCAATGTCATTCCTTAGCTGTGGATACAGGAATATGTTTGAGATAAGAAGGCAGTTTTAATTTAGAAAGAATTAAGCCACAGAATGCAATGGCAGGAAACAAGCTGTGTTACTTTTTTAGAGGCCTTTGGTCTGCCTAGGCCTTGGGGTGCTCGTCTATAAAATGAAGCAACTAAAACTTATGATGGCTAAGATTCTTTCCAACCTTGATACACAATAGTTTCCTTTTCCAAAGCATAGAGAAGGGATGTGTGGTTTAAATCCTATTGTTCTTATTCCCACACTGGTTATGTTGTCACAAACAGGATCAGCCACAAGTTGGCACAGGCTGTGAGCATCATAAAGATTTCTGACATATTTTGTCCTATAGGCATATCTGAATGTTCTAACTTGAACCATTACTCCAAAGAGTACAAAAAGTTCATTCTAGTACTTTGGACAGTGACCCCTTTTACCAACGGGACCACATTTTTATCAGTCAAAAACAGACATCCACAAGGTACGAACCTTCAACACACCCTCGATCACTGTGTCAAACCTTGAGGTTGGTTTATTCTATACCAAGTAGTACACTGATATTTCATTCTCACGTCTCTTCCCCATCGCTCCTGATTAACTCAAAATAGACCAGCTTTTTCTTCCTCCTCTATAGCTGATCTAAATTTTCTCCTTACTACTCTGCTGTCTATCCCTGGGTCTCTTTTTGCTCTTACCCTTGCAAATGCATATACTTTTTGGCCCTTCCATTGCCCCCTCACTTTGGGATGGTCAATAATCTCTGTACATCCCTGTCCACATCTTCAAGTTTTTTTTTTTTAAGATCTATTCATTCCTATTTTATGTATATGAGTGTTTGAGTGCATGCATGCATGCATGGCTCCCACAGGGAGCCTGATGGCCTTGGAGATCAGAAGAGAGTACAGAATATCATGAAAGTATTAGAGAAATGGGAGCTGTTGTGCTGGCACTGAGCACTGTACCAGGCTCTCTGTAAAAAGCACTGAGTGATCTTAAAGCTAAGCCATCTCTCCAGCCTTCTTCAAGGTTTTCTTAAAATCCTCCTCTTCCAAACCTTTTACCTCGGTGCTGTTGGGAAGAGGTTGCTGATGCCATCAGAGGAAGTGCCATTCATTCTTTAATTTTCCCCTGAAGGAGGGATGGGCTGAGCCTGACTCTCAGATTCTGTTTCTGAGCCACATCCTCTCTCCCCAAGTAAAGAACCTCTCTAAAGAGGCTGTACCATTTGCTTCTATAATGGATCCTTTCTCTGTCCTTTCTTTGTCCAGCCAATCTCTTACTAAGGAGGACATCCTCCATCTATCCACACCTGATTCCTCCTATTTCCATCCCCACCTGCACTCAGTCTACAGAGACAACTGGGATTGGGATGGGGCATTTTATTTAAGTTTTCCTTAAGACCATGGCCCCTGGTAGGTCAACCAAGCTTCAGGAGATGATGGTCCCACACCAGTGAGTATATGGGCAGCACAAATTGAAAACTCTGTGTGTTATTAAAATGAAGAAAGAGGTGGGAAGTTGGGAAGGGGTATGGATAAGGGGATTCATCTGGGAAGAATTAAGGGAGAATAGCGAGGGTGAATATGATAAATTGTATGGAATTCTCAACATATTATTTTAAAGACTACAAGGAGACACCATCACATATGCTATGATGACTATGAAGACATGAGGGGGGGCGTCTAAAGTCATTTTGAAAAAATTCTTAGTACATATGTCCCAACATCATCTTCACAGTCAACATTGACCACTGCATTGCTTTTTCATTGTCATAGACAATTCTATTTTCCACACACATATCCTAAATGCATTTCATCTCATAAAGTTTATATCCCACTGTGCTTCACTCTGAACTATACTTTACTTCCCACTTCTCTGGAAACACTATAGCAACTAATGTAAATTGCCTCTGACTCCTGTCTGTGAATGGCCCTTCAGTTCTTCTGTCCTCCCTCTTTTCTTGAGGATAAGACACCCTTCTGCTGTTCTACTAAATCTTTCACCTCTTTTCCTTATTCCCTCTTCCACAGCACACCAACCCCCCCATCTTGTTTTATTCTTTGTTTTTCACTAATAACTTTTTTTTCTGTAGCTTGGAATTTGGCTCCTTTTTCTCATTCCTCAAAATAGATATTTCCCTAACTTTACTTCCTGTATGTGTTTATCTTTTTGGTTCACCTGAAGTTTCTCAGAAACATCACCCCACCTCATTACCTGATATACTCCAACTCTCCTTTCTCTGGACTCAACAGTCTACCTCTGGGATTTCGTGAACACACATGTCAAAGTGCCTTCCTCGACAGCACTTTCTCTGGGTACAGCTCTGCAGCCCTGGACACCGTTCTGTGCCTCCTTCCTTCATGTCAAGAAGTCAGAAGTAGAGTTCCAAGGTAGAATGTCTGTATCTCTTCCTGCCTCTTGGATTTTTCTCCCTTCTGTCCTCATACCCCTTTCCTCCCTGGTGCTCTTTCCTTGCAGCTTTCATTCATACAACTTTGGTTATTTCATGTGCCCCAGTGATCCTCACATAAGCATGCTTACACACAACCTCTGGTGCTGTCGCTCACCTTTCCCATCTCCTCCTCAGGTCAGCTTCATGTAAACTTGTCAAAACAAGTCAAACTTTGTCCATCTAGACCCTCCATCTAGTGCATACTTATTCTTCTCAAGGCTATAAAAATCAGTTCTCGGTTCCTCTCTCTACAGCTAATCTGTCAGTAAGGTCTTTGGCTCCAAGAATAGCAATACTAAAGGAGAAAATATTAGGGACATGTAGCCATTTGCATGAATCATTCATTAAACAGCCTCCTACTCCCACACCATAAATAGGTCTGTGTGCTGCCTTGAGCCACACACGCCATTAAAAAAGAAAAAGAAAAAAAAAAAAAAGGTGTGCATGTGTCTCAAGGCTGCACATCTCTACCGGCACCTTGGTGTCCTGGAGACAGATGAGGACACTGCCATTCAAACAAAGAAACCGGAAGTTCTAAATACAGAGCAAGATTTGACAGAAGCAAGAGCACTGCAACTGAGCTTAGAGAGAAAGTGCTAAGGAAAGACTTTTGGGAAAAGGTTTAGGTTTCTGTTCATGGCATTCTGTTGGGTTAGAATTGGTGACAATAATCCTACTGGCTGCCAATAACAGTATGTAATTCCATTTATGCCACTCATCACTGGAAGTAGTGACAGTCACTTTGAGGTGCAAGCTTCTGATTTTCCCCTATATATATTTATATTATATAAATATATGTATATATTTTTATATACATATATTTGCAGGTGTTTATGTATATTCATTGAAACCCTCCACAGTCCCCACTCATCCTCAGATTTCATATGTTCAGTATTGTGCTGGCTGCCTGGACCGATAATGAACACATCCAAGTCTCCAATTCATGGAGCTTAAAGTCACATGATGTTAGAACAAGAACATATCAGGAAAGGGTGGTACCTATGACAGCCCATCCATATCTCACAACAGAACCAGAGGAGGCTTGCTGGGGAATCTGAGTACCTCCACGGGGACGCTTTGCTGAGAATACAAGTTAACTGGCAAAGTGGGAGGATGGGAGAAATCTTGTAGGCAAGAAGCATGCCAAATCTCAGGGGGGGGGGGGGGGGGGGGGGAGGATCCTCTTTGTCACTTTACAAAGGCTAAGGGTATCTATTTGCATAGAATCCCCCATACTGAATCTGCAGCTCTTGAATGTTGTCCAGGGAGGCAAGAAGGTCACAGGAGAGGCCAAGGAGAACAAGACAACGAAAGGGTGAAGATTAGAAACGGGGCAAAGAGCATGGTCCTAAGCTCCACGTAGGAGTTGCTAAGTGTACACAGGATGAAAAGAGAGGGAATGCTTACATCTCACACAGCACCTGGGATGAGAATGTTTCCTTCCCTTTTAGCTATAAATGAGCCTCTGCTGCCAGCGGTGGCATGCAGCAGGAACAACAGACACTTCCTAAAAGGAATGACATTTCCTGACTGTACAGAATAATCGCTTTCGCAGGTCTGTTTGGCATAGCCCCGAAAATCAAACTTGACAACAGAAAATTGAGGTCAAGGAAAAAGAGACTTTTCCAGACAGTTTTGTTTTATCTTTGAGTTTGATGGAAAAGTAAAGAAAGACAACCTTGCTTCCCACCATTTAAAATTCAGCTGAGAGACCTCTGTACTGTACTCTGCATACTTAAGAACCTGGAAATTCAGATCAGGCTTCCTAATAGGATGCCTTGCTTCGAGCCAAAAACATATAGACTGAAAACTCATGTATGTTAGTGGCATGGGAAAAAAAAAAACAGAATATTTCACATGCAATTCTAGCAACAACAACCGCAACAAAATAATAACAGTAATTCTGAAATATGATAAATCTACTTTTTCAAACTGTTGGACCCCAAGCTCTGGACTTAGCTAGGTGGTAGAGTTCCTGACTGAAATGCACACATTCCTGGTATCAGTTTCTAAAAAACACACCACAAAAACAAAACCAACAAATCTCAGGCCCTATTCCAATAGCACACTATTGTCTTGATAGAAGCAAAACTGTCTTCAACATGGAATAAACACATTGTTCTTTTGTTTACTGATGGGGGACGTTGTTAACATAACTTCATGGTCATTTAAGACTTGTCAAGGTAGTCCGGAGAACCAAATACAGTTTTATCTCTACTCGTGGGAACACACTGAAGGAATAGCGAGGAGCTCAACTATTGATTTGAAACTCATTAGCATTTACAGAGTTCCACACGTAAGCAGGCATGGCAAGAATATTGGCTAGTGAGAAGACTACGAGCCACGCAAGTACCATCCAATAAGGCAGTGATGGAGCTGGGAAGCAACAAGACAGATCTGGAGACCAGCCTGAGGGCCAAATGGACATCAATAGACATTGATGGAGACCCTAGCCGAGCATGCAGATGACCACGGGGAGCTGCTCGTGAGAGGCAGCCAGTGTGAGGGGTGCCTGCGGTGTTCTAATTAGCCCTCCAGATTGCAGGTTGGCTTTTGTAGTTGACTGGTCTACCCAGAGGTGGGACGGACATGTAGGGGTCCATCTGGCACCTCAAGCTGGAAACTTTAATGCACTGTCCACACAGCAATTGATGTGAGCATCAGAGCAGTTGGCAAGTACTCACAGTCGAGATAAAAGCCAGCCCACTGGGGAGTATATCAATATCTTCAGAGCCATTCTCTGCAAAACACAAAACAGAAAATAATCAAAAAGATGCACGTGCAGAGCCTTCAAAGAAGAAGTTCAATAGCCCAGACTTTTGAGTTATTTTTGCAAAATGCATTGACTATTTCAGCCATTTACTTGGGAAACTATGGTCGCTCTCAGAAACCCACAGACATAGCCACTCTATTAGAACACTTGAGTCTGTCTCTACAAGCACTAAGCTCTTCTTTAGAATTCCGTTTTCAGGACGAAAGTGAACAGCAAACTGCCATATTAAACTAAATTCATATCCTAAGTGTATTCTTTAAATTGCAGCTTGCACGGCATGGCCTGAGAAAATCTGTGTTATTCCTCACAGAGAGATTGCTCCTCACCTACTGAATGAGAATATTCAGTCAACATTGAGAAGCTTCCCTGGGAGCCTCCCAGCCAAGCGTGCCCCGTTCCACAACCTGCCAAGCCTAAACCTGTTCAACCACACTGAGAAATTACTGAATAGGTATTCCGTGTGATCATCCTTGGGATAAGCTGTAGCAAATAAATTAATTAGAAAGACTTGGACTGGATCCCTTCCTCCTCAAGAGCCTTGAGCATATTTCTGTGTGTGTGGGGGGGGGAAGAATATAATGAGTGAGCACTGATGGAGGAGAGGATGGTTTCTATAGAGAGACATCCTCCTAAGATGTAGGAGTGGGGCTGCTCCGGGAGATGATGCTGATCTAATATGGCCAAGTAAACATCAGAGCTCAGCCAATGCTCCTCTGAGGATGTGACTTTGGCACTCTTCCCCTAAAGCCTGGGACAACTTTGAAGTTGTCCTGACAAATGAAATGGGGTGTCCACAAAGCCATGTGACTTCAGAGGTTATCTGTCATAACCATGGTCACCCTGGTGTAGTCTTTTTGTCCTTCTTTTCCTCTGTGTGTTCCTTCTTCCCTTCTCTTCCTCTCCCTCTCTTTCCCATCTCACTCCCTTCTCCCCTCTCTCAAAGATGTACTTTAGGAGCCACGAAGTGAACTACAGAAGTCTGGTTATTCAAAGATACAGAGCCCTGGATGCAGAGAAGACGAAGGATGGTGAGAAAAGCCAGAGGATCCCCGGTGGCTTGTTACCAACCTCTGAAGACATCTTTGCTAATGCTAATGGAACAATTGGACTTTCTTCACCCTGTCACTATTGTAAGGAAAATAACTAGAATTTTCTTGCTTCTTTTTGAGACAGGGTCTCCCTAGGTAGCCCAGAAGGGCCTTGAACTCATGATCCTCCTGCCTCATCCTCCTAGGTGCTAGAATTACAGGGGTGTGTCACTAGGTCAAGCATTGTTGTTCAAAGTCACTAACGTGGGGCTGTCTGTTACACAGGCACGATAATTGGGAAATTATCGCACATGGGAAATGGTTACCTGGGGAAATGGATTACCAAGTTGTCACTAGGCAACTGGGAGAGAATGTGGGTGGATTTGGAAAAGAAAATCAGGGCAAAGCCAAAGAAAATGTAAAGTTGAACCAATAGAAAGGTGAGCAACAGGTGTTGACAACCAGAGATCAGGGGAGAAACGAAGCCCCAACTAGTAATTTGAAAACCAAAGTTAAGTTAACCAGAGTTCCCCGGTCCTAAAGCATTTTGGTTCATCAACATTTACCTATCTGTGGTGCCCAGATGGCTTGAAAAACTTGATGCTATTTCCATATGGAGTGAGATACACACTGGGAAAACCCACACATCGAATCAAGTGATTTCTAGTGTCACAGGCTGGTTACTCCTCTGATATTTCTCCCACCTCTCTGAGCAACCCTTCTTGGTTTCCTGTTGCCTCTCTCTCTCTCTCTCTCTCTCTCTCTCTCTCTCTGTGTGTGTGTGTGTGTTCTGAATACAGATAAAGTCTGTCTGCCCTTGCCTGTTTGTCAAGCAACAGCGCAGTCCCACGCTCTCCGTCTCTGCCCACCTGCTCTCGATTCTCTAATCTGCATCAAGTCCTTCCTGCAAGTTCAGACTTTGTGTACTCACCCAGTGCTGAACATTCCACCTGGTTTCTCATGCTCGACGGGGTCTGAACAGATCTGTTTGTTTCTTTTCTGTTTTCCGATGACAATGAATGACTCTTCTATCCTCAGGTACCCAGAGGAGGGAACTTGGAGCTATGGCTGCCACCTCCCTTTTGTTTCATTCCCAAAGCCTTCACTCATTTGTCAGACAGCTACTCCCAAGTTTCTACAATAGTTTCTTCATTGGCCAGCTTCGCCCCCCTATCCCATTGTCTGTGCTGACAGGTTTTCAAACTGACAAGTTGCCCCTATTGTGCCCCTACTTAAAGCCTTCTAGAGGCTCGCTAGAGCTACTTGTATAAATCTTACAATCCTTGGTGTAGATACAAATCCATCCACACTTTGGCCCAGGCTCAATCCCCCTTGATCCTGCCCTCCAGGATCCATTCTGGGTATGTTTCAGGACAGGTACATCCTTGATGAGTTTATGAACCATGATAGAGTCATTCATTTGTACATATGCGCGCGCGCACACACACACACACACACACACACACACACACACGGTCCTCCTCTCCTTCCTGGTTTAGGCTTTTCTCACATCACCCTTACCCCTACTGGGCCACTGGGCACTGGGCCACTGCTTCAGCTTTTCAAAGCTTTCACAAGTTTTACCATCTGTCTTTATATGCAAGTACTGTTGCCTGTGGGCAACTCCACCTTGACATTTTTCACACTGTGTCTGCTGGTTAATTTCCTATTAGTCTGAAAGCTTTCTGGGAACAAGGCCTGGGTTTCATTCCATGTTGGATTCTGCATAATACCTGGCTTTTCATTGTGGACACTCTCAATGCAAGCTGTTTAGCTGAACAAGAAGCCACGTTAGTAATTTGAAGTTTGTCTCACTTTGGAGTTAAATGATAGGAGTTTAATATCTGAGTACAGATGTACTAGTAATTTGATTAGGAGATTTCAACTTCGCAATGACATGAAAACACATTCAGGAGGAATGTTATCCTTGATTCTGACTTCCGATCGTCACAGCTCTCTTTTGAGCCCGAGCTCTGTCAGCAATGGCTGCTCTCAGTCGTGAGGAGAAATGTGGACTCTCTGCAGAGGATGCTCTGAGCAACCCACCTAGGAATGCCCTGTGACTTAGGAGTGTGAAATGCATTTTTGCCTTACAGTATTTTCAACACAGGGGGCCACAACCCACATGGCAGTTCAGCTTCTTGGTTAACAGCTATACCAGAAATTCTGAGTTGTATGCTTTCTGCTTTGGCTCCTTTTCTCTCCCAAATACCATTTTACATACCTCCCATGACAGCATCACCCTCACCTAACATGCAGTGTTCAGGGGTCCTGTTGTTTTGTTGTTGTTTTGTTTTGCATCCTTCCCCACATAGGAGCTGGGGCTTTGTCCTCCAAGGTGGAAAAGCAGCATCAGCTGGACTGACAGCACTTCCACCCTCCTGCAGCCCTTCTACATGACCAATAGACTGAGCATCTCAATAGCAAGGAAAGCAGCGGGAGTATGAGCTACAGGGCCCTGTGTTCTGAGTGACCCCTCACCTACCTCCCGTCAGTCTGCACACATCTGGTCAAAACTCCCAGCCACCTCTCTCTGTGTGAAGTACCGATGATGTTTCAACCAATCAACCCCACCCTGACTTGCCATCACATTGATAATTTCTTCCTTTCCTCAATCATTTCCTGTAAGAACCCCGAGACAGTGTCACTCCAGAGGTTTAATGTACGCAATACCATTATTACCATTTCATCCCTGGGGGGGTGAGTTTCTGACTTCTAGCTAAGTAAACAGATGGAGTTCACCATGGAGTGACAGCAGAGCTTAGAGCCTGGGAAGGTGCAGAAAGAAAGAAAAGCTGAAAGGTAGCAAATACAAACCTGCAAACTTGATAATCCTGCTCTCAGCGAGCCAGAATGCAACAAACTCGTATTTCAAGTAGAGCTTTAGTTAGATGCCAAAAGATGCTTCATAACTTCCTTGTTAAAATTATTCTCAGTCCTCATAAGCTTGGGAAAAGGGCAAAGTTAGTACAAAAGGAGCGAAGCAAGGAAGCATTTCTGAAGGAAGAATTATTTTACCTTTCAATCCTTCCTGTAAGAAACCTGCAGAGCACACTTAAACCTCAGCACTTGGGAATATGAGGCAGGAGGATTGCCATGAGTTAAGGGCCAGCCATGGCTATACAGCAAGACTGTATATATACAAGATCAAAGGAGGAAGGAAAGGAAAAATAAACATACAAAAAGGAAGAGGTTTTGTTTTTGTTTTTTCCCACTGACAAATTAGCTTCAAAAGTTTGATCTTAGTTTAGGCTGGTAGCACAGGCCTATAATCCCAGCTACTTTCAGGGCCCAGGCAGGAAGGTGACAAACTCAGGGCATGACTGAGCTATAAATTGAGTTCAAAGCTAGTGTTTAAGGCTAGCCTGAGCAACTTAACAAGACCCTGAGTTCTAAAAAAATAGTGAGCTAAAGATATAGCTTAAGCATAGGGGGCTTGCCTAAATATGCATGAGGCTTGGGTTTGAGCTCCAGTAAACCAAACATGTACACACACACACACACACACACACACACACACACACACACACACACA
>NW_026592118.1:31969607-31977777 GCF_907164565.1 Psammomys obesus
ACACACACACACACACACACACACACACACACACACACACACACACAAATAAACAGGTAAAATAATTTATATAACAAACAACAAACAAAACCCCATATACTTGTAAAGAAAATGAAAACAGAGCTTCCCTTGGCTACGAACCTGCTCTACTCGGCTGAACATACTCCAGTGCCCCTCCATTGTTATATAAAACCTTCTACCATCAAACAGTTAGGGCTCATGACCTAGTCTTCTCAGCTATCTCTATTTAAGTATCTAGTTGCCTTCTTTTGGTCAATTAGTAATATTCTAGCTATTTGAATTTTCCGTTGCAATAGGACTTTTCTGGAATAATATGTCTATAATATATGTGCTGTCAGTGGATAAGAAATTACATAACAGCATTATCAACAGAGACTACAGATACATGGAAGAAAACCATTCCAACCCCAATCTAGGTAAACATCTGGACCATTGGGCAACTTACTTTATCCTTCTATGCAAAGTGCATACTTTAGAGATCTGTGACTACAGAGTGGGTGTTTGCAAAGGAGGTACCATCACTCTCCTAGGCTCACGCCTTTGAAATGGGAACTTCGGAGGGTTTGTTGTTGCTGCTGCTGCTTGTTTTGTTTTGGTTTTGGCTTTACATAATCGCCAGCATTTGTCTTATTAACAAATGACCTGCAATCATCCTAACAGGGTCAGTTCTTCCAATATAAAATATAAACATGTGACAGATGCAAAACATGGCATTTTTTTCATCTCTTCTAAGCCTATTATACTACGTGGGTAAGCAGGGCATTGACCTATGGCGTACAATATTAACTCCAGCTTTAGTTTTTCAAATTTAGTTGACTTATATAATTTGAGAATTGGACCAGACATCAAAAATCCTGTAATCTAATTATTTATCTAAACTGCTTGGCAGGCTTATGTTTTAAGAGATATAGGTGCAGTGAGCATGAATATTACTCTCTAGATGGGTGATTCTTAATCTGTGGGTCGCAGCCCTGTTGACAAACCTCTATCTCCAAAAATATTTATATTACAATTCATAACAGTAGAAAAAATACAGTTATGAAGCAGCAACAAAAATAAGTTTATTGTTGGAGGTCACCACAACAAGAATTATATTAAAGAGTTTCATCATTGGGAAGGTTGAGAAATCCTGATTTAGATAGTAAACAAGTAGGTGAATGTCACATTGCTTTATTTTTAATATTAAATTTAAGTCTGGCCCATTTTAAACAATGTTTTTGTTTTAGTTTGCTGTTGGCTTGTGTGTGTGTGTGTGTGTGTCTTTGGTTGTTGATTAGGACTTGAACCGAGGGCCTCATTTTATAATACACGGAAACTGAACCTGAGTTACTATTGTCTGTTAAGTCTTTTACCATATCCTAAGTGGTTTGTCTTGAAATGAAGCAGAATGGAACCTCCCACAAATTCCCTGTAGCCCCTTTACATATTGAAGATTCGGTCACTCCTGAGTCACACACAAGGCCCTTGCTTAGGCTGGAACGTACAAGGTCCAGGCACAGCTTCTTTGAAGATTCCTTGTGAGCCTCCATCTGATGTGTGCTCCTTCCCAGAATGCTGTGAGGTGGTGAACGAGGCCCGCTAATCTCAGAAATCCTCCCCCCTCCCAGCACAATTCCTTGAACACTCTTTTCTAAAATACCCAGGTTAACTAGGGGTTGTTTCATTCTTCTGGTCTCCACCAGGCAGCATAAACCATTTCCAAGCGTGTGGCACAGGGCTGGCGATACGGCTCAGTTGATACAGTACTTGCTTAGCCTTACTGAAGCCTGGGGCTCTATCCCAGGTGTCACCACACAAACTGGATGCCACAGAGCACCCCTATGATCCCAGTGCTTGGGAAGTGGAAGCAAGAGGATAAGAAGTTTGGGTTCATTTTTGCCCTGTATGGTGTTCAAAGCCAGCCTGAAATACCTGAGAAACTATCTCAAAGCAAAAACAAAAACAGAAACGAAACAAAAAACAACAACAAAGAAAAGACAAATTAGGAGGTAAAAGAATAAAAAAAGAAAAAAAAATACCCAAGGGAGTTCTTTTCTGTTTTTTTTTTTTTTTTCCCAATACTGTAGCAAAAAAGAAAACACAAATTCACATCAGAAAATAAGCTCTTATCTCATGTCAGTAAACAAGTCTTTGACCCTAGGGAGTTTACAATCTGATAACGAAAGAGAATGGCTAGTTCAGAAATAAATTATGTGGTAGGTGTGGAGTCAATGTGAGTTTCAGAGTGCTGTGAGAGTGAGGAGGAGAAAGATGAAACTGTGGCTGACTTCAGGGAGCACCCGTGGGGGAGAAAATGTCCTAACAAAGATGAGAGAGACAGTACATTCCCATTCCTTCGGACAGTGAGCAGATTCTAGCTGGGTTTTCATTTTACATTCTAATGGTAAAACTGCAGGCTCGCAGCTCAAGCACACACTGTGGCAGGGCCAACCAGGTGAGGTCAGCGAGCACAGAGGAGACTGCTGCCCGCTGGTCTCCCATGGAAGCAGGAGGGACAAAAAGGAAACCGATGGTCCTAAGAGTTTTAACTAAGCCCCCAGAGCATGATGGGCCTTGCTGGAGGAAAGGCTGTAAGAACCAGCTGTGGGTTGGGGAACACCAGAGGAAATGGCAGGGGTCTGAAGTCAATGTCCGCCCCTACATGAGCAAAACTGGCCTCAGGGATGGGGAGAGAAGACCTCCAGTTTGAGAAGCTGGAGATCGCCTGCAGAGTTGAGATGAATAGTTTTGAAAGACAGGTGGGCTGAAAGTCTGAATATATAGGAGAAGTGCTTGCCAGAAAATGTTGAAGGAAAGGATACTTGAAGCCAAGATTGTCAAGAAAGGGAGAACTAAAGGGAGGGGGGAAGAGAGAGAGAGAGAGAGAGAGAGAGAGAGAGAGAGAGGCAGCCATCAAGTAGTAAGTGAAATCCATCAGCTAATGGAGAAACAGGCTGAGAAGACCCTTCGAGATGCTGGTCTGTGGAAGCTCCATGGAGACTATGCTCGGAGACTCTGGCCAGAGTCATGTGAGGAAGCCACACCATGGAGTAATGGGGGTTAAATAAATTTGGTAGCCTCAGGGGAACGATAACCAAGACATGCTGCTGCCTCCTCTTGGTCCTGTCACATGCTTACCGAGTCCCTCGATCAGGTGGCAGTTCGGAGGTTCTGTAGGCTTTATTTCTCGAGATGTAGTAACTCTGTCTCTGTAGAAGATACAGGTCAATGTGAAGAAACCAACATGGAGGTGAAAGCACCCACACCCTCTTGGTAAGCGTCTGAACAGACATGGAGTTCCTGCGGTCACTTTCCTGTTGTGAAAATTCCGATGCCTCTTGTTATGTATGGCATAACAGATAGGTAGGCAGTGCCTTTGGTTTCTAGTTATGTAATAGGTTTCATATGAGCACTGTGCCCACACAGGCTAACTTCGCAGTTATTGCTGGAAGAACAAAGCACAATTCTATACCCAAGATAAGACCTCACTTCATGCTAGGTGGAACTGAACAATACTGTTAATTTATAAGAACAAAGCAGCATTACACCATTCTCTTAAGTATTATCTAACTCTGCACTTTTCCTCTTCATCTCTTGTTTTCTTTTGACCTCCTGCCTCCAGCAGGGAGGGGGAAAAAAAAACCACCAAATTTCTGTGATGTCTTCAAAGAGCTAAACTGTTAACTTTTGCTCTGTCTTTGTTCTTGTAAACACAGCTTACGCTGACATACCTTACAAATATGTACTTCATCGACCCGAGCACCATTAAAGCCATTAGCCTAACTACTCTTCAGCACAGCATTCTAATTTTTGCAGTGGAACAGTCTTCTAAATACTGGGTAGAACTTAAAACGTCTATCAAACTATATTCAAGAGGACTACGGTTAGGTTTCTCCTTGGACCACTTATCAAGAAGGACTGTGGGGCTGCAGCTGTAACTCAGCAGAGGGCTGTTTGTCACCCTAGCTGCGCCAGACCCAGCCAGGTGTGTGTACCGCCCAGCCTGAAATTTACTATTTGACGATTCTGTCACTTGTTTGGGGAACAACGAGCCCCCTCAAGCTGGACTAGAAAGCGTTGCCAACAGACATCAAGCATCTGAACAGATTGCAGCACCAAACCTCTGAGACCAGTCTCTCCTTAGAGAAAGAATAAAAACAACACGATGACAAGCAAAGGCCTTAGCCCCACCTAGGAATAAAGCTTAAAAAAAAAATATGAAAACTTTTTTTTTTTTAAGTTCTTTCAGACCAGACTGACTTTGTTTCAGACAATTCTGGGGCGGATGTCCCTGTTAGATCCTCTACTTCAAAGTGTCAACCGCTGCCCAAGCCAATTCCTAATTCCTGTTCACGGGCTGTAACCCAGCACTTCAGTGTCTGACTCAGCTACAAACATTCAGCTGCTACTTTGGTCCCCTCCCCCAAGTTCAGCACTTCCGAAGGACTTTGGTATTTCACAAGGGCAACATAGCGGAAGACCTGAAAAACGTACACAACCTTGTGGGTTTCCTACCCTGGCAGTCTAGAGAAGCAAGCAGCTGTCCCCCTTCCTAATGAGTGGTTTTCAAGAGGGGGGGAAGTTCGCTGGGTGGCACTAAGATTGAGGTTCCAAAACTGCCTCTTTCCAGCCGCTAGGAAACTGGGAGCGGATTGTCCCTGACCTAAGTTGGACGAGAAAGGAAAGAGGGCAGAAGACATCTCCACGGAGATGTCCACTCACCTAAAAGTCAGCAGTCTCTCCCCTATTAAGGCCAAGGTGGCCCCCAGCAAGGTCAGCGCCACTAGCTTCCCCATGATGTCTGGGTCCCTGGACGCAGCGAGCCCAACCCTTAGCTGGGGCTGTTTCCCCGGGGCGGATGCAGCGGCCCCGCCCACTGATCAGTACCCTGCGCCCCGCCCGCCTGCAACTCCTGGCAGGTGCTCCCGTACCTTCCTACACAGTGTTGGGGGGCGGGGATCTTCGCTCTCTTGCTCCAAGGCTCAAAGCCACTTGTCTCCTTGAGTGTCAAGGAAAAGTTTTGCTCTTTGGATTCAAGCCCACCATTACGGACCATGGTTCAAGGCCACTTTAGAGTGCAGATTCCAAGGCTGCCTCTACGAAAGGAGTTCAAGGACACATTTCTGCCTAGGATTCAGACCTCATAAGGCGCTAGTCCATATCAGGACCGGTGACCTCTAGCTAAGGTCAGCCAAGCTCTGAGCTGCTCCGGTTTGAACTCACAAGTTGGTTTCTTAAAGCCACAGAACTTAACAAATCTCAGCTCCACTAGTTGACAGAGGTGGGAGAGCTTTTGGGTTCTGGCAGGCTAGATGCAGGAGGAGAAACGGCTCCTGAAACATCCCAAAGAAAAGAAGACGCTGAAAGCCAAGCTCTTTGACTCATCCTGCCCCAGATCTCCTTGCTGCCTTCAGGGTGCTGGACCTGGTGAGAATCCAAGTCCATCTCTCTGGCAACCTGAAGGATGAGGCGAATGCAATAAAAGGGACATAGTTTTCCATGGGAGATTCTTGCTCTTCTTTCCTGAGGGCTTCAGGTCCTTCTGGTAAGAGCACACTTTCCTCTCAGGTAAACAATAGCGTTGAAGAGTCTGAAGATGGCGGGACACTTGAGATTAGGGAACATTGCACCTTCAAGTGTTACCTATTTTTATTTACCAACAAGAGGTAGTAGCAGTAGAATTCAATTTTGTTTTTATTTTTTTTTAAAGAGCCTTTTTTAAAATATGAAGTTTTTTTTTTGTTGTTGTTATTGTTTTGTTTTGGTTTTTGGTTTTTTTTCTAGACAGGATTTTCTGTGTAGCCTTGACTATCCTGGACTCACTTTGTAGACCAGGCTGGCCTCGAACTCACAGAGATCCTCCTGCCCCTGCCTACTCCAAGTGCTGGGATTACAGTCATGCGCAACCTCGCCCGGCTGAAATATGAAGATTTTATAGGGCGAAGAATATCAAGGGAAGTATCCCTTGACCTACAGAATACCTAAATAAAATATTGGGTGATGAAGAGATGGCTCAGCAGTGGTAACACTTACTGTTGTTGCAGAGGAACTGGGTGCCAGAAAAATGTTATGACATGAGTTTTGTTTTTTTTTTCTCAAAAAAATAGCTTAGTACCAGGCAATGCTCATTTTGCCCAGCATACAGTCTGCCAATCACTTAAGTCTTTCAAGAGAATATTCTCAAACAAGCCAAAGACAGAAAAGACAGACCCAGGTCTTGAACCCACCTTCCTGAGGTGAGGACATGAGGCTGTTTATAGGATAAGGAAGCAGGTGGAAACCACTTGGAAGTAAGACCATCAATAGTCAATGCATGGATCCGTCCTTATGACCCTCCATGGAGCGCATAGACATTGCAGCCTTTAGCAGCGTCCGAGGGCAGAGTGCAGGGCTGCCCACGGCAAAAGTTCTGAACACTTGATGGTTCAACTCGTGATTAGGACAACCATTTTCATCAGAGGTGTCACCCACAAAAATATTCTTGGTATCCAGGTGGATTTCAGTGTTAGTGATTTATAGCATCATCTTGGGGAAATCAGCTGAGCACTCATGTGGTTAGGATAGGAGGACTGAACATTCAAAGCCAGGCTGGGACTAGATATTAGTAAGATCCTGCTTTTCATTTTTGTTTTTAAGTGAAGCTCGTGGATTTGAGGGGAGCAATAGCATTCTCTTGGATCCCTCCTCTCAATATGTTGACTGTCTAAAGTTTTATTTTGCTTTCTGCTCTAATAAGAGGCACAGTTCCTTGAGCTATCAAGCTCTACTGAGAATTACAGACCTGGGAGCAAGGGTCACTAATGGAGCGCTTGCCTAGAATGCACGAGGCCCTAAGTTCCATCTCTAATACATAAAAAAAAAAAACCTGAAAATTTTTACTATTAAAAATTTGCATTGGAAAAAAAAAGTCTGTTTTATACAGGCTAAGAATTCCAGGTCTGGAGTGATTATTCAGCAGCTAAGAGCACACACAGCTCTTGCATAGGACCCTGGTTTGATGCCCAGCACCAAAAGGCAGCTTACAACCCTCTGTAACTCCAGGCCTGGGGGATCCGATGCTTTTTCTGGTTTCCATAGACACTGTATACATCTGGTACACATTTACACATGCACAAAACACACACACGCATTTTTAAACAAAAAGAATTCCTACTCATAAGAAAAAAGCTAACATCCTTCAAGAAAACTAAAAACAAGAAAATCCAGTGAAACAATACAACTCCTTTACATATCTAAGAGGGTGCTTTTATATAATTAATTATAATTATAATTATGCAATATATTGTATTATATAATTAATTAATATAAAGTCTCAATGTTTATTCCTGGCTGGCCTGGAACTCACAGACAGCCACCTGCCTCTGCCTCGCAATTGCCAAGATTAAAAAAGTGCCCCACAACACCCAGCTAACAAGGAGTTTAAATTCACTTGTAATAAGAGAATGAAAATTAAACACATTGGAAGAAGCAAAAGCAAAAAGCTAAGAGAGTATTAATGCCACACACACACACACACACACACACACACACACACACACCCCACCCAGGCCTCCTCTCCTCACAGGCAGAGATTCTCTCATAAAAACTGTCAGGAATGAAGAACGGGAGAAGCCATGGGAAGGCAGGCGAGGTGGAGTTGCTGCTCTAACTTCTTCACTGCTCTCCTGCACAGTGCTCAGCAGACTAGGAAGGTGCTTGCTTCAGGACAGGACAGACTGAGCAAATAAATCACAATCTACTGAAAAGACTATCTTTAGATTAGTTACCAGGAGTAATTAAGCCAAGTAAAACAAAACAATAACACTGCATAGCTTATTTGATTTTCCTTGCTCCTCATATTAAGTACTCAGGTGTCATTAAACAGCTAAGATTTTATTGAAAGGGATGAGGAATAAAAGTATAGGCTAAAGAGACAGCTGGGTGGACAGTGTTTGAAAGAGTTTCCGAACTGGAATATCCACCCCACATAAAAGCTGGGCATGGCTGCATGCTCCAGTAGCCCCAGTGCTAGCAGAAACACAGAGCTTCAGATTCATGAAGACACCATCTTACGGCAAGGAAATGGAGAATAGAGGAAGACACGTAAATGTCCTCCTCTAACCTCTGCGGATACATGCATGTAAACACACACACACACACACACACACACACACACACACACACACACACA
>NW_026592118.1:31977787-32008870 GCF_907164565.1 Psammomys obesus
ACACACACACACACACACACACACACACACACACACACACACACACAAAGACAGTGCTGCCCTTAGTAATGCCAGACCCCAACTGCAGTTTCTGTCGTTTGGGGCAATGATGACTAAATGACCCCATCATTCCGCTCAGCATATGATCAGAAAAACGTCATCATAAATTATTACACATTGTACTTGCTGTTTGATAAGACAATCTCTCGTACCTATTAATACCTCAAATCAGGGTTTATTGACACATTCCTTGCTTGCCTAAGGTAAACAAGGCATGCGCTTATTAATGCTTACCCCTTTTGGCATGAATGAAATTTTGAATAAGTGTAACAAACAGCAACTTGACTTGATGCCTATTGTACTCTGGTATTTCTTACGAATGTGCCTTTTTAGATAGCTAGCCATTGTTAACATCTCCTAAAATTGAAAACATCCCCTTCTCTAGATTGTACCCTTAAGTAAACAATATTTAATCTTGCCTTATTCGTCTGTGACCTAACATTTTTCCCCTTTGATAATAGAAACAGCAGGAAACATTAATTTCCAAGGCCCTGAAGCATACCCCCAATTCATTCTTAACAGAATGAATTGAAAAATCGAAAACAATAAGTAACAGAAAAAGTATAAACACAAATACGGGCTAAATGAACCAGAGCCCAAGTTTAGGAATACTGCTGCAATTTTCATTTTAAAGCCATTAAATCATTCAACAAAACACAGAACTCAAATTGGTGTATTAGAAACACACACACACACACACACACACACACAACACACTATTTACCACAGGAAAAAGGGTAACTATGAAGCTCAGGTTCTTTGGCTGCAGCTTCATGTAATTGCTAGTGGCCTAGGGTCCAGCATTAGAAACAGATTGATAGTCAACCCTTAGGAGGTGTGTGACCTTGACCGACTGTGAAATGTTAACAATGATACAATATTGTCTACTCCCTCCAGGCTGCAATTAAGATTAAGTGAAATAATGAGAGGACCACTTCCCAATTGCTGGACTTTTGATAACTAACTGCCAAGAGTCTTAATGGTAACGTGGAAGATGCGGGGGAGGGGAGTGAAATAAAAAGCTTTGATAAGTGACAACGGCGATTTATGTGGAAGTCCTTTGTCATTAAAAAAAAAAAAGACACAGGTGACAACAGAAAGGAACAGGTAAGTCTCTCTTAGGACTCAAAAAGGCTTTTTGGAGATAAGAGTGAAAAGAGCCTCCTGTGATTTTGGCACCTGGACCCTGACCCTGCAGCTGCCGCCTGACCAGGCAGGCCTGGACAGCTGGCTGACCACATCTCTCCTGGATTCTGGTCACAGCTGCGTTCACTGAGCAGGTAAGATGTAAGGTGCCAACTCCAAGCCTTTACCTCCTCTCTGGAGCGAAGGTGGGCTTCTGTTTAGGAACAGAATCTATGGGAGATGCCTTAAGAATTGAAAGTTTGGAGGCTGTGTGATGTAGGTGGGCGGGTCTCTCTGAATTTGAGGTCACCTTGGTCTACAGAGCGAGTTCCAGGGCAGCCAGCTGTGCATAATGAGATTCTATGTCAAATGAAAGAATAAATAAAAATGTGAGCTGTTATTTTATCTCATTTTATTCAGTTGTTTTACTTTATTTTTCCAACAAGGAGCCCCTTTCAATTGAGCTTTTCTGAGAAATTAACATGGCTATTCCTTCCTGTCCAACTGAATCCCCTGGGAGTCACCTCCCTCCTGATCTCCTAAAAACCTGGATTTCTATTGGTCTTCAATACAATTCTAACTTATAAAACAGTAAACGAAGGTGGAAGTACAAAACATTGAAATGCTGTCTATCAGTGGCCCTGAACATACAGTGGTCACATCCCTGGGATTGAGGCCGCTGACATTTTCACAACTTGATCTGTTTCAGTGGATTCCGACATGGCGGAGGCACTGAGGTAGAAGCCCCTCTGTGCAAAATGCATTCACTTCGAAGGAAAGCAGCTTTCTTCTTTCTCTCCGGGTCAGCGTTAAATAAAATAAAATAAAATTTTCTTCTGCTGCTAAAAGCACATCAGAATTATGGGGCCTTTTCTTATTGAAGTAAAAATGAACTATGTATATGGTACATTCCTAGGTCAGTACTGATGGTTAAATTCCCTCAGAGTTAGCAATTCATCAAAAGATTATTTTGTTAGAACTTATTGCACTTGTGTGCCAAAACAAACAAATAAAAACACCAATTCAGAGGTCACAGTACAAGGCTCTCTGGTATAAAGTGCCTACAAGAAGTTTCCTGTCATAGACGGTGGCCACGGAACTTCCCTGGAGGACAGACCCGTTGTTGATATACACTGTAGTCACTGACGGCCTCTCGGATAGAATATTCTGGATTCGAAGAACCTACCCAGGAGATACAAAGTGTTAATAAAGAACCCCACACACCCACACCGCCCAGGCCCCAGTAATTCCGTGTCTTCCCCAATGACACCTGATTAAGAAGGCACGCTGCTGCGAGCAGCAGTCACCAATTTCCTTAATGCCTAAATTAAAGTGCTTTCTCCAGCCTTCAAAGGGAGGACCTTTTAAGGCGCCTCGTCAAGCCATGCCAACACAGGATTTTGTGTGATTACAGCAATTGAACATCAATGGAAACAGGCTCCCACCACTGTGCCCACTTTGACGCTGTCTCAACGTGTACAAAACTCATGCCATGTGGTGAGTTGACAATAAACCAGGTATTTTTAAGATCGCCGCGATACCACAGGAACAGGACCCTCGTCTTTATAAAAATTACTTCTGACTAGTTCTCACCATAATTTAATACACCAAAAGATTGCTTTTCTCAAAGCATTTGAACAATGTAACACTCTGCCAATTATTGGCTTAAAGCAATTACAAAACCACCTCGCAGGTTTATTGTATTATTGGTCTAAAAGAACTAACAAATCATCCTAGTGACAGTTTATTCCATTATTAGTTCAAGGGACTTGAATAATTAAGGTTGAAAAACTCAAAATATAAAAACCTCTGACGAGGGAGGATGGTTCGGGTCATACACGAAGAGCTTCTGGCCATTAGGGTGACAGCCGACCCAGATGTCGCCCGACGAAGGATCAATGGATATATTGTCTACGAGCGTGCCCAACTGCAGAACCTTGGAAAGAAAGAATGTCAATATCTAAATGATGCAAGCAACTCGATTAAATAATTTAGAGCTAACCTTTCCTGCTCCCGTGCATGTGAGGACACAACACTCCCACCCTCCCCACCCCCCGCACCTGCCCTTTCAACACCGACATTGCTTAAAATAAATTTAATAAACTGGCGTGGGGCCATTCTTCATCTTCTCTGAAAGTAAGAAAACTAGGGTGTAATCCAGCTGTTCAAATGATAATAATAATAATAAGAAATTCCTTTTGTTCTAAAAGATGCACAACCATCAGTTAGCTTAAGGAAGTCTATCAAAGCAAGACAGGAAATTCTTAACTTAGTAAGTGTTTTGTTGGCAGAAAATAATAATGAAGGGCAACCCAATTTCTACCTTCATTTATTATTGAAAAAAAAATGAATGTTCATAAATCTTCATTTGAAAACTCAACTCTTTTCCATTGTGAAGAGTCTTCCTGGGATTCATTAGATGTCATCAGTACATCAGGGAACAGTCCTAAACCTGATGCTAATATCACTCAGTCCACTGCTGGCTGCAAGCTCTGTCCATCCTAGTGACAGATGCCAACGAAGTTGTCTTGTTGGACAGGTGAGATCTAAGAACATGGACTAGCTGCTCTGTCTGGACCCATGTTATGTTGTCAGTGTGATAGTCTTATAGTTAGCCTCACGATAATACTGCAAAGAGCCATCAATTAGCATTCACACAGGAAACTAAATATTTACCTTTAATTGAGTTAAATTCATATTAGGTTGTTTTTCCAAAACACGGATTTCATGAGCTAATAGGTCAGCAACATAGACATACCTGTTCGGAAAGGACACTGGTTAGCACATTCTGCCATCACAAATGACTTAATACAGCAGAAAAGAGAAAGTCCTGAAACCTGTTTAGGAGTTCATTGAGATGCCCTGGAGAAATGCCTGAGAAAGGACAACTTTTAATTAAAAAAAAGCCTTCAAAATCAGTTCAGTGGTACTATAACAATCACGAATATTAAATTTGTTTTCAAGTGATTTGTAAAAAAAAAAAAAATCAATTGAGTATAAAGTTCACAATATTTGCCATTGAAATAATAAAAGAATACAATTTAATATTTTAGCATATTCATATAAAATTATATGGGATGAAATACTTTAAATATTTCTTAATTTGCATTGATATTTAGTAAAATATTAGTACACAGAGAGTCTTAGTATTAAGATAAGTATTTATCCAAAACTGTGTGTCTATACCTAAGGGGAAGGGAGCGAGGTTAACTCATGAAATTGGAAGCCAGTATTCCATTGAAGCTGTGTCACTGAGCAGTCTTCGTCTGTGAGGCTAGAATACCAGACGTGTGTAAGAGCCACACGGGGAGGGGACACAACTTTGCTCTTAAAACATTTCCAACACATGCACTAGTTCAAACTGATTTGTGCACATGAACCACCTGAGTCAGTACCATTCCTAGCACCATGAGAAACACTTCAGGTGTAGAGACTGGAGAAATGGCAGGGTGCTAAAATGCTCTCAAAGAACGGGGCGCTTGCACAAGAACAGGAGAATGAAGCTTTCTGAAAGCAAGTGAGCCAAGGCAAAGGGGTATGAGCAACAGAGAGGCGTCAGCAACCTAAAGCGCTCTTGTCTTATGGCAAGTGTGGAAACAGGAAAGGGAGGGTGGAACTTCTCCATTACAGCAAGTCTGACCTTTCCTCCCCTGACCTGAAAGGGACCTGGATTCTACTACACGCTGGGAATAAAGAAAGCAACTTGATGACTGAGCTCCTGATGAATGGGCTGGCTGAGTTCAGCTGACTGGGGCTGTTCTTTCCAGCTGGTGCTGTGGTGGGCACCTGGAGCCAGATATTGGGATGGCGTAACTGGCCACAAATGGACATCAGTGTCCAGAGTACAAAAGATGGAGGTAGGTTGCTAGCAAGCTGCAACAAACACAAAAATATGCTAGAAGTGGAAAAAATACAGCTCTAACTGGATAGGGCTGACTGGGCCAGTTAGACAATGGGTTTGAATGATCAATATTTGTTTTCTGTACTAAAAAGGAAAGGGCAATTTGCATCACAAAACAAGGAAGCTTGTCAAAGAAGGTCAAATTCATAACACATTATATTTGTGGTTGTTTCACTCATTCAGTTCAGTAAGGCAGAAAAAAAAAAAAACCTAAGAATATAATAACCTTTCTTCTCCGTCGTGATTGTGCACATAAAAATAAGAAAAGAATTTTGTAAACAACTCAGCAATGTATTTTAAGGCTAACATCAAAAGGATTCACATCGGGTCTATTCATACGGGTTCATTCTACAGAAATTTTAGGCAAGCATTCAAATGAAGTAATGGCTATCTTTCCTGGGACATGAACCCAGATCTATAGAAGTCCAAACTCCTCAAGTTAAACCGTTGTGCATTGATGCTGGCTTAGGGAGTTCTTACTTTAGAATGTTAACTGGGCATATTGTGGTGGAAAATGAGAAGCAGAAAATGTTTTGAGACAGAAGGTAAATAAGCAAATTACAAATTCATCAACAGAGAAACGGTTAAGCCAGTTCAAAGTCATCCTTATGATGGAACAATACAGTCAACAGAATGACATTATTAATAATTTAAGATTTCGTTTTTGAAGGAGGAGTTTTAAAACCTGGAGTTTTTACTTTTTGTCCTATACATAAAATGTCAACTCAGTCTATCCTAGTGTTATTCAGTATGCAAACCAAATTGTTATACTTAAATTTAAAAATGGTGTATCGAAACTGCCAGGATTTGTTTATCAAGACGGTTTACTTAGGAGTGCAGATACTACATGAGGGGCTGTGTACTTTTTGTCGGGTGAAATATTGATCCCATTGGCCGAATCGAACCCTTCTGCCACCAGCTTGACTTCTTCCGGGCTGTAGTACACAACGTTTGCCCAGCGTAGGTTCAAGTATGTCTCCAAGTATTTCAAGAAAGGATCCGTGAAGTAGTGGTCATTGGTGGCGTAGAAGTGGGACGGCCCAACGGCTACGATGTCATTCACACTGAAAGAGAAAAATATCACCGGAGAGGGAATCAACAGCCTTATTGTCTCCATGTAGATTAGATGAGTGTTCACAGCCACACACACCCCCAAGAAAAGGGACGCCCTAACCACGTGATGATGCCGATCCACAGGCAATGGGCTACAGAGGCAACTGCAAGAGTACATATGTATATATATATGTGTGTGTATATATATGCGTATATATATATGTATGTATATATATGTGTATATATATATGTATATATATTTGGTCACAGGGTCTTCTGTTGGCTAGGCTGGCTTGGGACTCACTGTGTAGCTGATGGCAACCTCGAATTCCTCATTCCCTGCCTCTACCACCCAAGTCCCGCTATTACAGGTATGGGCCATCATGACCAGCTAAATGTATGTTTTCCAACACAAGCATTACAGGCTTTAACAGCCGCCTATAAAGACAGAGCTGCTCGGGTGTGGAACTGGACAGGGCCCAGCTGTCAGTAGGCTGTCAGTCACACTTAGCCCCCCTTCATTTATTCTGCTGCCGGACTTTCCCGAGGTCCCTTGCTTAGTCATTAGTCAAACTAAGGTTGACTGTTCAATTTCTACCTGACTCGCAAAGCTGCCAACCCGGGAATGAACAGGCATTCAATAAACACTTGCAGAGAGACAGGTGATGGAATGGTCAGAGAACACAGTGCTTCCAGTGAGAGATTGATATGCTAAAAACAATTACCATTTCCAACCAGTTAGGCAAAGCTGTTATTAAATTGAAATTCCAATTATCTTATGCAAAAATTTCTGAAAGAGCTGCTTTCTTCTCTGTCAAATGAAAAATTCAGAGCTACAAGAAAGGCTTTTTTTTTTTTTTTTTTTTTTTAATTTCTGAAAAAGCTCCACAATTCAGAAGGTGCCTGACTGGCATTCTGTGCTCCTGTTTATTGTGAAGAGCATTTTGGGGAAGAATGATTGGACATTACATGCTTATAACCTAGATGGGGAAGTAAAGATTAAAAAATATCTATCAACTTTAAGCTTAAAGCGCAGTCTAGTGCAAGCTGGGCTGGAAGGGATCCAGGAGTCTCCTTTAATTTTGTACTCTCCCTCAGTGTCATTTGTGTAGTAGCGGTCTGCTTCCATATTGGATGCTCAATTCTTCAGGGATATTAGCCCACCACCATCATGAGTGTGCTTTGTATAAAGCATGTAAGCCCCACGAAAGACAAGCTATTCGTCCAGGGAAGGCCAGGTATTTGAGTGCTAAGTTATTGAGATGACAATGACGGCCATAAAAAGTGGTAGGGTTTATCTTCCAGTCTCAAAGTGGGCCTGAAGAGTGATACCTTGAAGTCTGGTATTTCATCATTTCTCAAGAGAGTTGGTTCAGAATACTAATTATTATAATGAGTGTCATTGGCCATACTTCTGATCTACACAGAAACTACACACACACACACACAAACACACACCACATAGACACACCTACTACATACGTACACAGAAATGCCAGAGATAACCAGGCAAATGAGATCAAAGAGCAAAGTACCTTGGGAGGAGCTCGTGCTTAATTGTCTTCAGGTGCAACAGAGAATTTTCTTCTTCTTCAAATTTAAAAATTTCCACCGTATTCTTGAATTCTGGGTGGTTGACCACAAAGAGATAAACCGTATCATCTGAAAGATGGAGAGAACACAGAGTTACTTTGTAAGATACACACTGGACCTGTGGGCAGGCAGGGGCACATAAATACCAAGGGCATGTGAAGGTTGAAGGCATAAGCTGTTCAACGACCTAACACATTCTTCTTGCTGGCGCTTCCCATGACCATTGACCTGGTGTTAATTCTGGTCCCCACTCCACTTACAGAACTCATGCATTTACAGAATCGTTTGGAGATATTACGCTTTTGTGTGTGTGTGTGTGTGTGTGTGTGTGTGTGTGTGTGTGTTCAGTGATCACAGGTATAGGAAAAGGGCAGGAAATCTAAGCATCCCTTTGGTTGTGAACCATTACACATTTCAAAATGCAGGTTAGGGGACATGTGTAGAAGCTGTTGGTAGGAAGAACACAGGCTTGTTTCACTAGGTCACTGTCCCCTTCAGGTGTGTGTGTGTGTGTGTGTGTGTGTGTGTGTGTGTGTGTGTGCTATTTTCCACAGCCACCCATGAGGCACTGTGTGTTTCTGCACCTCAGCAGCTCACCAGCTCTTACCGCCATCTATGAACGTGCTAATGCCATGTGGGTTAAATGAAGCCAAATCAAAGCCCCAGCTGACTCTTAACTCCAGTGCCCTTGGTCTTTCTTCTCTGAGATCCATCATCAGTATCCCTCCAGGCTTATCTGGTGCAAAGCTGTGGAGCCCTGGAAACTTGAGGCCCTTTGGAAAGAGTTGGAGGGAAAAAAAAAATTAAACACAAAGGCTTCAGTACCTTCCTGAATGGTGTCTACGGTACATGAATGATTAGTAGCCAGTTCAGTTAAAGTTGGTCCCATTGAGCCACAAATACAAAGAAAAAGGTGGGAAAGACAGCTAGGAACACAAAAGACACAGAACAAAAGAAGAAATGAGAGTTGGGAGCTGGAAATTGAACAATAATCTTTGTTGAGCTCTGACAGATGATGGAGGCTTTTGTTCTCTTGAAGGGATACCAAATGGGTGGTAGACTGAGAAATCCCAGGCAAATCTGAGGATGAGGAGAAGGGACAGTCATCTATGATCTGTGGAAACCCTCACATCCCAGGCCTGCACTCTGCTAGAGTCTGCAAGGCTTGAAAACTGCTCAGCAAAACCGGTTGGTGTTCCCTCAAAAGGACATCCTTCGCACAGACAGAGATGGGTACTGCTGTCCATTTCTTCATGGCCGCCCCCATTGACATTCAGGGCCAGGAAAACAGCTCTTTTGCTTCCGCCCTTCCTTCCTGATCATCTATGTTCCCTCTGCATCCAGCCTTTGGCAGATTGTGACACACCTTTAACCACAACCCTTATGCTTCCCAACTCAGTCTGATTTACAAGGGGAGATTTAGGATGGCTTGAAGGCCCAGAGTGATGGGCCTTTCCCACCCTTCCTCCATCCATGCCCATCTCTCTCCTCACCCCATGCCTTTCTTCCATGCCTACAATGGCTTAAGCATCCTGGTTTCATGATCCTCCATGATGAGCTAATGTGTTCTCCAACCAGGGTTTACTCCCAGACCTACCTGCCCAGAAATGCTTCCCTCTAGAGATGCAGGGCTCGCACCTTCCCAGCAAGTCCACCTGCAAGTGCAGTAGCCATCTGGCCTGACCTATCCTATCCATCTCTCTCTCTCTAGCTTACCTTCCTCCATCACTCCCGTACCACTCACATACAATACATACTGATACCTCCGTGAGCACTATTTTGTAGGTAGCTAACTGCACAGGCCAAGGTAAATTCCATTAGGCTGCTGTGGAGGCCACCACTGCCCTCTGCCCAGCTGTGCACTGTTCTTGCTTGTCCACAAGTCTCTTCTCAACACATGGGCAAGACTCCCACTCTCATCTGAACTAGAGAGATCTCATTTCCGTTTCCAAATGACAGCCTGATACCACACACAACAGAATCATTATTCTTCACTGCTCCATCTCTGTGTCACCATCAGACACATCTTGACCAGACTGGTGGGAACACAAGCTAGGACTCCTGTCTATTTTCTATTAGATCCCAGGATCTGGAGCATGGCAAACAACCCGTCCTTTCTCCCATCTAACTATGGTGCCTCTTTTACCTTGTCCTGGGGCATCACTTTCATACTGGTCTCTATTTTGTTCCTTTGATATCTCACATATATTCAGGTACCAATGTCTTCCCTCTAACATGCTATTCCTCAGTCACCACTAGAGTCCCTGTGTCTGAGTGTAGCCCAGTTAATTACTTGGTCAGGGCTTGGGAAAGCCCTGGATTTGATATGTTCACTTTGAACACAAATCTTCTCTTACCAGTGTTATCATTTAGGCAGCCTGCTTCTCAGTTGCCTAGTAACCTATGATGTCATCGTGTGTCACCCACCAGGTGTGTGGCAGATGCATACACACCTGGCACTGTTCAGCTGCACAGGAGCAATAAATGGACCCCTGCCTCTTACCTCTTGTTCCTTTGCTCTTTCCTTCTCTCCTGATCTCTGTCCTTTCTCTGTCAGGACGCCCCCACCCACAACACGTCTCTCTCTTTTTCCCTCCTTCCCTCTCTCTCTCCATCCAATAAACCTCTTTCATATAATAATTGTTGTGTTCATCATTTTTTAAAAATAATAACAACCAGCACAGCTCTTAGTTGATTCTCTAGGTTGTTTGAAAAAACAGAGGCCCACATTATATGAAAACAACAATCATTTTTGTCTTTTGACTTCTACTTCACATTCCTTTTCTTTTATTGCATTAGGTTATTAGGAATTCCGGGGGACTGGCAATATTTGGGGGGCATAGAGCCTCCCCATCTCATGAACATTAATGGGAACATAGCTCATGTTTTGCCGTTAAGAGTGATGTTTGGTGAACTCAGTGGCTGGCTCTTTGATCATCTCCTTCTGGGAGGGTGGGGGGTCAGCCTTACCAGGCCACAGAGGAAGCCAATGCAGACACTCCTGATGAGACCTGATAGGCTAGGGTCAGATGGAAGGAGAGGAGGACCTCCCCTATCAGTGTACTGGGGAAGGGTCATGGGAAGAGATGGGGGGGAGGGGGCTATAGCTGGGATACAGAGTAAATAAACTGTAATAAATAAAAAAAATTTTTTTAAAGGATGATGTTTGGTGGTAGTTTCTGGGAATTCCTCTTATTTCTAGTTTGCTTGGAACTTTTAATCAAGAGTGAGTATTGAATTATATTAACAGCTTTCATGGCATTTGCAGAGATGACCTGGATTGTCTGGCTAACTATAAAATGCAGAATCCTCCTTTTTTTCTTAAGGTGATAATAAACCTTATGTGAGTTCATTACTGCATTCAGTTTACTATATTTTGTGTAAATTTAAGGACGCAATAAAAACAGGAAGACTTACGCTATGCAAAAAAAAAAAAAAAATGGACGTAAGAGGAAAATCTTAATTTCTAACATCTGTCAACAACTGTCTACTTTCACGCTGGATGGCCCAATGAGTAGAATGAACTACAGCTAGGACACTGCTTCATGACAGCCCTGGGTCAGCAGTTAATAATCCTCTTTCTTTACTTATGTCTCTCACCAATAGTGCGACTCCATTACCAGGCAGCACTACTTGAGGGTGCTCCCTATTTCAGTATTTCTCTGCTTCAAATTTTTGTTTTGTTTTTAATTGCATCAAAACACAAATAACATAAAACTCACCGCTGTGATGATTTTAAGGACGCAGTCCGGCAATGCTCCATACACTCACCTTGCTGTTTAAACCCCTGCTCTAATCTACTCTGTGTCATCTTGTTAGTGATCAAGTATGACGTTAGTTTTGTGATGCCTCTTAAGCCCATTCCTTGGGAGTAGGGTGGTCTAGGACAGTTCCAGTGTTAGGAGTCAACGCTAGCCACCCTCAGTCCCGAGATGTAAGACCTACCCATTTAGAAGGGTGTGTATATACTGGGGAGTGTTAGATACTGTGCTTCAGCACAAATCAAATAACCAATGGCTGATAACTGAAGACCACAGCAGTTCTTTTTGCACTGGTGGTCACATCTAACTCCCTAGAGGCCTTCCTATGAGAACCATCAGGAACCTGAGGAGTGCCCAGCCCTTGGTCTTTTCCATGTTGAACTCTCTCACCTTTCTATTAAGTCTGGTAACTGTTTTTATTAGTGTTGTGACTCTCTTCTAACATATTTCCAAGTTTCTCCATCTCCCTCCTGAGTCTCAGAGCCTGGCATAAGTGGCTGCTGAGAAGGGACAAAATAACTACAGGCGGGCTGTGGAGTCAGGTCGTCAAGAGAAACAATAAGGACAAGGTGAAAGGCCCTGACTATTGCCCAAGCCAGGAAAATGGGGTCAGAGGCAGTCAATCGCCTTCCATTGCTAGGATCACACAGGCAATGAGTCTGAAAGCCTATCTACTGGACACTCAGAAGGTCGATTATTCATCAGCATATAGAAATTCTTAGCAAAAGGAGAAGTCTATGAATAAACCTAGTTGCTAAGTTTTCACTTGTGATGAGCTACTGAGAGGCAAGCATGGGCCTTAGTTTGGGAAAATTGGTGTATATGAAATTAAGTAGCACTTATCACTATAAAACTGAATTGCTTAAAATGGAACATATAGTGGGAAGAAAGGATGCTGTATTGTCAGAGGGCAATTTGTGAAATAAGCTCTCTGTGGGTTCTAGAGATTAAACTCACTTCATGCTGTCAGGCTTGGAGACAAGAGCCTTTAGCTCCTGGACCAACTTTCCAGGCCTCACCACTTTATTTTATTTTTGAGCAAGGATCTCTCAGTCAACTTGGAGTTCATTGACCTGTGAGCCTCTCCAGTTCTGTCATTACAAACACCCACTGCTGTGTTCTTTTTTGGTTTTGTTTTGGACACAGGTTCAGGGGATGGAAATCCAGATTGTCATGCTTGCATAATTAGCACCATACCAACTAAGCCACCTCTCCAAGCCTCAGATACCTTTTAAAATAACACCTTAAAAAAACCAATTTGAACTGGAACATTCTAGGGCTACTCAACTGGGAGGGAAGGGGTTCAGTTTGCAAAAACTCTTAATCTCTATACTCAGAAAAGCTCAAGGACATTTCCCAATCCATCCTGGCCTGTCTATTTCTGAGAATTTACTTGGAGAAGCGAGGAATTTAAAATCTGTTTCTACTTACTGAGCTTAAATGAATGGCCTGGTCTGTCCCTGACTGCAGGAAGGATGAGAAGATGGTACTCACCACACTAAAGAAAGCCAGGCCATTGGGAAGAATGTCAATGTCCTCAGCGCCAGTTTCTGCAAGTTCAAGGAATAAATAAATGTCACTATCAAACTCTGCTATTGGTTTAAGACAGCATGACTGTGGCTTTGTTTACTTTATCTGAGTGTCTATTTCTTCAGGGATGGATCCAATTTCTTTTTCAAGGCACCATTGTTTTTAATAAACGTCAGTCTAAACCCTTTCCTACAGTGAACTTCTGACTTTACATGCTAGATATTTTGTGTTTACTCAAATCAAAGTCAAGTTATCACCACATTTCCAAGCACAACACGGAACAAGTTGACATCTGCACACTTCTAGGGTAAACACCCAGATGTCTGTGTAGAAGTAATTGACAACAGGGGAATATTACTTCCACAAGGAAGGGCCCACAGTCATTTAACCATGCAAATCTTCCGTCTCCCTCTCTGCTCATTGAGTCTGAAGCAAAAAGACATTTTTCTCATTAACAGTGAGAAAACACCTGGGATTACATATTTCCTCTCCAAAAAAAATAAATAAATAAAATAAAAAAATAAGAGAAACAGTGGCTATTTGTTCTCATAAGCAAACAAAACTTCCAAATTAATCTTAGAAGTATAGGAAAACTAACAAAAAAAAAATTAATGAAAAATACCATACCGTGGACCTATGGCTGCTGTAGCTCCTGACTCCAGTCTCTGGGCCAAGCTACAATTACTATTGATTGTTATTGACTGTCCGTGGCACTGTCCACACAGCATAGCAAATAATTAGGCGGGAGACCTTCCCCACAGCCTCACTGTACACATTTCACAGACAGATGATAGAGATCCAAACACAAGAAAAGAATAAAAATGGCTTATATTAAGCCAAATCATGACACATTCTTTCAGTCCACGAGATCCAATCTTCCTCCTTAAGACCACTCCAAAGGTTATGGCTGAGAATATTTCTATGCTGTCAAAACCAAAAAGCGTTTATGCCACCACTTGGTCTTAATTCATGACTCTGCCTGTGGGTGTTTTTTTTTTTTTTTTTTTCCCCTAAAGCCCTTGTTCTGTCACAGAACAGAGAGCACAACATAATTAAGAATACAAGGATGTTTACTTCATAACAGTGGCCATTCTGCCAGGTCGTCGGGGGGTGGGGGTGGGGGGGGGGAGGCCTGTCCAGAGATGCTAAAGCATGTTCTGATGGTGGGGAGGACTCCTGGGTCCCTGGAGGGCCACAGATGGGTTCAAGGAACCTGTGAACCCGCTGAAGTTCGATGCTCTGAAAAATGTCTTGTGTACTTAGAGAGGAGAACTTTTTTTGTGACAAGAGTTCCTGGTTTGCGGCAGACCCATGTAAGGGACTGTGCTCACCCCAAATGTTTAAGAATCACCAGATGTCCTGGCATGTTCAACTTCTGACACTGGATGCTATGTTATCATTACCATCTACAAAGTCCATGCTTGAGTAGAAAAGAACAACAACAACAAAAAGCAAAACAAACAAAAAGAAACCTCTTACAATGTTTAAATAAACTTAGGAGTTCAGAAGTTAGTTGTCGTTGGCCACAGGTGGTCCATAACCATGTTCACACAGACACACAGAGACACACACACAATTGCCTGGGTATTGTGTTCTGGGCCCATGTAGTAGAAACTCAATTAATTAAATTTGTCCCTTAAAAATCATTTAATAAAATTTAAATTGAACATGTACATACCCATATATATATATATATATATATATATATATATATATATATATATATATATATATATATAAAAGGGTAGCAATAACATCACCACAGTTTCTTGAGAGGGAGAATGATGAATGACTTTTGTTTTCTACTTTCTTCTTTATGCTTTTCACGTTTTCTATAGGCTACAGGGATAGCTTTCCAAGAGCCTATTCCTGCCTGGTTGTGTCGGCCTAAATGGCATGCATAGGTAAACAAACAAATAACTCATAAGATAAGGATATAATTTTCTACAAATAACAGTACCGTATTAATTACTAAGAAGACAACTTTAAAAGATACTTCATTTCAGCCACATTGTGCTCCCCTCCTCGTCTTTTTTCTGTTTAATCCTATGGTCTAACTCTAGTGAGGAAATTGAATTTCATGTCTTGCTCATTTTGGAATGTTGTCAAGATCTGCTTACCGAAGTTCATGTCTATAGCTAATATCACAGCAGGCTTTCATCATCTCCCATCACCCTTCAATGACTCCAAGTGCAATCATTTCTGCAGGAAGAAGCTTTCTCCCTCCTCTGGTTCAACAACGGTATCAGCAGTAACAGCTGCTAATGTAACCCAGTGCTTACAAACTGTGAGCTATTTATAAGTAATTTTCATTATTTCAGAACAATGAGAAGTAGTATTGTTTTCTCATATGTTAGGTATTAAAAAAGGGAGACTTTGAAAGGTTAAGAAAATTGCAAATAAATCAATCAGTCTCTGCTTGGGAAGGTGAGACTGAAGGCTTTTGGTCTGACCTACAAGTATTAGCCTATCATTTCCTGAACTTTCTGTTAGAACCACAGCATGGTTCTCCCTGGAAACAACACACTTGGACAGCAAGATCTTTCAGTGGTTAGAGCTTGCCACACAGCCTAACTATCTAGGTCTGAGTCCTGGGACCAACAGAACCTACTCCCCAAAGTTGTCCTCTCACTTCCAGACAGTGATAAATTAATATGAATGAATGAATGAATGAATGAATGAATGAATGAATGAATAGATTTCACTTTGTAAATTCAGTCGTGGACAGTTCCAAATTTGGGTTTTTCTCCCAAAATTTTTGCTTTAGTGTCTTTCACTAAAATCATCAACAATTCAAATCTGGAATCTTTCTTTAAAACCGCCTTTAAAACCCTTTCTCAAGAAATTCTTCTCATTGATCACCTCTGCTTTTGACCCTTCATCTTACTTCAGCAATTGTCTATCTATGTGAGAGAAGGCCAGCTGTTCCTTGGTCTTACACTCCCCGGTTTCTTGTTATTTCAGCAACTGTCTATCATCTGTGTCAGGGAAGGCCAGTGGTTTTATGGTCCCCACACTCTCCTCCTCCCTTCAGAGCAACAGACACATGGCAACACGGCTGCCACAATTTCTTGCTGACATTAATGACCACGTATATAAGTTCAGGTCAACAGGACATGAGGATAAAAGATATACACAACTACTGGGAAAAAATAAGATAAAAAAATCTGTGTGCACTCTTTCCCACCCTATCCTGTGTTGAAATGGCAATAAATGAGGTTGTAATCTTGGACAAAAATGGAAGCAATATGTTGGAGACAGTCTTACTACTTCATTAACCTTTGCTCCTGGATAACAACATGAAAACAGTCATGTGATCACTCTGAGCCTTTTGCTAGACACTTCTTTCACTCAGGTTCATCTGGAATTCTCAAAATAGACCTTGAATTTATGGTGTTCCTTCTGCCTCTGCCTCCCGTTTCTGGATTACAGGCCTATACCATCACATCTTACCTCTTTCTAAATTTTTGATTCACTACTCTGGCACATATGTCAATTAGTCAGAAAAAAAAGATAATACATTAAAAATAATTTACACGTTATCTGAACTCTTTGGGCTTCAGATTTTCATGTGTCATAAAGAGAAAAAAGGAAATGTCAATCTGTGTCTCATGGGTTTGGGCTTGCGTGTGTGTGTGTGTGTGTGTGTGTGTGTGTGTGTGTCTGTGTATGTAGAATGTAGATTAGATGGTAAAAGTTCTAGACCTGAAACTAACTCACAAGAGAGGGGGAGGGCAGGGTGGTGGAAAAGCAACTGAGAAATTAAAAACTTTGTCTTAGTCCATAATTCTGAATGCCTAGCATTTTAAAAATAAAATAGTTTTGAATCTTAAGCTAAGCTCAACCTAACCAGTTCTCAACATCATACTTTTCATTATGTAGATGCTGCTATTGTACTAAATTGTCAGTCTGTGAAAGCTTGCCTATCATATAAACCAGGGGGGGGATTTAAAAATACAATAAGTCGTAAACTAATTTTCTTCATCACAGAAAAGATGCATATTGTATGCAAAGGAGTTAACGTCTATTACCGATTAAGCCAGAAAACCATTATAATATGAGAACACTGAAAAGTTACCAAGAGTTCGCTTCCAGTGATGACAAAGGCAGCACTGTAGTGTGTGTGTGTGAGAGAGAGAGAGAGAGAGAAACACACACACACACACACACACACACACACACACAGATCATGTGTAGGGTGTCCAGAGCACTAGCAGGAGTGACTTTCCACCTTGAACAGCTTAGTATCATGTGTCAAGCGCACAACTACTAAAATTTCTCCAAGTAGTTCATCCTTACCCTTGTGTGTGCCGAGAAAAAGGCGAATTTGTGTAAGTGGGGGCGCTGGTCCAGCACACTTTTTCTTGCAATCAAAGACTACTGGGTAAGCAACAGCTGTCAATATTTATATCCACAAGTTTTATTAACCATTAGAGGCTGCAAACGTGGCACTCAACAAATGTTCATATGGTATGTTCTAACCACAGGGCAAAAGCAAAACAGAACAGGGGAAGGAAAGCACAATTGTAATTAGACCTAAAAATGTATCCCAAATGTGCTTCTAATCACTCATCTTCTCCGCTCTGTTGGCTGCCGAAGAGCCTCCAAGGCATTGAACACTTCAGGAGAGGGGGCAGAGGTGACATTTTTCCTCCTTCTCTCCAGTTCCAGACAGCAGCTCACACACATCACAACAGAAAGGTCACAAACACAGACAGACGCCTGTTCAGAATACAAATGTTCCTGGGTTTGTTTTCTTCAGAGGCACGCTCCATCCCAGTGAGCTGCAACAGCAGCACATTTGGCAGTTTGTCCAGTAATGTGTCTGAGTGTGCCCTATTATCTTCCCTGAGACTGAAAACCACAGAAGGTGGTCTGCACAGAGCCAAGGGCTATTTAATAATGTGACAATTATTAACTCGATAGCAAAAGTAACCAAAGAGTTCAGTGACCCGGCCTCCCACTCTTGTCTAACGCCCTTCAGAGATGTCTCTTGGCTGTAGCCACACCAGTTCTGAGGCTCTTTTTTATTTTCCCGTCAGGAGGCAGGATAGATTAAGTTGCTGGATTACTTGGGACTTCACAAAAACCTTCATTTCTAGAACTGGCTGCGGAAAAAAAAAAAAAAAAAAGCAGAAATCAAGTTAACCTGGCTTTTAAGCCTGAGTCTGGGTGTTCCTCTTAAATGTCTGGAGGACTGTAAGAAGAAAGAAAAAGAAGAATGAAGGAGGAGGAAGAGGAGAAAGAGGAGGAAGAGGAAGAAGAAGAGGAAGAAGAGGAAGGAGAGGAAGGAGAGGAAGAAGAAGAGGAGGAGGAGGAGGAAGATGCAGCTCCATGAGAACCATCAGGGTAGGGAGAAGGAGCTAGGACTAGGAAAATACAAAATGCCAATGAAGAAAAGGGAAAGGGACAGAACTCATGAGACAGATAGAAAGAACAGAAGGCTGGCAGCAGATCTGCAGAGAAACTCTTTGGTAAGCCAGATAATCTGCTTTTGCTCAAGTAACCTTTTGCTGTTCACACTAAGTGCAGTTATAAATAGGTGGAGTCAGCAAGCAATCTTGTCAACCTGATGGTAATTCAGTGATGATTTCTCTCTGGTAAGGAGCCATTCAAAGACATGCAAATGAAAGAGCAATGATAATCACTGACTTGTCTAAGACACCCATCAGCAAAACGACGAGAAAACCCAAAACACAGGAGAACCTGTGTAGCGACTGTTCATCCGACAAGGGGTTAATATGCAGAACTCGTAAATAACTCAGATTAACCAACAGCAACACCCAACCAAACAACAAAATACAGTCCAACTGGAAAATGGGCAAATGTCCCAAATAAACATATATCCAAAAAAAAAAAATGCAAAGAGCCAACCAAAAAGTTTAATATCTAATTATTAGAGAAGTACCAGCCAAAAGTACAGTAGGATAGAGCTCACCCATTAGAATGACTATAACTAAAAAGACCAAAAACGTACAAATGTTGGTAAGGATGTGGAAAAGGGGGAAAATCTTACCTCCTGTTGCTGCTGTGGGGTGTGTGTGTGTGTGTGTGTGTGTGTGTGTGTGTGTGTGTGTGTGTTGGGTGTAAACAGTATAGTCATTGTAGATACAGAGGATCTTAACACTGAATCAAACTACCTATGATCTAGCAAGGATCATAGGTACCTCTCCTGGGTAGATATGCAAGGAGATGACGTCATTAAATCAGAGGAATACCTGCATGGCTGTGCTTACTGCAGCACTATTTGCAACAGCGAAGACAGAATCAACCAATATGTCCACCCATGGATAACTAGACATGAAATAAATTGGCAGTCCCCATTTGTAGTTATATTAAAATATCATTCTGCTATAAAAGGGTGAAATCTTGAGCCAACTGTGGGGTCGCTTACTTAGAATCACAGCACTCAAGAGGCTGAGGCAAGAAGATCATGAGTTTGAGGACAGATTGAGCTATACCACAACTGCAAGGCCAATGTGGGCTACACCATGAGATGTCTCTAGAAGCAAAAGTAAACAAAAAACTCCTATACAACAGCAAACAACAACAAAAAGCAAAGAACAATAGCCTCTCACTTGCAGCTACATGGCTAGATTGGACAATATTATATTGTCAGAACCACCAGGCTCAGAAGAATATATGGAAACCTGTTTTTACTCAGTTGTGGAAGCTTAAAAAACATTTGCCACACAGTAACAGAGAGTATAACAGAGGTCACTAGATGCCAGGAAAGTCTGAAGATGCTCAACATCTATTAGAAACAGTATCTGAGTAGAGGGAAATCTGACTCATTTAATTATTACACGTTGCGTATATCAAATTATATGCATGGTTATACACATTACATGGATCAAATTATAATACTGTACTCAAATAAAACACATTTAGTATTTAAATATGAAAAGAAAATAATCGGAACTCTATATATTTGATATAGTTAACAAACAAGGTTTTGTTTGATGCTTCTTATATGTTCTAAAGCAGGAGAAAGTTAGTTATATTACTTGAAATTTGTGTTTCATTGTGTTTCAGTAGGCTCTGCTCCTTATATGTGGCATATTAAAAATTAATGTGTTTTTTTTTAAAAAATTGTGTTTTTAAAAAAATAAACTACAGTCACTCAGCTTTAACACTGATATACTGTACTGTGCTTCTTGCTGCTAAGAGTGTTAATGGCTTTCATGTAAATATTTACAAATGTGGCATAACTTTGCAGACTGAGGTAGCTCTATAATATCTTTGAAGTAAAAAGAATGGAAATCTTTATGAACAAATCAATATTTGTTCAATCAATATAGTTCAATATTTGTTCAATTTAGTCCAATATTTAGTCTAATATTTGTTTTATTTTTCTCCCCTCCGTATTTCTCTTTCCCTCTTTTTTTATTCTCCCTTGTCCCTTCTTTTTTTTTCCTTTTCTCTTTTCTGCTCAAATAAACAAAAACAAGCAAACAACAACAAAAACAAAACAGAAACCCTCATAGACAAAAAAGACCTCACTTGTATCAGCACTCACATGGTAGTTGAGTATTTTTCACTCCTACAGTATTTAGGTTGATATATTCCGGACACTCTACAATGACTATACCAGTGGACAAGCCCTTTCCTATGTCCTGACCACGTGCTGTGCTGTTCAACATTAGCCACTCTTTCAATTTTAAACTATTAGGTGCCTCAAGCAAAATAAACACCCCAGGCCTTTTTGGCTTCTGAGGTAGTATATGGAATGCCTCTATTAAATTAATATGATCGAGATGAGATTCCTCTGGGAAATGCTCTGTAATCTGGACAAGAAATTATAAGGTAGGAGATTCTAATTAGCAACTGAGTGGGTAGACAACTGTGGCACCTTCTACAACAGACTCTTTTTGAGCCTTAAAGCTCACGGTACTTGTAGTACAAGCACTCTTGAGGTAGAAGCAGGAGATTTCTCTAAATTCAGGGTCAGCCTGAGCTACCCAGGAAGTTCTAGCTTAGCCTGGCATGCCCAGTAAGTCATCGCTAATGTTTTCCTTTTTATTTATTCCTCTCTCATATGTTACATCTCAGCTTCAGTGTTTGCCCCTAATCCATTATCGAACTTTATACTTCAGATGGTTAAAATGATAAGCTCTGCATTTTATACACATCATTTTAAAAACTTTAAAAAAGCGACAAGCCTTACACTATAACTGCAGAGTAAACTAACCTGGGCCACCTGTGGGGGCTCACAGAGACTGGCCCACCAACCAAAGAACATGCACGGGCTGGCTCTAGACCTTCTACACATATGTAGCAGATGTGCAGCTTGGTCATCATGTAGGTCCCCTAACAATGGGAGTAGAGGCTGTCTCTGACTCTGTTACCTGCCTTTGGATCCTTCTTCCCTAGCTGGGCTGCCTTGTCAGGCCTCAGTGGGAGAGGATGCGCTTAGTCCTGCTGAGACTCAAGGTGCCAGGATGGGTTGGTACCCCTTGGGGGCCTTCCCTTCTCTGAGAACAAAAAAAAGGGGGGGAGGGGGGAGGGGGGAGGGGGCATGAGGTGGGACTGAGAGTCAAGTAGGGAGGGGGCTGGAATAAGTCTGTGAAGTAAATAGACTATATATATATATATATATATATATAAGCATTTGAAAAAATACCAAATTGTACATTAAAAGGGAGACTCAAGAAATAAATCATAGAACATGAAAATATTAAAAACAATAAGCAGTTTGAGGCCAGCCTGGTTGATACAGTGAGTTCCAGGCTGTCGTCAGGGCTACATAGTGAGACTCTGTCTCAAACAACAAATAAAGAAAATGACAACAATAAGAGAAACCCTGAGGTAGGACTAAGGGAATGGCTCCGTTTGTAAAGTGCAGGCCTTGCAAACTCGAAGACCTGAACTGGATCCTGGCTGGGCAAATGAGAGATACTCTCAAAACAAGATGAAGAAAACAAGGTGGACAGCACCTAAGAAACATTAGCTGACATTGTCCTGTAGCCTCCACACCTACACACATGGACACTTCCCAGCATGCGTCTGCACACGCATGCACCCGTGAAAGCATGTGTACACACACACACACACACACACACACACACACCTGTATACATACACAGGGACGTATGCTCACCTGAGAAGCAGAACTACGTGTGCGAAGTCATAGAGCTGCTCATAGCACTCAGGGGTAAGGAGAATAAGGCAGGAGGAACAACAGCGCCTTAAGATGTCAGCTGTGACAATGGTTCATGGGTATATTTGCCTGCAATAGGCACTAACTGTGTCAGGGGGAATGAAAATGTTTTATCTCTAGAGTTATTTCCATGAAAAAAAAAATGAAATTTGCTGACGATGCTTGCCACTTTAGACTTCATTTGAATCAAATGAACTTTTCACATACAGTAGTGGGCAGATGTTAAAAAGGAAGGTAATTATGTGGATATAAATGGCCAAAGTATAGCGTTAAGTGAAAACTCCGATTTGAAAATATTCAAAGTTTATTTAACATTGTTACTGGCTATAAGGAGCAGGATGCTTCTGTGTAATACAGATTTTAATTTGCTTAAAATAAAAAAAAAATATATCATGCAACTGCCTTTCCCATGGCCAAATGCTGTCATGTAAATGCTGGAAGGGGCATGCTGTTACTCGCTTCCACGTTACATCTCCCAGAGTAGATCCCTGAAGAAAGATCCCAAGAGTTCTAAAGTCTAAAAACCTTCAGTCTAATGGCAAAGTCAACAATAGCAGTAACTAGTAAGAAGAGCAAGCTTTGCCCCTACTCATACATGTTCTGACATCTGAACCATCTCTACTCACACCCAGAGCCTCCTTCTTAAAAAGACAGCATTTCTATCACCCACTGATAAGTTAATAGAAACTACTAATAGCCTACTAAGTCCTACGGACTTTGGTAGATAGCAAAGGTAAAAACCAACAAGACAAGGACTCTGCCCTAGGGAAACTGCAGACAGAGATGGTGGAGAGGCCCTCAGAGTCTGTGCATATCCATCATTGTCTGCTGCCTACCCGAGCTGCTCTTAAAAGAAAGGGAGACAGAAAGACCTGGAGGGGACAGAAGCTACACGAGGAGAGCAACAAAACCAAAATCTCTGGGCACAGAGGTCTTTTCTGAGACTGATACTCCAACCAAGGACCATGCATAGAGATAACCTAGAACCCCTGCACAGATGTAGCCCATAGCAGTTCAGTGTCCAAGTGGGCTTCCTAGTAAGGGGAACAGGGACTGTCTCTGACATGAACTCTGTGGCTGGCTCTTTGATCACCTCCCCCTGTGGGGGAAACAGCCTTACCAGGCCACAGAGGAGGACAATGCAGACAGTCCTGATGAGACCAGATAGGCTAGGGTCAGATGGAAGCGGAGGAGGACCTCCCCTATCAGTGGACTTGTAGAGCATCATGGGAGGAGAAGAGGGAGGGAGGGTGGGATTAGGAGATGAGGGAGGGGGCTACAGCTGGGATGCAAAGTGAATAAAATGTAATTAATATAAAAAAGAAAACTTAAAATAATAATAATAAAAAAAAGCTGCCGCCAAGAGTCAGGCACCATGGTGCATCCTACATAGGGCCTCTGAGTTCACAGCTGAGACAACTGAATAAGAAGAGTGTGTTGCTTGTATGCTTGAATGCTTGGTCCCCAGTTAGAGAAACTGGTTGGGAAAGATTAGGAGGTGGGGCTTTGTTGGAGTGGGTGTGGCCTTGTTGGACGAGCTGTGCCACTGGGGGTGGGCTTTGAGGCTCCAAAATCAGGCCCAGTCTTTCTGCCTGTGTGGAGAGGCTGTGCTATCTCAGCTACTGTCTGCCTGCTTCTGCGCTCCTGGCCACGATGGTCGTGAACTAACACCCTGAAACTGTAAGGAAACCTCCAATGAAACGCTTTCTCTTACAGGTTGCCTTAGACATGATTTGTCTTCACAGCGTCGAAACAGTAACTGCTGCTGTGTTGGTTTCCAGTAAATAGGAGTGTCAACTATAAACCAGGGTCAAGACCCGATGTTGTTGACAGGATGGTGTGCAACATCGTACACTTCCTGCTTACGTGGAATTTATCATCCTTCCACATCCCCACCACTAAGACACCAGAACACAGTCTGCTAGGGGCGTGTGACCTTTCAACGATACAAACAGAACGCACCCAAGTCCCTAAGAGAACCAAAAAAATAATCAAGCAATAAACACATATACGATTCATCAGTCTAAGAGAGGAAAAAAAAAAACCAAAATACAGGAAGCCTAAGATCACAGGGGATGGGCCAGAGAGGTACCTACTGATGGAGTGATCTGTACTAATAATTGCTGAATGATAGTAAGGGCATATCCAGAAGGTCCCGCGGACAGCAAACACCTTCTCATACTTACCTATTCCTTTAATGAGGTGGCAGTTTGGAAGGTCCACAGATTCCACCTCTCTGGAGGCTTTAAGTCGACCTCTGTTGGGAAACAAAGAAAATCTATTTGTGTAGGCGTTCTCTGATTCATCTCGGAAGGGTTTTTAAGAGGCATACAGCAAGCCATAAGGCGGACGGAAGAGAGGGAGTGAAAACGAGGGTAGGAACATGCAAAGCACAAGAAAACAACATTAATCGTAGAGAGGGTTCTGTCCTCCATACGGGCAGGGATAAAAGATAGAGCTGTGGATTCAAGAGGTAACACACGCATGCAATTTCCTGGGCACATATAAACGGAGTGCCAGCTCACTCTTCTTGTAGCTCGGTCCTGGGAAGGGAGCGCAGGTGCCAAGCCAGAACTGAGGATCCAAAGGGCAAAATGAGCCTCCCGCTGTGAAAAGAAATCGGCAAGAGAAAAGGGTTGGATGGAGGGGACCAGTGAGAAGGCGCATGGGTAAAGGTTCATGCGGCCAAGCCTCGCCCCCGGAGTTCCAGCCACAGGACCCACGTGATGTAAGGCGAAAACACGCCCACAGGTTGTCCTCTGCCTCTACGCTGTTATCCTTCTCACCCCAACACGCATACATAGTACAGATATGAATACCATTTTCAGAAGAAACAAGGGCTGCGGAGATGGCTCCATTGGCAAAGCCTTCCCTGACTCACACAGAGCCCTGAGTTTGAGCCTCATCACATAAAACCCAGTGTGGTAGCGAACTGCTTCAACACCCCCCGCCCCCCAGCACTCAGGAGGTGAAGGCAGGAGGATCAGAAGTTCAAGGCCATCCTTGAGTATACCGAGAGATCGGGACCAGCCTGTGACACCTGTATGTCTCAAGTACTAAACTATTTAAAAGAAAATAGGGATTTCTCAGGGCCTGTGGATAACCGTGTGTGTGTGTGTGTGTGTGTGTGTGTGTGTGTGTGTGTGTGTGCGTGTGTTAGGAAGGTAGCAAGGGGTCTAGGAACATGTGTGAGGTCAGGTCAGAGGACAATATTGTAGATTTGGTTTTCTCCTTTCACCTTTACATGGGTTCTGAGGATAGAATTCACCATGTCAAGCTTGTACCGTAACCACTTTACCTTCTGAGCCATCTTTCTGGTGCCAAAATGAAAATAATACGATCAAAGAGCATTACATTCCTTGAAATACAACCATAAAGCAAATAAATACTATGTGGCTATGTACATGCAATAAAAATGCATTAAATTAATAAAATTTTAAAACTAATGTAATACAGTATGATAAATCTTAGTCCCAACCCCTAGAACAATTTAAAAGGCAAATTACAACAGCAAAAGGAAGCATAAATAATTGAAGCAGCTGTAGCAAGAACAGTACTGATAAAAAATGATGCCAGCGGTCATGGTGATCAAAGGAAGAAATAGTAAAAATATCTATAATTTGGCACGGGTCTAAGTTGACCACTGCTTTAGGTGACATACCTCAGTTTGTTCAGTTTTTCGGCTAACCCCACCAACTGGGTACCAACAGTCCCCATCTTACATGTGATAAGACCAAGTCAGAGAGAGAGGAGCAAGGTTCCTTGCAACTGTCTGGCAGTCTTCGCTCTTCTCACGGTACTTTTCTCACACAGGTGTGAAGAGATCTGGATTCTTGGGTTATCAATAGCACAGCCATGATCCTTGGCAGGCCTGTGGCTCTCCTCAGGTCTCAGTCTTCCTCACAGATACACTGAGGCTCAACCTAGAAAACTTCCAGACTCCAGCAACGTGTAGATACATCTAAACAATGGGTTCTAGTAAGCGTCCTGGGTTGGCCTCAATGCTGCTTCTATACAACTTGCTACTAAGGACGGTGAGAATGCTCACTCACCCTTCTGGAAGACCATGAAGTCAATAAACTACACGACTAAATGTAATCTGTTCCAGGCAACAGGTTCAGATATACTTGAATTGCCTAGCATAAGGCACTTGCTTCAGAGCAAACTTGGGTGACTAAAGAGAACCATCTTCAGCTGGGTCAGTTGCTCCAGTATCTTTATGGATACAGTCTACCTACGAGTAATACTGTAGACTCACTCAAAAGCCGAGTGTGACTTTAGTTAATCAAATAATTTTCATCCAATCTTCTTTATTACAAAAGGAAAAGGAGATTAATTTAAATCCTCTGCAGCCCAGCTGCAGCCCAGGAAGTAACTGCTAGCTATTTTCCCTGGAAGGCCTCTCTGCCCCCAATAGCCAGTGATATTCTATAGACTCCAGATTTGATGGCTCCCCTGAACCAGTATCATTTCCACTTCTCACCCTTCTCCCACTCCTTCCCACTGTGGAGGGGGGATGACCCCTGCCGCTTTTGTAACTAGGTGTCCCCAAAGGAGTTCAGTTTTAAAAACTTTTGTTCCTAATGGGGAAAACCCCAAGAGAGCCAGCTGCCATCCCATCCTTCTCCACAGCTGAAACACATGCACAATGCAGGGGGCATCAACAGCCATTCTGCACTCTTGAGAAGGCTGAGAACCTAAAGTCAAGAGTGAAGGGTTAAACCATACAAATATACAAATATTTGCTTAGTTGCTTAACTCCCATGCAATTGTCTCAGCACAAAAAAGTAAAGTAACTAGTCCAGGGTACCGGGGAAACAGAGCTTTCAATGGATTTGGGCTATATCTTGCTATAAATCATAAACTCCTAACAGTCATTAACTGGAAATCAATCTCTTTTTTATTCTGGAGAGAGCAGTGCCCACCCAGACTGGATCCAGACACAGGGCGGGTAGCAATAAGATAGGCAACACAATGGTACAAATGCCCTGACAGGGAGCCCCTTCTCTTGCCTTTAAATTAAAAAAAAAAAAAAAGTTGACAGGGCTTTATCTTCTGTGTAACCACGTACATAAAAAGGGGCTTTTATCTTCCATGCACAGACTTACAAAACCCTTTGGAATTCGCCCCTTTGGCTACTGTAATGCTTCCACTAGGTAGCTGGAATTTGTGCTTAGTCATGGAAACCTGGGGAATTTTGCTCAACCGCAGAGAAGCCAGGATGCTTGTGTGGAACTGGGCCATAGTGTACTGCGGAGCTGGCCTAGAGCACAGGAATTCCCTTGGTCTCACCAGCTAATCTCTCCAGAAGTTAATTATTTACATGTGAATTAGTGAAAGGAAGCAGTCTACCTAAGAAGACAGGGAAGGCAGAAAAGTAAAAGGGCATTTCCCCCAAGTGTCAATAAATGTACCTTTTCAGTTGAGGATCAGCTGTTGGAAACTTGCCTAAGGCACACAAAGCCCTGATTTGTAATCCCGGGACTACAAAGGAAATGAGGAAATTGGAAGCAAGCCTGGGCTACATGAGACCCTGTCTGTCTGTCCTTCTTTCTTTCCTTCTTTCTTTCCTTCTTTCCTTCCTTCCTTCCTTCCTTCCTTCCTTCCTTCCTTCCTTCCTTCCTTCCTTCCTTCCTTCCTTTCTCCCTCCCTCTCTCCCTTCGTTCACTTATTTATTGCTTAAATAAGTTTTAATGTATTTAATGTATTTGTATGCACATATGATGTGATGTGTGTGTCAGTGTGTGTCTGCATGTGTACCTTCGAGTGTGGAGGCCAGAGGTCAATCTCAGTTGTCTACCTCAATAGTTGTCCACATAATATTTTTTTGAAAGAAGATCTCCTGCTAAACTTGGAGCTCACTGATTGGTTAAAGTGACTGGCCAATGAGCTTCCGCAATGTACCTGTCTCTCCTCCTCACTCCAGCCCTGTGCTGGGCTGACAGATGGACACTCATGTGGGTGGCTTTCCTGTGGATTTTGGGCATCTGGACTCAAGTCCTCATGCGTGCCCAGTGCCCACTTTACCGACTTATCCATCTCCCTGAGCCCAGATGTTCTATATTTTGAATAAAGTATATAGTAGTCTCACGATGAATGACAAGGAGCAAGGTGGCAAAAACCATAAATAAAAAGAGTGCCCCTTCTGAAGTGGTCAGAAGAAAACTCTGGAACTGCCGGTTAGGGCTATGATAAAAGGCATCAGCCACAGAGATGGCTCAGGGGACAGGAGTTAGTTACTTACCACTCAGTCTTGACGATCTGAGTCTTATTTCCAGAACCTAAGGTAGATAGAGAAAACTTACTCCCAGAAGCGGTCCTCTGACCATATTCACACATGCATGCACACCCACATAATAATGACAGCAATAAAGTAAAGTTTTGAAGGTACAAGCATCAAAGAAACTGCGGAGGCTTGCGTCTTGGGGTTCCTGCCCACGCTTTGTTCTCAAGTGTACTCAAGTTTCACCACTCGTCCAAGTCTGTCTTTGCAACAGACAACAACCAGCCTGGGAGTGCCAGCCTACTTCTACTTTCTCCTCTATTGCTCAAGAAGGGAGGGGCAGAAAGGGTGGCAGTGGAGTGGCACTCTCCCCTGGGAAACTGAGCCAGCTACAGCTCAGTGGGAGAAAAGACAACTTCAATGACATTTATCCATCGGGGACAAACTTAATGAAAATTTATCCATTGTTTATTTCAAACTCAAGTGGAAATTTAAGTGGGCATCCTGGGAGAGGGAAACAGCTTGACAGCCAGTGCCCCGTCTTTAATAATTGAATAAACAGTTAGAAGGCACCAGTTAGAGCAAAAAGAGCAGCTCAAAGCAGGGACCTTTTCTCCTTCCTCTGAAAAGCCTTTCCTGCAGGGAGCTTAGAGCATGCTGCTTTTTGAAGTAGACTCTGGCGGCGGTCTGAGAGGAGAGAAGGTTGCATTTGATCATGTCACCGCACTGCAGGCAGGAGGGACTGGCATTGCTGAGGTCACGTGGTCATCCTATGCCAAGTAGAGGGTGCCCACTTCAATCTGCCAATGATGTCCCAAACTGATGCGCATACCAAAAATCCGTTATATGTGCACTATGCTAAAGAGTGGAGGATGCTGCCGACATAGCTTACTTGGGAAAGCACTTCCTGCACAAACACCCATGTGAAAATTGTACACAATAGCGCGGGTCTGACATCCCAGTCCTGGGGAGGCAGAGACAGGAGGATCCATGGAGTGTGCTGGGGAGCCAGTCTAGCTGCATCAGTAGGTCCTGGCTCAACAAGAGACCCAGTTTCAGAAAGCAATTGAGGAAGATACTCAGTGTTCACCTTCAGCCTCCAAATAAACATACACACACACAGACAAATACACACATGCACAAACACACACACACACACACACACACACACACACACACACGGTTCTCTTTTTATCTAGAATTCAGACTTAACTGGGAAACCTGATTGTCTGGGGGAGGTCGGGGGGAGCTCTAACTGTATAATGTTTGCCCCCACCTCCACATTCTTCTATCACCCCATTCGGAGCTTCAGCTAGCCAATGAACTCACCAAGTCGCCAGCTACAAAATCGCTGTTCACAGAAGTTTAGCTTAGTCAGGGCTTTGTAAACAAAGTTTGCACCAAGTTTTAAATTAGCTACCCTCTGCATTCAGCGCGTGCATTTGGGTGTCCCCCCCATTGCTCTCCACTGTATCATCTAGGGACAATCTGGGGTCACCGGCACTCATGGCCCTGTTTGATTTTTAGTGTGTCCTTTGAACGTAAACACAGGCCATCATATTTACACCACAAGACCTCTTACTAGCCATCTCCCCAGCCATATCCATTGTGAACTGTATTTACTCTTTCTTAATTTGTAACTATCCTTGGCCCTCAAAAGGACTTAAAATTTGGACCGTAGTGTTACTAAGCAAAGAGGGAACGTTGACTGAGAAAAATTCAGCTTGCGTAAACACTGATGATTTGACCATTGGCGAGGACTGAATGCATCCAGGAATTTTCATATCCTGTTTTTAATACTGAAAGCTGAACAGAGCCCACAAACTCACCGAGCTGCTAAGACCTCAAAGAACACAAGAAACAAAACCAGGAGACTACAGCAAAGCAGACAGCTTCTGCCAAGTGAAACAAGCAGCCCACAGAGTGGGAAGATTCATTTGCGATATGCATTTGATAGTAGCCAAGATATGGAAGAAACTTGCTCGTTAGCCAAATAAAGCAAAGCAGGCAAAGAAAAAGCCAACAAACCAGTTTCCAAAAAAGCAAAAGCCCTGAGCAGAGACTTCTTAGAAGACAAATGACGGCCAATGTGCCTGTGAAGAAATAATCAACATCTCTAGTCATCAGGAAAATCAAGTCAAACAAACTCTTCAAAAGATACCATTTCACTCTAGTTAGAATGACGGTGCCAAAAAGAGATAGAACAGCAATGAGCACATCTCTATACTAGAGCTTGAACACGTGGTCCCACACACGCTGGCACTCTACCACCGAGCCACACACCCTGTTCAGAAGGGAACCTTAATATACTGTGGGTGTAATGAAAAGCACTAGGCCACTGTGAAAACAAGATTTGTTAAAGTAGAAGTACTACAAATGACCCAGCAGTCCCAGCCCTGGGTACATATACCTACAGGGAATGAAGCCTGGGCTGATGAAACACTTGCATTCCAATAGTTTCTCAGCACTATACGTAACAGCCCTCAAATGGAACTTCCCTATGCACCCATCAACCGATAGATGTGCACGATGGATACAGTGGAATTCTATTCAGGGAGGTAAGAGAAGGAGAGAAGCTTGGTGTTGCGTGTGTTCAGGGAGGTAAGAGAAGGAGAGAAGCTTGGTGTTGCGTGTGTTCAGGGAGGTAAGAGAAGGAGAGAAGCTTGGTGTTGCGTGT
>NW_026592118.1:32008880-32086822 GCF_907164565.1 Psammomys obesus
GTGTGTTCAGGGAGGTAAGAGAAGGAGAGAAGCTTGGTGTTGCGTGTATGCAATCCCAGCACTCAGGAGACTGAGACAAGAAGACTTCCATGGCACAGAGGCCAGCTGCGGCCAGGCAGAGGCCCTGTCATTAAGGAGCAAGGAAAGAAGGAGACAAGGAAGGAAAACTGGAAAATTCATAGATAACCGTGAAAGTTATTAACAAAAGAGGTTAGCCAAGGCTGGGGATGAGCCAGTGGTGGCAGGGAGATTGACCAAAGGGTACAACACTACAAAACTGTGGTTAGAATAGAGGCAGTGCATTGATTACAGCTAACCACAGTGTATGCTTCAAAGTAGAAAGAATAGAGTTTTAATATTCTTAGCCCCCCCTCCATAAAACAGCGAGTGTTTAAATTGACTGCTGTGCTGATCATCACGACCTCATTACATATATATGTTAATGTTTCAACATTATATGTTGATACATATATTGTGTTAACATTTTAACATAATGTTAACCTGTCAATGTCAACTGAGCCCATAAGTACCTACATTTATTATATATGATCCATCCAAAACAAAACATGACCCAAGTCCATCCAATGCATGGCTGTTCTGCAGGAGCAGAAGCATTTCCATGATGCGACAGTGAAGCAACATTGCCATTCCCTACCACCAGGCATAAGCATCCCTCCTTGCTCCAATGCTCCCCAACCCCCACCCCAATTTCCACACTGCCTTATCAGCAAATGAAGCAGGGGACAGTGCAATTGCCTTTCGAGCTCTGGATTTTGTCTCTCATTTCTGGGGATGCAGTCTGGGTCTCCTTTATCATTTCCCAACAGCTGTGATGCTGTGACCGCTTTGCCCACGTCTAGTTCGGTAGCTCTCCACATCGATGATGGCCCACGATGCGTACTATGCATAGGGATTACCAGGAGGGGTGACCTTGGTTTGATTTTGTAGTGTGGGTGCTGGCGCTGGAACTCCAGGCTTCATGCACGCTGGGCAAGTGCTCTGTCACCGGGCTACCCCGCCGATCATGATGAAAAAGCTAAACCTCGAAGAAAAGAAATCCCTGTGTGTCATGACAGTGCAGCGCCTTCGTTACAGCAGAAGTCAGGAGACCAAGGAACCTGTATTTCAGGCCAGACTGAGCTATAAAATGGAGGATACACGGTGAGGCTCCATCCCAGAGCCAAGAATTAACTAAAAAGTAAAAAGAAAGAAAGAAAAAAAAAAAGCACCCCCAAACCCTAAGGCCCGGGCAACTGAATTACAATGTTTCACGTGGTGCGCCTTGGACGTCAGGGCTCCGGGAGATGCTACTATCCAGGCTACGTTGCTCTGCCCCTCCGGCTCATTTGAGCCCACTGCGAAATAACCAAAGAGCACCAACGCTTCCATTCTGCCCGTCAGAGAGAGGCCCAACTTCTCGACAGCAAACAGCCTTCAGACCCGCCCTGCCCTTCTCATCTGACTTCACAGCTGCCTCCAGAACACCTTCAGAGGACTTGTCTTTTCTCTCTAACCCTTTAAAAGAGTTCCATTTCCCTGTCTTGGATGGCTAGTTCCGACACAAGACTTCATTGTGCCTACTGCTGAACTGCCCTGAAACTCTCCTGCAAGAAGTTTTTAAAGTTTGAATCGGTAACGTGAAAGCATGGATGTCCACCCAGAAGGTTTTCGCTGTAGGTAAACTCTGACAATCGCTCGCTCTGCTCCTGGAACTCTGGTGAATAAATAAGGAAATGATGTAAGAGCTGTCTCTCTCAAGAGTATTTTGATCTCCAGCGCCAAGACTGGGGCGCCCAAGTTTCCCCAACTATTATGCCAGGGAGCGATGGGTTCCGGCTGCGGAGAACAGCACCAGTGACCTGAAATAAAGCTGCATAATTAGAGCGTCCACGCATGAGTAATGGTTTTGTTTTCAAATTAAAGCGCTGGGTTTGCCCTTGGGAAATCTGCAAAGCTCTCGTTTGTCAGCCTAAGCAGAGGAACCTCGCCACCAGCAAAGGCTGGGAAACTTTTCTCAAAGTGTCTAGGTCGTGCTGGCGGTGGCCTCGGCCGGCTGAAAGGAGCACCCGTAAGGACTGAAAGTTCTTCCCTCCATCCGGTCCCTCGAGCTGCGGAAGCTCTACGGCCGGTCCGCCTCCCCCGTCCCCACCCCCCAAAGCAGTTCGGCCATCCCAGACTGGGGACCCGCGGCGACCCAGGACCCTTGGCGGCACCTACCTGAGCGCCAGGAACCGCTCTCCCAGCAGCGCCAGCCCGATGCCTAGCAAACTCAGAGCCAGCAGCCGGCTCATGGCGCGGGACCGGCCCGCCGTGAGGCTCGGGCCTGCCGGGGCAGCTCCGGACGCTGGGCCAGCTCCCCGCCCCGAGCGCACGGCCGCGCCCGATCCCCGCCCCGAGCGCCTGCTCTGCAGCCCAGGCTCCGCCCGGCGCCGCGACCTGGGAGCACACCCGCACATGCCCGCCCGGGAACCCGACTGAACTTGACTCTCTTCGCAAGCACCCCGCCAATCATCGCGCAGCTGCACCTGCTCATCTGCCTGAAAACTTTAGGGTGGAGTTTTCTTGTTTTAGTTAAGTTTGGAGTTTGCTTTTGTTGTTTTGGTCTGGTGTTTAGGAGGATTCCCCCCCCCCCCCCCGCCCTTCTTGTTTATTTTTGGTTTTTAGAAGCTGGGAAACAAACCCAGGACTTTGTCCTTATTAGGCAAATACTGAGCCACATCTACACTCATAGAATAGTTTTGTTGTTGGATATATATGTGTATATATATATATATATATATATATATATATATATATACATATATACATATATATGTGTATATATATATACATATATACATACAAATATATGTATGTGTCTAATATTTTTATAACCAAATGCAAAATATAGTAGATATTAATATTAAATAATACAGAAAGTATATTAAATTTTATATATTAAGTATAACTATATTAAAATTTTATTTTTAATTTTTTTTTATTATTTTAGGACAAGGTCTCACATACTCCGGGCTGGCACTGGACTTCTGCCTCCATATGCCATCTTCTTGGGCCACTCATGGCCCTGCCTAGAGTGATATGCTTTGTCTTTGTTTTTGTTTTTTCATATGCGTGGGTGTTTTGCTTCTATGTATACAAGTGTGCCACATCCATGCCTGGTGTCCTCGGGGGTCAAAAAGGATTGTCCAGTACTCCTGGAAGTATAGCCAGTGTTCTTAGTGCTGAGCGAGCTCTCTCTTAATGTATTTCTTTTCCTGTAGGCAAAAAGCATAGCTCTGGACAGGCCTTATAAAAAGTTAAGGCTGAAATTACCTGCTTTTCTATGAACAGTTATGCTAGACTAAAATCCCACAAACTCAGAACTCATCGGAGTATTAGTAAATTTTCTCTTCTTCCCCTCTTTTCCTTTTGATACTCTTATTTATATACACTTGCATTTTTATACTCTTGAGGAAATGAAGAGTGTAAGGAGGGAGTGCACTCATTGAGTTTGGGTCAGCTACCGAGTGTAACTGAGGTGATCTGAAATCAGTTTCCAGTTGTTTCAAGTGTTTAATTGCCACCTGCAATATGTTTGCTGAAGTTAGAATCAGTCAGTTCCCAGGGAGAATCATTCTTTGACAGTGTTTTATTGTTGCAGCCCAGGCTGACCTTGGATTTGAGGTTTTCTTGCCCTACCCTCATGAGGATTACCAGCATATGCTGGCACATCAGGCCAAACTTCTGTTTTGTAATCAGCCATCAAGAAAAACCAGGTGTGATCTTGTAGCTGGTCCCTTACCAAAGGGAAAACAAAAACAGCTCCCTGCCCCACACATCTGTGACCAGCCCTAAGGGACCCTGGGCTGAATCCAATGGCCGATGTATGGATAGCTAAACAATCGTCCTTTCAAAGTCTCAGGGGCTGTATCTTTTATGCATCTCCACTATATATACCTTTGCAAAACAATGTTTGCCAGGGCACACATTTAGATGTGGGATTGCCAAAAAAAAACCTAATTGCACTGAAATGTGGTTATGACTTTGTGCCACAGAAATATAGTAATGCCACATCCCTTCACATCCTGACTTGGGAGACACCTTGTGCCTTTAACGGCACCCCTGTGTTAGGTAAGATCTTTAACACATCAGCTAAGAAAAATCTGGAAGTGTTCTTTCAACCGTAGATAAAGGGCTGGGACTAGTAACTGATTGGAATCTCACAGTGAGCCTGAGGCAGACTGGAAAATATTAGTTTTAAAACTGATCTGGACTGGAGAAAAGACTGTTTAAAGGAAAACGCCTCAAATGAGGATACACAAGTTATTTTAAGATACTTGTAACAACTGTCCTGAAATATAAAGCTGTTACTTCCTGTGGTAACAAGGTTTCCTCAGTGCTTTTTTACCTTCTTAAGAAGGAAATGAGAAATTTCCTTTGAAATCAAGTTGTTTTTTTCCTTTATTCAAACTTATCAACAGCTCTGACCTTCCTTCTTTCTTTCTTTTTCCTTCCTTCCTTCCTTCCTTCCTTCCTTCCTTCCTTCCTTCCTTCCTTCCTTCCTTTCTTTTCTTCCTTCCCTCCCTCCTCGCAGTCTCCTTTCTTCCTCCCTCCTTACTTCTTTGTTTTTCTTCCCTTCCCAAACATCCTGCCTCTAAAATATACCCTTAGATCCTTCTAAGTCATCAGTGAACCTCATAGGTGAAGAAATCTGACCTGAAATCAGGCTTATGGCTGACTGGATAGGCAGGTTTGGAATTCTGCCGTCTGTGGCATGAATCATCAGGGATAGGAAGCTTGCAAATTCGATCACAATTTAGGAAGGTGTGGCCTAAGTCCTTGGCTTAAGTTTGAGAGTTTGTTCAAGGATTCCTGGGTAGTCTGGAAGGTACATAAAAATATGCCTCCTCTACAGTGAGGCAGGAACCATGCAAAACACCTTCCTACCTATCCCACAATGAAATTTTCCTAGTTCTGTGCTATTCTGTGGCTAGGGAGATACCAATGTACAAGTAGATCATTACATTGTTTCTCACCAAGCCCAGACTTGCCCTCAAAGTGACTCCCAACAACAGCTGGGAAACAAAAATCCACTGGCTGACTTCAGTCAGCCCAGAGCCAGCCTGTTGACTCGTTGCTCTGGGAACAGCATTCTGGGATTCAGCACACCTCTCAGATAATAGGAGAGGACTCATGCTTTGCTTCTTTAGTTTGAAAGACTGTTTTTAGTTATGTGAATTTGTGTACCCATGTGTACTCCAGACATCCATGGAGGCCAGAGGAGAGCACTGGATCCCCTGGAATGGAGTTACAGGTACTCGGAGCCACCCAACCTGTATGCTGTGATGGAGCGCCAAGTCTCTGCAAGAGCAGCAAGTGCCCTTAAGCACTGAATCATTCCACCCCAGCCCTGCTTTGATTCTGTTGACATAGCCAGTGAAGGTAGCACCATTCTGTATTCCTCCTGTGAACAGTACTGTTCATGACACTCTCTTCTTGGCTGTTGCAAGGTAGAGTAGTTTCTCTTGAAGAAGTTCCCGTAATTGTACACAACCCATTGGGCTAACCGCCATCATTTCTTGTAAGAGATGTTTTTGGTTTTGATTTTGTTTTTTGTTGTGGTGGTGGTGGTTCAGATATCAGAAAACCAGCTCTTCCACTCCAAGAATGCTAGATGAATTATTGAGTTTCTTGAATAACTTAGATACCTTTACAGATATTTAGGGATGATAAGGTGATATCAAGAATATAACCACCTGGATTCTGACTACTGAATAGCTGAGTTACTCAAAACAAATCAAACTTGTCTCCAAACCTGCTTGTGTATGGATGATCTGATGCTCCGCACAGAACAGTGTTTCTCAATGGTGTGTCAGGTTTGTAATGAGAAGTTTGCTGTTTTTAAGCAAAATTTCAAAAACAACAACACCGATTTATCAATGCTTCTCAGCTTTGTGTAGGGAAGGACAGGTTTTGTCGTTGTCATTGTTGCCTTTGTAAAACACAATGGAAGTGAATTATTAAGGAATAAAGCAAAATCTCAGACATTGAACAGGCAAGCTGAAATCTTTCATTTGGTACAACAGACATAAAATTATTTTGTCCCATTTCCATAACAGTCCCTATACATTCACCCTCAATTCCCCGTGGTTATCTCACTGTGGACCAGAAACAGTGGGTTCACACACTGAAACGGTCTTGATGGTCCTGGCAGCACACTGCCTTTCTTGACCATACTTCCAACATTGGGCGCCGTTGTGACTTTAGTGGTCCTCGGTAGAGTACTGTCCTGTGTACGATACTCGAAGTTTGTGGAGAGGGCCTCATGATTATGATCATTTTAAGTAATAGGTGACAGGAGTGAGTTATTCAAACAACCTTTTTTTTTGTTTCCTTTTCTTGCCTGTGTTTCTAAAATGGGGACAGATGGTTGTGTGACTGGGAATGTGATCCATGTGCGGGCGCATGCGCACACACGCATCCATTGATAAGATATTACAAAGAGGTGGCTATTACAGCAAGAGAAACATTTGTCTTCTTGGTACTTTATTTGAGGGCTCCATAGAGGATAAAGAATATCTCTCCCCAGCCAAGCTATGTTCCAATACGTTAAAAACATAAAGCCCATGTGATTGGGTCTCAGACTCTATCCTTAACACCAGAAAAAAAAAAAAATAAGGGAAGAAAATAAAAAATGTCATAACAGAAGCATGGGTACATCATATTTTAAAGTGTTGGTAGGCAACAAATTAATACGCCCATACTGTTTCTATATAGGGGTTTGGATCAGGTGCATTTTCTCTGCTAGTCAAAGAATTAAAAGGAAGGAAAAGTTTTGGGCGTAACAGGTAGTAGAAAAATTTCAAAAATGGCAGCAGAATCAGCTGGTGGGGAAAGGATTTTATTCTGGGTAAGGACAGACAGACAGACACAAACACATACACACACACATAAGAGCAAGAGCCTCTACAAAGAAGAAAGGAGACTTCAGAGCTCCGAATCTGGTCTCTTTTTAAGGGCTGAGAGTCTTAAAGTTTTTGGGGGTGTCTCTTTCCCCTCCAAGAAAGACAGGGGGGCTGGCAGGCTCACAACTGGGATACATATGTTGTGATCTGTCCTTGAATTTGTGAGACCAGTCCACAAATTCTACAGGCAGGGGAAAAAGCAACGCCCCCCCCCCCAAAAAAAAAAAAAGAAAAAGCCCACCATGTCCACCTTTGCCTCTGGTCAGGAGTGTGAGGAGGAAACCTGGAAGTTTGCCATCTTTCTTACCCATCTGTGGCCCCTTTCTCCACCTGCCTATCAAGGACTTTGTCTGACTCCTAGTCACTCAATAATAGGTTGAAAAAAATAAACTTGCTTGTAGGAGTCAAAACCCTCTATAAAGATAAAATGCAATGTGCTATGCTGGTCATGGAATAATTATTTCTTGGAATTACTTATTCCTGCTGAGGAGTAGCCCAGCTATGGATCCCAAGTTTTAAATTAATATTTTTAGCTTTATGATATATGAGCAGAAATTAATTTAATTAAGTTAATTAAAAAATTAATTAGAAATTTGAAAGTCAGCCTTTAAGGTTTTTGAGAACTTGAAGCTTAGGCCAGGCAGTATATCTGACTCCCAAGACTCAAGCCAAATTCTTCATGTCTGCTCATACCTTTTTCTCTTTCCAGAATTTTCAGCTCCACAAACCCTCAAACTCTACCTGAGGTAGACTTCATATTCTTTTATTCTAGGAGGGAAATATAAGTATTTGTCTTCATGTGTTCTGCGGAACACAGTTTCTATTGTTCAGAGCTATGCTGTTCATCACCACTCAAAAAAATAAGGACGCTGCCTTTCAAAGTCTTTAGTGAAAAGAACTCAGTGACAGGCCAGCTGAAGCAACAGCTACAGAATTACTTCCCAAGCACTTCCTATTTCATTTACTACCTCACTTAATTAGATAGTATTACTGTCTCTTATTTCTAAGTGACAGAAATGAGGCCCAAGATTAAGAATCCTGACTAAGGTTCTGAATCTGGAAAGTGGAAGATCAAATATAAATAAATGTCTTAGGGTTACTATGTCAGTGATGAAACGCCTTGACCAAAAGCAACTAAGGAAAGAAAAGGTTTATTTGGCTTCTGAATTGCTGCTGAATTGCTCTGTCTGCTTTCTTACAGAACCCAGGAGCACCAGCCCAGGGGAGGCCCCCCACACAATGGGCTGAGCCCTTCCTTATCAACCACTAGTCAAGAAAATGCCTTACAAACTTGTCTGCAGACCAATCTTATGGAGATATTTTCTCCATTGAGCCTCCCTCCTCTCTGAAGACTTTGAGTTCTACCCAATTGACATAAAACTAGTCAGCACAATAAGGATATTAATTTTCAGACCCTATTCCACCCTTGTTATAATGTTTGCTATCTGTGGTAAAAGCAGACAAGAATGAGCAAGAAATGAGAGCTGCTGAACATGATTTCCTGTCAGTGTAGTGGGGGGGGGGGGCTTATGGCGAGGCTTCTTGTATGTTCCTCTGCCTGCTTTCCTTAATTTACTTGCCAGTATTATGTTCTGTGTCTCCAAGTAGACATTCACTGTTACGGGGAGATGGGGAAAGGAGAGAGAGACAGACAGAGACAGAGAGACACACAGAGAAAGACAGAAACAGAGACAGAGAAAGCAGACTTCTTTCCGGATTCCATTTCAGATATTAAAACCTTTGGTCTTTACCATGCCTGTGATGCAAAGCTGCTGAAAACTTTTACGGGATTGCCACAAATATTTGTCAAAGGTGAATAAAGGAAGAAGCAAGCAAACAAACCCCAAAGCCCGTCATATGTGATGACATGTGAGAAACTGGAGATCACAGACTTAACTGCAACAAGCCAGGCACAGAACAGCTAACACTGTACGAGCTCAGTTAGATGTGAAATCACCCAACAGTTGGATGTAAGAGTAGAATGGAGGTTATCAGAAGCTAGGGTGAAGAGAAAGGACACTAGGGGAAAAGTTAATTTGTGGGTCCTAAGGTACAGTTGAATAGGAGCAAGATTTTCTGCTGTGCTGTTACATAATAGGGTGACTCTAGATAACAATTTCATATGGTAAGTCTCAGAACACTTAAGGACATGTGTGCTTGTTGAGAGCTGATTATCCTGACCCTAAAGTGAATGTTACACATGTATGCACATACCAGAAAACCACCTGGTACCTCGTTAACCTACAATGATTACATTTCTATGGGACAGTTTAAAAATAATTTGTTTTTTTTTTTAAGAGTAGTAATTTCAATGAGCCAAAAAAAAAAAAATTAGAGCATATGTCTTAGGCTTGATTCCATAACTTGAATCAGGTTATGACTTCCTGCAGCCTTCTCTGGGACAGACAGTTAAGAAGCATTTTGCTGTGACTTAACAGCCCTCAATTTACAGTGTCTGGCTCTCCCAGAGTCCTTGCCGTGTATGCGGGAGTAAACTAAACCAAAAGTTGTGAAACTTGTTACCACTCCTGAAAGGTTATAAGGAGCCCGAACTTTCCAACTTTCTATTGTTCTGGATGAAATGTGCCAGGGGGATTTTGTCCGGAGATAGAGGCTGTTCTCTGAAGAGGATCCTCTGGCTGCTTTCTCTAAGTTATCCCATTCATGGCAGCATATTCTCTCTCTCTCTCTCTCTCTCTCTCTCTCTCTCTCTCTCGATCTCTCCACGCACACACACACACACACACATCCTTCTTACTGAAACTCTAGGCTTTAACAGGAAGCATCTCCAGTCCTGCAGGATCGTTGATCCCCAAAATTGAGAACTGTAAAACTCTGTTTCTTTGGTATAGTTGAGCCCTATCACACACCTTTAATCCAAGACCTTTCTATTTATTGTAAACAGGTGATTATGGTATGGTTCACCCACCCCTAGCACACACCGTTAATCCAAGAGTTGTCTGTATACCCCATCTAATAAAGTTAGTCCTAGGTCAAGAGGAGAAGCTAGAAACCAGCTGACAGACATTAAAGAGTAGGAAGGACTTTGAGTTGAGAGGTATTTAAGACAGCATGCTAGCAAGCCTTTGGCCTTGTTGGTTTTTTGGCCTTTCGCTCCTGGACTGTCAGCTGAGCTAGTGAACCTTTTGGGTTTTGTTTTGTTTTGTTTTGTTTTGTTTTGTTTTGTTTTGTTTTGTTTTGTTTTTCCACCCAGACCTGAGCTGAGAAGGAAGGTTAGCTGGTTACTTTCTCTGCCTCTCTGAGCTGGCAGGTTTTCACCCCAGCATCTGGCTCCTGAGTCTTTATTGGTAAAATAAAACGGTTGGAATTTTCCTTCAAACAACAAGTCTCCTTTAAGGACCCCTTATACTATATTTTATATGGTATAAGAGCCCCTTATACTATATTGTTTCTGTCTAATGTCTCCCTCCCCTCCCGTATGGTCTCCTCATGGTGTTGAAGTCCTTTCATTACAATAAACCTCATTGAAGTGGATTTTCTGAAAGCTTCTTATGTGGACAGACTACTAGGATATTTGTCTTATCTTTTATAACAAAGCTAATTTTATGGACAGAAAAAAAAAAAGGCAGAGGATAGCCTGAACAAAAAGTGGAGTCATTTCAAAGTTATTTTCTCTCCAAGCAAATGAGCTGCTCTGTTAACATAGGACAACTTCGGGGTTTCTTTCCTAGTGTTATACTAAAGGCTGATGGCCAGATGTGGTGGTACCCATCTGTAACTTCAGCATCCACGAGGCTAAGGATTATGTGTTTGAGGTCAGCTTGGTCCTTGCAACAGTGAGATGTTGTCTGAAAGGGGAGAAAAGAAAGAAGGCTGAGGGAACTTCATTGTCAGGCTAGTTGAAACTGGTCTGGCCAGTTGGAAAATTTGTTATCCTCTAATGCCGATTTATCTGGGAGTATTTGATAACACCATTGTTTCAGCTTGGGGACTTGAATTTCAGCTTAGACAGTGACTCTTGGACTTTTAGCTCTGTTGGAGCTCGAGTGCAGGAGGTTAGTCTAAAACAATAGTCTCCTGCCTGATATTCACATTATTTTATTTATTAATTTTGTGTGTTCATGTGGGGGAGGGGGAGGTTGAGGAAGTCAAAAGAGAACTTGAAGGAGTCCATTCTCTCTTCCCACATGGGTACTGAGGACTGAACCCAGCCTGTCAGGCCTTGAGGCAAGCTTCTTTAATCACTGCTCCATCTTGGCCACCCAAGATGTGTTTTTGTCTGTTTTTTCATTTTTATTTTTTTCTCGTTCTGGGAATTGAACTGAGGGCCTCTCACATGTCAGATGAGCTCTACCCCTAAGCTGTATTCTCCTACTGTATTATTTTATTGAAACATTTTCCCCATCTCTCACTTTAATATTCTCCAGCTTTCAAAACTCCTTACAACCCCAGGTAGCATTCCATATTGAAACCCCCCGGTCTGTTTACCATCTCTAAATAGTCTCTCCAGCTTTTTGTATCGTCACTACCAGGGCATATCCTATCTGTCCTGGAAGGGTCTAGGTCCTAGCTGATATGACATTCCCTTTTACACCAGGCTAACAGGTTTCTCGGTGGCTTTGGCAGGCACAAGTCGAACATTTAACAGTTCTCTTCATCTTATGCTTCACTTGAGTGTCCTTCCCTCATTTAACATAGCCTGTTTGTTCTCTGCCTCCTGCTCTGATCATGGAAGACTTGACCACTGCCATGGGGAAACTCAAGTTCATGTTGGGTCTTAGTCTCATTAAAAGAAATAACCCAAAAATAGACTCAGAAGGAAACTCAGGAACAATTTTTATTAAAGTTTGAAATGCAAACAACAACAAAAAACAGCACAGGCAAACTGAAAATCCCAGCAGCCACCAGAAGGAGGGGAGATGGAGGGAAAAACAACAAAAAAAACATGCTTTTAAAAGCCCAAAAGTGTCGGGGAAAGCCTTCTTGGACCCACTGAGCTTCAGGTTTAGGGCACAGGGCACCCAGTTCTAGGCTTTTGTGTTCTAGCCCAAAGAACTACCCTAGTGTAAGATATCTTATATCTAAATTGTCCCTTTGTATATCTGGGAGGTTGGATCTGGGACCCCTCCTCCATACATACACAACCTTATATGTGATGAAAGTCAATTTCCCTTATATAAAATGGTGCATTATTTGCCTACAGCTTATACACATCTTTCTGTGTGCCTTTGCAATCATCTACACATTACTGATAATAGCCAATGTCATGTAAGCGCTGTACAAATAGCCGTACTGTATTGCTAAGGGGATACTGATGAAAAAAACAAGTCTGTTTGTGTTCAGTATTTACAGTGTTTTTTCCTCTAGATATTTTGTATTCATAGTTGATTGGATTCCTACAGGTAGGGCCCACAGACACAGAGGGCCAGCTGTGTGTATGAGGCCCACAGAGTATTGTAGGTACAATACTTCCTTCATTCCGAGGTTTGTTCTTACCTAGTGAGAATTAGTGAAACACTCTTCTGGTAATGTGTTTAAGTCGTTGAGAGTGGTCTAGAAGATGCATTGACTCCTCCCTCAGATACTAAGCGTGGTTGTTCTGATAAACAACTGACTCATACAGACTGTTGGACAGTGCCCAGCTTGCCATAGCACATAAAGGAAAGGACCCATTCCCATCTCACCCATGCACCTCCCCGCCCCCCAATATTAGGGTTGTAGGACTGAGCCAAAACCCACTGAAGGAAACTGGTGAGAAACAGGTAAGGTGGCCAGTAAGCAGGGCCTGGGCTTGAGGACAGTATCTGGGGCAAGGGGAGTTTGATTGGAACCTAGAAGGCATCAACAGCATGGTGAAGAATAGAGGCCGGGCTCCTGAAGGGGCAGTGTGGTCAGAGAACTCAACCCAGCAGAGACTCTTGGTTAAGGCTATGATAGGAAGACAGGAAACTGCTCTTTCAGTCCCTGCTCTGGTTTCCGGTCCCCATGCTCTTTGCTAATGAACTATTGATAAACAGCCCAGAAGGGAGTTCTGACGTGTGTTAACGGGTAGGACTTTAAGAGATTACACACAGTAACTTTGAAATGCTACTTTTGGAGACTCATTTCTGCCTTTCATTTGCTTTTTCTGACAGGAAGTGTTTTAGTCTTTGCCATCTCATTTTTAAGCTTGGTGTTTTTGTTTGTGTTTGTTTGTTTGTTTTTCCTTTATTTGTATTTCACAGAAGTTGTGGGGCCTGAATTGCCTGCCAGCCTTTAGGGGACGGTAAGGTTACTCTTGGCTTGAGAAGGTGTAGGCCTTTTTCTTATCTCAAACACAGAGTCCTTTTCAACTGTGCTGACTTAATTCTTTCCCCCTTTAGAGAGCATGGCTTTCTGCATGCTTTAGCACTCATGGCTAACACAGAGCTGCCCTCTGGGCTTTGCATTCTTTGTGGCTGACAACAATTTACATGGCAGCTTCTGGCATATTACCCAGATCTTCAACTTCTGAGATTCTCTCTCTCTCTCCTTCTCTCTCTGTCTGTTTCTGTCTCTTTAATGATGCCAGGCATAATGGCACACACCATTTAATTTAATTTAATTTTTTATGACAGGGTTTCTCTGTGTAGCCTTGGCTGTCCTGGACTCACTTTGTAAACTAGGCTGGTCTTGAACTCATATAGATCCATTTGCTTCTGTCTCCCGAGTGCTGGGATCACAGGCGTACACCAACAGGCACAGCTGGTTCTCCTTCCCTTTGATATGTGTATTTAAACTTGCTCAAGCCCCATATCTCTTGTTACAGGCCCCAATTTCTTCAAGGGTTCCCTAGCATGGAGTTTAGTTGGCTCCACCTCTTCTCTTCCCTCTCCTTCCCTTACCTTCCTTTCCCCTTTCCCCTTCTTTCTTCTGTCTCTCCTCCTTCCTTGCCCTCTTTTCTCATTTGCTGTTTGTTTATAGGCAGAATCTCACTATATAGCCCTGGCTCGCCTGTGTGATTCATTATGTGAAAAACTGAAATTCTCTTCATTTCTCTTGATGTTCAGAGAACAGTGACAGAGTTCCATCAGCCTTTCCTTGACTAAGTCCCTTGTAGCTAACTTGACTATGTGGGCGAAAATATTTTCTTTCTCAGGCTGGGCTTTGTGGCTCAGTGGTAGAGCACTAGCTTATTGGATGTAAAACCCAGTACCTCAAATTCTAAGTTTCTGATATCTCTGGTGCAGAGCAAGTTTTTGTTGTTGTTGTTTTGTTTTTGTTTGTTTTTTAAGCAGGGATTTGCAGCACAGAATCTGGTAAATCCTATAGACATTGCTTATTAAGGGAAACAATGAGTTTCACTGTTTTATTTCTTAAGAAAATAAAGTGTCTAGTACAAGTGTCTTTGTTTTGATTTGTTTTTCCAAGCACAAGGTCTTGATTCAATCACACATGTTTAAAAAACCATCCCAATTTGGTTCTAAGATAGCTTTTAGATAGGCTGTCCCTCTGTTCAGCCTTCTCTTCTGGACCATGTCCAAAGCCTGCATTTCACAACCAATCTGCCTGCAGGGTTTCACTGGCAAACAACCGCAAGCAAAGAACTGCCTTCAGTTCTTTGAGAATGGTAAGTTTGCTTCTGACTGTCCTTGGGAAATTTGGTCTTGTGTGACAATAGCTCCTCACCACAGTGTCCTCTTTAAACACTCTTTTCTCCCCTCGTTGCTGTTCCTTAAACCACTGTAAAATGTTTCAGCCACTTTTGGTCTTATGCATTATGCAAAGATCTTGAGCAGGACAGTGGCTAGGAATGGCAGTGCAGGGAGAATAAGCTTTCTGTCCATTAAAGAACCAAAGGTAACTGTCTCTGTCACACATGTGTTTTGGATAAAAAGAGGAAGAGAGTTAGAAGGATGTTGACCCTGCTGGTTGAATGTAAAATGGGCACACATAAGTTAATAAAGGAATTTCTTCGTTGTTACTTATACAAGTAATACATGAACGCTTGGACGCTGAAAAACATTTAAAGGCTACTGATAAAATTAAAGTTTGTTAAACATTTTTAGGGCAAAACATTATCACAGGTTTCTGTTTTATTTTGTCACGTGTGGCCCAGACTGCTCTGGTACTGCTAAGGATGCCCTTGAATGCCTCGTCTTGCAGCCCCCATGTGCCAAGTGTTGGGATTATGGGTATATATGCCCATACCCAATTCCACATGTATTATTTTCTTATGTTACATTTTATTTTGTTATAATCATTTAAATCTTATATAATTGTCTTTGTATAATTATACTTACATATAGGTAAATACATTTGATTTAAAAAATATTTTGTTAATATTCTAGACTATAAAACTTAAGTTTTTATATCTAAGGTAAAACTAACAATCTTGTAATTCTGTTTATGAGAGTATTAAAACTTTAACAATTGTGTGTAAAACATTTTTAAATAATGTTAAGCCTAATTCATAAGCACAGTTATCTAGACTTCTTTGTGTTAAATTGTGTTCATGAAACTAATATTTCCTTTTTAAATTCTACATTTATCAAACAATATTTTCCTGAGTGTTTAGGTAGTTCATATATTAAATAAATTACATTATTAAAGAGATTATTCTTAAGTTCCTCAATATTTCTGTGATGTTTATGGAACAAACATACTAATTTAAAATCACTGACTTCAATAAAATATATGATAATACATTTAAAATTAAAACCAAAAGACTATTATCCAAGTAAGGTACCGTTCTACTGGACCAAATTATACTAATTATTGGAATAGAACATACAAGTGTCTAGTTTAAAAATATTTATTTTTATTATTATTAACTTATGCATCTGTCTATAGGTTTGTGTACATAAATACAGGTGCTTTGGAAGTTCAGGAAAATGGTGTCAGATGTCCTAGAGCAGGAGTTACAGGCAGCTTTGAGCTGCCTGATGTGGGTGCTGGGAATAGAACTCAGAGCTTTACAAAAGCAAGGTGTTCCCTTAATTCACTGAGCTACCTCTCCAGACCAGATGTATAAATTTTAAACATCAAGTTGATAATACGGTTACATATCTTAATCTTAATATTTATGTAAGCAAGACAAATTTTGGGATTTATGGGTGGTGTTAACCTTCCTTCACTGGAACTTCTACCTGACTACAGAATGTGGCCATTTGGTTTGTTGGCGTTTAATGTTTTGAGTTCTTTATAGATTTTGGATATTAGCCCTCTTTCAGATGTAGTGTTGGTGAGGATTTTTCTTTTTTTTATTCTGTAGCTGTCTTTCTGTCCTACTGCATTCTTTGCCTTGCCAGAAGCTTTTCAGTTTCATAAGGTCCCATTTATTAATTGCTGATCTTAGTGCCTGAGCTGTTGGTGTTCAGGAATTTATCTCCTGAATTAATGATTTCAGGGCTTTCCCCCACTTTCTCTTCTACTAGATTTAGTGTATCTATTTTTATGTTGAGGTCTTTGAGCTTCTTGGACTTGAGTTTTTTTCAGGGTGATAAATGTATATCTATTTGCAGTCTTCTACATGTAGACATCCAGTTAGACCAGCACCATTTGTTGAAGATGCTGTCTTTTTTCTATTGTATGGTTTTGAATTCTTCGTCAAAATTCAGATGTCTGTAGGTGTGTGGATCTTAGACTCAACTCCATGATCAACCTGTCTGCTTTTATGCCAATACCTTGCAGTTTTTATTACTCTTTCTCATAGAACAACTTGAAATCAAGGATGGTGATATCTCCAGAAGTTCTTTTATTGTACAGAATTGTTTTATTTAGTTTTTAATTTTTCCATAGAAAGTTGAGGATTATTATTTCAAGGTTTGTAAAGAATTGTGTTGGAGATTTGATGGGAATTGCATTGGATCTGTAGATTATTTTTGGTAAGATGATCCTTTATACTATGTTAATCTTCCATCTTCTGATCCATAAGCATGGGAGATCTTTCTATCTTCTGATATACTCTTCAATTTCTTTCTTCAGAGACTACTTGATCATAATGTATGATGTTTTTGTTGTGGTTTTGGTTTTGTTTTTTGAATATTTTATTGAGTATTTTTGCATCAATGTTCAAAAGGGAAATTGGTCTGAAATTTTCTTTCTTTGTTGGGTTTTTGTGTGGTTTAGGTGTTAGGGTGACTGTGGCCTCATAGAATAAGTTTGGCAATGTTATTCTGTTTCTGTTTTGTGGAATAGTTTGAGGAGTATTAGCCTTTCTTTGAAGGTCTTGTAGAATTGTGCACTGAAACCTTCTGGTCCTGGACCTTTTTCTCTTTTTCTTTTTCTTTTTCTCTTTTTTCTTTTTTTGGTGGGGAAGCTTTTAATGACTGCTTCTATTTCCTTAGGGTTAAAAGTCTATTTAGATTGTTTACCTGACCTTGATTTAACATTAGTAAGTGGTATCTATCTTGAAATTCACTTAGATTATTTAATTTTGTGGAGTATAGGTATTTGAAGTAAGACCTAATGATTCTTTGGATTTCCTCGGTATCTGCTGTTATATCCCCCTTTCCATTTCTGATTTTGTTAGTTTGGATACTGTCTTTCTGACTTTTGGTTAGTTTGGCTAAGGGTTTGTCTATCTTTTGATTTTCTCAAAGAAATAGCTCTTGGTTTTGTTGATTCTTTGTATTATTCTTGTTGTTTCTAATTTATTGATTTCAGCCCTGAGTTTGATTATTTCCTGTAATTTACTTCTCTGGGTGTGTTTATTTCTTTTCTTTTCCTTTCTTATTTCCTTCCTTCCTTCCCTCCTTTCTTCTTTCTTTCTTTCTTTCTTTCTTTCTTTCTTTCTTTCTTTCTTTCTTTTCTTTCTCTCTCTCTCTTTCTTTCTTATTTTTCTTTTTCTAGAAATGATTTCAAATTGCTGGTTTGGAATCTCTTCAATTTCTTTCTGAAGGCACTTAGTGCTATGAACTTTCCTCTTAGCACTGTTTTCATCATGTCTCATAAGTTTGTTGTGCTTTCATTTTCATTGAACTTTAGGAAGTCTTTAATTTATTTATTTTTTTAAATTTCTTCCCTGACCCAGTGTTCATTGAGTGGAGAGTTGTTCAGTTTCTATGAGTTTGTAGCTTTTCTGTTGTTTCTGTTGTTGTTGAGGTCCAGCTTTAATGTATGGTGATCTGATAAGATGCAAGGGGTTATTTCCATTTCCTTGTATCTGTGAGGCTTGCTTTGTGACTGACTATATGGTCAATGTTGGAGATGGTACCATGAGTGTTTGGGTGGAATGTTCTGCAGATATCTGTTAGGTCCATTTGATTCATTACATTGGTTAGTTTCATTGGCTCGCCTCTGCTGGCTGTGCCCCAGGTGGCACAGGCGGGTCCATTGTAGAGGTTTGTGGCTTCTTTGGTTAGGTTTATTTTCAGATATTTTAGGGGGTTGGGAGCCTGCTGTGAAAAAGCCTGTTCTCTGATTTTCTTTCCGTTGGGCATAGCAAAGCTGTTGGTTTTGTGTGTTAACTTTGTATCCTGCCACTTTGTTGAAAGTATTTTATTTACCATCTGTGAGTGTTTTTTGTCTCTCTCTCTTTTTTCTTTTTAATAGAGTGTTTAGGGTCTTTCATGTAATCGTTTGCAAAAAGGAATACTTTTACTTCTTCATTTACTATTTATATTCCTTTCATTTTCTTCTGTTGTCATATTGTCTCAGCTAAGACTTCAAGTGCTATATTTAATAGGAGTGGAAACAGTCGATACCTTTGTCTTCTTTTTTACCTTGGTGGGAATGCCTTGAGTTTTCCCTCCATTTAGCATTACACTGAATATAGTTTTATGATGTACAGCCTCTAATACAGTAAGGAATGCTCCCTCCATCTCTAGCCTAGTCATGACTTTCAACAAAAAAGGATGCTGGATTTTTTACGAAGACCTTTGCTGTGTTTGATGAGATGATTGTGTGATTTTTCTGTCTCAGAATATATTTATATGATGAATAACACTCATTGACGGTTGGATGTAAAACCATCTATCCATCTCTGGAATGAAGCCATTTGATCATAATAGAATAAAATTAGTTTGGTGGTCATGAATAAACTTTTTGATTATTTGTTTCCTAGCATTTTATTGAGAATTTTTGCATCTATGTTTATCAAGAAGATTGGTCTGTGTCTTTATTTGATTACACTACCACCCCACCTACCAGCTGCCACCAGAATCTATCAGTTGTGAAGAGCTACACTTCAGCATTTTTTAACACAGTTTTAAGGACTCTCTTCAATTGCTTCCTGTCTGGACTGTTTCTTTATGGAGGTGGGGGGCAGAGGAGAGGTTGTCATAGAGGCCTTCAATGTTTCTCATTCTCAGTCATGACTCTGATGTCATAGATACTACTGCAAAAGAAGCTTCCTTTCCCACAGCAACTGGCAGCAGCATACATCGTGGACTTGCATATGGCTTCTGGCTACAGCAGGGACCATGGCTGTCAACATGACTTCCGGCCTCTCTGATTTTATTAGTTTGGATCTTCTCTCTCATGTTTTTCAATTTTGTTTATCTTTCATGTCTACAATTATTTGGTTTTTTAATGTGTATATGTGGGTGGAGGATGGGTGTTTTTGCATGCCAATATAGTGTCCATGGAAGCCAAAAGAGTATGTCAGATCCCTTGGAACTAGAGTTACAGGAAGTTGTGGATGCTATGAAAAAAATAAAAAGGGCTTTTAATTGCTGTGCCATCCCTGTCTCTATCTTTTCGAATCTTAGATTCTTTTTTCATTTATTTTCATAATTTTTTTATTTTTATGTTACTATTTTCATCTTTTATATTGATTATGTCTTTTTGTCTACCACTTTTGGATTTGCTTTGTTCTTGTTTTTCCAAGCCTTTAAGTTATTGATTTGAGATATCTTAAATTAAAAAAATTAACTTATTTGCTGTATGTGTTTGGGTGTTTTTTTCTGCATGTATGATGCCAGGAGGCCATAAAAGGGCATCAGGTCCCCTGGGACTGGACTTAGAAGTGGTTGTGAGCTGAAAATCTAACAGTGGTCCTCTGGAAGAGTAGGGAGGGTTCTTAACTTTGTAGTCACTTTTCCAACCCAAAGTTTTTTTAATGAAGCTTTAGTACAATAGCTATAAAATTTCCTCTTAACTGCTTTTATTGTGTCACATAGATTCTGGTATGCTGTCTTTTAAATTACACTCTGGGAATGTTTTTCTTTGACCTAGTTATCATCCAAGAGTGTGTTGTTTAGCCTCTTTTAAGTTTGTGTATTTTCTGTAGAGGTTCTTGCTGTTAATGTACAGCAGCTTTATTCCACTGTGCTGAGAGAGCACACAGGAAGTGATTTCAGTTTTCCCACAGTTCTTGAGACTTGCTTTTTGTCCTAAATATGTTGGACCAGTTTTGGAGATTGTGCCATGGGTGGATAAGAATGTGTATTAAGAATTTGGATGGACCAGCCTGTCAATATCCATTAGGTCCAACTTGTTGTTTATGTCATTTAGCTCCATGGTTTCTCATTTAATTTTTGACCTGATCACCTTTCCATTGGTGAGAGTGGGATGCTAGGTCATCTGCTGTCACTTTGTTGAGTTTGATCAGTGGTTTTAGACCTAGTAGTATTATGTGCATGCTTGTTTGATGCATGTATGTTCTTAACTGTGTTGTTCTTTTGAGTAGGAAGACTCCTGCATCTCTTCTGTCTAGGTTTGTTTTGAAATCTATTTTGTTAGTTCATTCTTCCCAGTGCCATTTTTTTGAGTAAATTTTTTCATCTTTTTACTCTATGTTTGTTTCTATTATTCATGGTATGACATCTTTCTTGGAGGTAACAAAAGATGGATCCTGTTTCCTAATCCAATCTGCTAGTCTGTATCTTTTTCTTAAGGAGCTGAGACATTCAAATTTATTATTGAAAGATAGATTTTAATATGTCATTTGTTGATTTTGTGCTGTTTTCTTTTGACCAATTGTCATGATTTTGTTTATTTTTTTCCCCTGTGACCTCTTGAGTATGTTTATCTTTCTCAGACTAACATATTTCTTATCCTCTGTAGAGTTGACAAGTTCCTTTAGTTTCTTTTCAGCATGAAAGAAATTTTAATAGATAATTTCACTGGATATAATAATTTGGGCTGACAGTTGTGAGCTTTCAGAATTTGGAATGCATCTTTCCAGGTGCTTCTGTCTTTACAAGTCTCTGTCAATCAGGTGTTATTCTGATGGACTTGCCTTTATAAATGATTTGACTTTTCCCTCTTGTAGATCTCATTATCCTTTATTGATATTTATTTTTAATATATTTTTCCTATAATATATCTTAGGAAAGTGTATTTTCTGACCCTGTCTATTTGGTGCAGAGAAAACCACTCTGGATGGACATCTGTTTCTCTAGATTTAGAAATTTTTATTATATAACTGTAGAAAATACATTCTATACCTTTCATATGGTACTTTTATTCTTCTATGCCTATAATCTGAAGGTTTAGGAGACTTTTAATAGTGTCCTAAAGGTCTCCTGTGTTCTGTTCATGTATTTGTTTTTAAATGTATCATTGCCTTTTATTAATCCATCTCTTCTTCCTTGTCTTTCAGCCCTGATACCCTGTTTCCCACATGACACATTCTGTTGGTAAAATTGTACACAGAAGTCTTTATTTGGTTTATTGAATTTTTCATTTGAAGCATCATTTCAATTTGCCTTTTTTCAGTAATTCTATTTCCTCATTCAATTCAACTTTCATAACTTGTGTTGACTTTTCCATTTCACTCTCATTATTTTAGTTCTCTTGGATCGCATTATCAAGGGATCCCTTATCTGCTGTCACTGAGAGATAGGAGGATCCAAAAAATTTAAAAAGCTTTTATTATATATATTCACTTATGTTCTATGAAGAGGGCAGAAGTGGAGTTCAGGGGACATCATTCAGGAACTCACTCTCTCCTTCCACCATATGGATTCTGGGAATTCTATTAGATCTCCAAGCCTTGCAGCAAGTGTTTAAACTTAATGAGCCATCTTGCACATGAAAACCGACTTTTATTGAGGCTATTTTCTTTGTGACTGTTGCTATTACTAGATCATAGCCTGTAACAGTAAGATCAAGGCTCTCATGAGGCAGCAAAAATTCTGGAAACTCACTGCCCCCAAAATGGATTGGTCCCAAATCTATGAAGTCCCACTGCTTTCCATTGTCTGTCTTCCATTCAGTCTTCAGTATTGTTATTGTCTTTGTGTAGAGTTTTCAGGTGTGTGTGTCTAAGGGAGAAATAGAATGGACTGTGACCATGTGGTCAGCTTGTTTGGAAAGAGAAGTCCCAGCCTTTGCAATTGCTTGTTCCCACTGTTATTAGTTAGTTAGTTAGTTAGTTAGTTAGTTAGTTAGTTAGTTAGTTAGTTAGTTAGTTAGTTAGTTAGTTAGTTTATTGAGACTGGGTTTGGCTGTTAGTGTAGACAGCTGTGTGCGACAGTCTCCCTTGGGTGTCGGTAACACTGGCTCTCTTACTTTGGCTTTTGTTTGCTCGGGCGTTTTCCTGCTGTACTTATTTCTGAAGGCACTCTTGCCTTTCTAGGGTTCTTCTCAGAGTACCCATGTAGGCTTTGATCTGTGACTGTAGATTTTTTTCAGCAACATACATCTTATCTGTGGTTTCTATTATTTCAATGTCAAAGAAGCAGGTCTAGGCGTGGATTTATACTCAACAAGAATGAGAAGATAAAGGATATCTACCCCTTATTTATTGGTGGGAATCTTACAAACTAATAAAATCAAATGATTTAAGTCTTATTTAAAAATCATACTTATCAAAAAACAAAAATAACATGCAAAGAAATTTTAACAAAAATATGTGTATCAATTCATATAGCATTTGAATAAGTCTATCAGGATTATTTTTGTTTTACCTATGTAAAAAAAAAAGATTTAAAGATTAAATTAAGGAACTGCTGGAAATAAAGAACAAATAAAAAACCCTAAATCTCTTCTGGTCAAGAAACTAGAATCTTTGATCTGGATTGAGACCAGTTGATCAAAGCCAAGTAGGCCATGCCACCAGCCCTAGCAAAATGGGTTCACCTTAAGCCATGCTAAGGCAGTGGGTAGAATAATGGATCCTTTAATAAGACAACATACTTTTCCTTTCCAGAATCCTTGCCCCTAGTACAACAGCTTTCCAGGCAACTCAGGAAAACGTAACTTCTCCTTTTCTTCTTTCTATCTCTTTTCTAGTCATGTTTTCCTTAACACTTTGGGCTTTCCCTGTATTTCAGGCTCCCTTAGTCTTTCTCTGAAGCCACTTTCCCTGCCTTGTGGCTGCTTATCTTCTATTTGTCTGGCCCATGACTTCTTAAATGGCTGTTTCCCTTTCCTCTGGGCAGTTGCCTTGATTTTATTATTATTTTTGTTTGTTTTGTGGTTTTTCTTTTTCTTTTTTTTTTTTTTCTTTTTTTGGTAAATTGTATTTGTATTTCAATCTGAGTCCATTAGTAATTTTTTTAAAAAATATAGGAATAAGAACTCCAGGAAGGTGCCTGATTTCCACTCTATCAGTATTGGATTCAAAGACTTGTAAAAAATCTACACTAATATTCTTAGGAATAGTTATTATTATGATTGAGTTCAAAGACTTCACAGTTGCAATGACAGAAGATTCAAATTAAGAAGGAAAAGAAATTGGGTAAGAACCGAAAAAGAGCCCAGAGAAAAGAGAAACAGCTTCTAAAATGACCTGTCAGAAGCCTAAAGAACAGTGACATCTCTGTTGTAATGTAGATAGTTGACAATCAAGTCGGTTTGAAAGGCAATAGGGTGATGATTTGTTTTATTGCAATAATTTCTTTTATTTACTAATTACCACTGTAATTAACATGAGCATACTTTTAACAAAAAGATAAATCATGGGATGAAAGAGTTAAAGTGGGAAATAAATTACTCTTTCATTAGATGCGTTAGATGAATTCTCCAGCTTCAGCAGCCTGTCATCGCTAGCAGCCGAAGCGACTGCTATCTGCGTCTCCAGATAGGGTCTTTTCTCTATGCGCATGCACCAGACCATTATAACGTCCTCACCATCTTGGCCTTCTCTCTCTTTTTTCCATCCCTGCTCAGAGGCAGCCTTTTGCAGACCCTCCCCCAATAAATCGTTTGCACAAGGTCTGTTGCAGGGTGTGGTTTTGCGGCATTCTTGGGCCCCTTGATCACCACAAAACACCTGAGAGGTGACGAAAATTCATTGTATTTGCAGAAAAGTATCAAAGAGCAAAACATAAATTAAAAAATTATTTTCCTGAAAGTTTTCAGTTTTATTCTTCTCATTTGGGGCATCCCGCTTTTAGCTTTCATTCTCGGTGTGCCTTTTCTTTCTTTATGCTGAGTCCGATCATTTCAATTTTCTGGGAATGATTTCAAGTTTGTGCTTTTAATCTCTGGACAACAGAGGCCTACGTATGTGGCTCTCTCAATACTGGTCACTATTTTTCCACTTTCCTTTTGGAATGTGACGAGGAAACTTAGTGCTCTTACATTAGTCATGTTTCTGTTGTTAAGTCCTGGTAAGACACCAGGACTAAGGCAGCTAATAAAAGTGAGCATTGAATTTGGCCAGAGGTTCCAGAAGGTTAGATTCCATGATGGTGGGGCAAAGGCATGGAGGCGGGAACACCGGACCCTCATATCCAGACACACAATCACAGGCCGGCAGGGGGGAGTAGGGAGAGAGAGAGAAAGGGAAGGAGGAAGAGAACCCAAAGTCTACCAAGTCTTTGGAAACCTCAGAGCACGTCCAGTGACGTGAGGCCTCCAGTAAGGCCACTTTTTTGTCTTTGTTTTTTGAGACAGGGTTTCTCTGTGCAGGCTTGGCTGTCCTGGAACTCACTCCACAATCCAGGCTAGTCTTGAACTCATAGATCCACAGGCCTCTGCCTCCTGTGTGCTGGGATTAAAGGCGTGTGCCACTACCTCCCGGCTGCAAGGCCACCCCTTAAACCTTAAACTACCAGCAATGGGGGACTGACTATTCAAATGTTCCACATGGTAGAAGCAGAGAATCAACTCGATTTGTCTCTGACTGCCACAAACACACCCATACACATATTTATAAATCAAATAACATTTACATGTAAAGAGACATAACTTCTAACTGCTTTTGTCTAATCCAAATGTTATATATTCTCTGTAAAAAAAAAACCTCAAGATCTATATTAAAATATACTTTTCTCTTTGGGAGTGGAGGTGCATGACTTTAATCTTACTGCTAGGGAAGTAGAAGCAGTCAAGTCTCCATGAGCTATAGAGGCTAGCCTGGTCTGCATAGCAAGTTCCTAGCTAGGTAGGCTACATAACGATCGATACCTTGCCTCAAATATATATTTATATATTTGTATATGTGTATGTATGTGTATATATATATATATATGTATATACATATGACTATGTATATATATATGTATATATTTAGTCTACACATATACATAGACTCTACATATGTATATTTGCATACATACATATATAAGTATGCACATATATGTATGACTATACATTTATATATACATACATACATACATACATACATACATATATGTGTGTGTCTCTCTTAGTTATATACTTGAACTATCCTATGGTCTAGTTCTATTATTATTCACTTGCTCTGACAAATTGAAGCTGGTGTATAAAGTCATCTTCTATCACTGTTCTTATAAATTTTGCTCTTATTTTAATGCTACACATTTGGACTATAAATATAAACTGTCAAGCCTTCGGAAGAGTAATTGTGACAGGCTTTCACCGTATCCATGGGCTTTACCCACTTCCTTTCCTCAGAGAAATTTGCGCCTTGGTTATTTAGTTGAGAACAGGAACCTGGTGGATTCCTGAGTTCACTGAAGCCAAACACATGGCCTAGTCTAGCAGATAGAATCTAGTTACATAAAACATTCTGATTCCTATGGTTTGACATAGTAATGACTAAAGAAATATAGCTAGACAGCCTGTAGGATCGAGGCCAATAAAGTCATCAGCTAAGAGCTAGTGAGCAGAGGATGCTCCTGTTCTGTAGCAAACGATGCCTTGAACACCTCCCATACTCTGCAATTACAAACCAGCGAACTACTCTCACTGAGACCAGATCAAGGCTGCTGCAGTACGTTTGACGAAATCATCCTAAAATTGAAATTAATCTTTAACACACTGCATTTTTCCCCAAAAACTAAAGGTTACTCTCTCTTAAATGTTGACACTTTTCTTCTAAAACCTCCTCTTCCGTCTCTTTGTTCATAGTTGACCTTTCTTTTTCACCAGATGCATCAACAGTGAACTGAAAGAATCTGGATTCGCTCCTTTTTTTTTTTTTTTTTTTTTTTTTGGTCCTTTTGAGAGCTAATTTCAGTGATTGGTGTAAGCGCTCTCTATTCCAGCTTTGAAGATATTTTATGTTGCCAATCTTGGCTTATAATGATTTCAATTTATATAAACTAGAGGAAGGTAAGGCATTTTATGCTTATTGTCAATGATAAGTTATTTTTCTCAATATTAAATTCTAAATTAAATTCCATGTGAATTATATAAACTGTTTCTCAGCTCAATTTACAGCTAGGTATCTGTTACCTTTAGGAATAGTGCTACGTTTTAAATTACCTGTTATAGCAGAAAAATTAAAGGATATGCTTTTAAAAATTACAAAAGTATTAATGCTAGGTAGAAAAGTACTTTTAAAATATAGCAGCACTTGATTTTTCTCCCATTCCTTTACAACCAATATGATCACTCTTATTATAGTCATATTTTATTCTGGGCAGACTAGGACCTCAGCAAGCACAACAAGGGTGGCAGGGGGGCCCTTTCTCAGTAAGACAATATGAACAGTGCTCCCTGGAGTCCCTGGCTCTAGCGTTTTCTCCCAGACCATATACTGAGGTGTCTGCTTCAGTAGAATGCTCTCAGTCTGGTTTGGGGAAAACAGTCGCACCAAAGGGTGTTTTTCATGATTTAAAAACAAAACAAAACAAAACAATAGAACATATTCAGAGTCCTGTGGTAGGCCAAAGGAAGAGTTAACAAGTCTTAAAGTGGCTTCCCAGTCCAGGGGCCTCGTTCCCTTTATAGAACTAGCCACTGTGAGATGCCTTCACATCAGAGCAGCACGGCTGCTCCGTGACAATAAACACCACTTATCCAACGCCTTCTGTGCACCCAGGCTCAGGAAGATGAACTAAACAAAACTGAGTCCTGGCTGGTCGTGCCTTACAGTGGTACTTTATTTTGTGGCAACAGGGTAGGTTAGCCTGACTTTACCAAGAGCAGATGTGAGTTGGAGAAAGCTAGTTAACATCTCAGCTCTTACTCTGTGAAAAAGATGTGGTTCCTCTTCAGAGCAAGGCACGCACTTACTGCACACTGAAGCAACTGTTGGCTTCAGGGAGTGGAGCTGTGTGGGTGAGGTGCACTGATCACAAACCCTCGGAGACACTACAGAACTGTGTGTACACTTGGGTGTGTACTGAACTGGTATCAGGATGTGAATTCATACCCACAACCACTCGTCCTCAAACAGTATGTTAGTTAATGCACTGTAAGTCAAATCAAACTTGACCTTAAGCCCTCATCCTGCCTTAGATGACTGGAAATCCAAAGTCAGTTATTACTGATTGTTTCCCATTGCTACCCTCAGGCAACACAAAGGTTCCTGAGCTTTTGGGGTAGTGTGGGAGGATTCCTATAACTGGATTGGCAGGTTGTATTCCTCCCAAACTCAGGAGCACATCTCAAGAGACTTGACCACATTCTTGGAAGGAAAAATAGAGCAGGAAGCAACTCGCCAATTAACATTTCAATAAATTACCCAGCCACGTGCGTTTTGTGTTTGTTTTTGAGGGAGGAAGAGAGTCCATACCTTTTATTAGATTCTCAAAGCAGAGAAGGGCTGATTTGATCCAGGAATGGATGAATGTCAAACCTCTGTGCTCCACAAAGCAAGAAAACATCCTATTTGCATTGCGTATAGACCCTTTTCAGAGTGCTGACATATCCATGAGCTTTGAGTGGCCTCATTATTTTTTTATTAAATTGGGTCAGGGTGGGGCTCCCATTCAACCCCAGTGCAGAAGGGCTCACTGTGAAAGAATGGCAATATACACAATAGGTAATAAATTCTGGGAAATGAAATCTGTCATCAGACTACTTTTTCACTACCAAACCCAAGATGGGGTCTAACATTAGGACTGCAGGCTAAAAACAAACAAACAAACAAACAAACAAAAAACAAAAACAAAAACAAAAAAACTCCAAGATAAAGAGGCAGAATTGCATTCATTGAGTTAGAAAGCCAGGGAACAGAAAGATAGAGGGCATCTTTTATGTACTGGACAGGAAAGGGCCAGAAGCTTTTCACTCAAAAGTATATAAAAAGTACCGAAGAGAAGAACATTGCTGTAATGGAGGGAGTGTGTGTCCAGCATGGTCTTTTTATAAATAAATGTGGATACCTGAATGGGAACATCATTATCAGCCCCATCATCAAGTACAGGAAGTGAAAGCTTTCAGAGTGGCAGGAAAAAAACAGTCGGGTTAATGAAGAGAGCCTGCACTAAGTCATAGCTCTTCTTAAGTGCTCACGACAATGATTATTTTTAACTGGCATTTAATTTTGTACAGAGTCCAATTGATCAGACCCAGAGCCACGATTGATCACTTGAATAAGACTAGGCACAAATGGATTCTGATGAGAAGTAAGCAGATGCCCAAGCCCCACTTTCACTGCTGTCCTTGCACTGAGCACTGTCCCCTTGATGCTTTCCATTGCTTTTAGAGGGTGCTGGAAGTCGCTGGTTAGGTCGATTCAATTTAGTCTTTTGTTACTCTGATTTCGGCATTTTCTAATAATTTAAAAGAATCAGAGCTCTTCGCCTTTCAGCGTGTTATGCAATCATGCTTCATATTTATTATTTTTTTTCGTGTAGGATAGGGGGTTTCACACTGGTTTGTGGGTCCATCTGCATATATATGCATTAACATGGAGACCAGAAGCCAATCTCCAGCCAAACCCAAGACCCGCCTGTCTCTGCCTCCTCAGTGCTGAGATTACAAGCCTTGCCAAACTGCCAAGCCTAGCTTTTCCCTTTCTAGCATGAGCTCTAGGGTTGAACTCAGGTCTTATGCTTGTGTGGCAAACACTTTGCTCTCTCCCTAGCCTCTTGTCATTTCTCCATCATCACGAAAAATAATTCATCTGTAGGACTATTGCAGCAGGAAGCAACACAGCAGCCCCTGTAGGTGGAGCAGACCTCTCTCAGTTCCGCTGTCTGTGTCTTCACTAGTGAACTAGGAAAGCCATTCCCCTCCCACTCCCATGCAGGACCACTTGTACTCTCAGACCAGACACCACTCTGGTGTTTTCCTTGAGTCAAGGTCAGGGGAAGAATGACCAACCCATGTACAGTCTTACCTTGTGAATTCTAGAAGGGTTAAACTTTTGGAGCCAGAAAGATCCTCCAGTTAGGAAAATGGAGTCATTGATGACCATTTGATGACTGGAAGAATGATAACATTCAGCGGCAGCAGAAACAAATTTCCTGCGTTCCCAGTACTGACCTAGTCCTTATAGATGTGTTCTGTGTTCTACATGTGACCACAGAAAATGTTCAAAGCAGAAAATAATGAGAAGAATGGGACAATTTGTGTGAGGGATTCTTTATCTGAAACAGAGCTTTCTGTTGGGAAACACAGTTGAACTCTAGACAGCAGTTTTGCTTGTTTTGAGACAGGGCCTCCTGTAGCCCAGGCTGGCCTCCAACTCTTTCTCCTCTGGGCTGAGATTACTGCGCCTGATTTATTAGCTTGCTTTTTTAGTTAAAAAGTGGCATTGGTCATATTATACCAAATCAGTTGTTTTACTTAGACTTTTGTGCCTATCATATTTTCTTCACACATTAAAGGAAAGGAATCAGTTGCTCATAATTAGCCCATTATGAGAAATAGTATAGGATTTTCGGCTGGTCCATTGCTCATTCGAAACCCCACAGAAATAAATTCACCAGTCTGTAACATGGTTCACCTGACGCATGTCTGATGCTTAGAATTTAGGAAGTTTTTACTTCCTATTATGTCAGTCTTATCAGATTTATACATGAAAAACACCTAAATGGTGGATTTCCATATAAAAGAAGAGGACATTATGATGTATGAATTTTAAAATAGTGGTTTCTGAGAAATCACACTGTGGTGGTTCTGCCTTCCTGGGGTTATTCAACAGCACTTCAGCTTATATAATTACCACACATGCCTCCTGTACTGAGCCTACAAGGCTCCCAGGTCGGTCACCATGGCAACAGATTCTGAATGAAGTAGCCATAGAGCTTCTTTCTGGAAAAAAGTTTTATTTGTTTATTTATTTTAGTTTTAACACATTCTCCCAAATTACAGCTATACGATTCCTGACTATTTGTTCTAGTTTTCCTGTAGGTATAATGCGACTACTAAATGCCTGGGCACACACAATTTCTTGAATAACAAAGGAAACAGAATATAAAAATTTAAATAGAGATTGCTTTTTCATCCTGTCACCATTTTGCAAAGAAGAAAATAACCTTTCAGAATAGAAAACATGTGAAGGGATGGCCACTGGGGGAAATCAACTTCTTCCATCTTTATGTTGCTATGAGAACTTTTATGCTTATTTTTAAGAGACTTCTAAAATCCATAGCTATAAGCAAAAAAAAAAATTATAGTTTTACAGAAAACAGCCCCGCTCCCTCCAGGAGACCCTTCACCTGTGGCTGAGTGTGAGGCTGCTGTGACAGCCGGTCCTGTTTGCTGTTTGGACACGCCTTGCAGCTGTGTGGCTGAATGGAAGAAGAAAGGCTGCCAGTGCTGGGCCATCACCTAGGAAATAGGACTTCTGAGGCCCTGCTCCATCACTTGAAACTCAAGGATGCCTTTCTTCTTCCCCCTATAAGGAAAGATGCTTGCGTGTTTTATTGAAAATTCCTTCTTAATTGCCAGGATGGCCTTCCTCTTTACAGGATAAGCTGAGCTCTTAGGGTCATTTGTTTTAGATTTAACTGATTTTATTCAGTACTTGTGTATGCAGCATCCTTGGTGTGATTTTGATTAAGCCCTGGATCATACATACCATAGAACTTTTCTCCTTTGGCTTGCTTCCTCGTGTTTTTCATGTACGAATCCTTTGGACCTCTGGTAGCCTGTGGCTATAGGGGCAAAAGGAGGTGAATGCTCTCTTCAGCTGTTCTGATTGCTTCACAGAAGTCAGGTGTGGTGTTGAGTCAGCTCTAACTTGACAGAGCCCCAGGGCCAAAGTAATTGTTCCATGGTTTTTCAATACAGAATCTCCTTTGCAAAATAATGTGGACTCCCGCTTGCTTTTCTAACTAATGGGAAAGTGGAAGAAGATGAGCAGGCCTCCTTCGTGTCCCCAGTTTCCAGCTGTATCTGAAAATGAAATCCACAAACAAGGTCCCACTAGATTTAGAATAGAGGGAACATGAACAGTGATACTTCTGGGAGGAATGCATGCTTTCCTTTTAACCCTTCAGTGTACCTGGCTGACTCTATATAGGTTGCTTTATTCTCTCTCTCTCCTTCCTTTCTCCCTTTCCTCCTTCTCCTCCTCTTCCTCCTTTTTCTTTTTGAGACAAGGTCTTTCCATGCAGCTGTAGCTGTCCTAGAACTTTCTAGGTAGGACAGGCTGGTATAGAACCTACACAGAGCCACCTAGCTCTGCCCCTCAAGTGCTGGGATTACGGGTATTCATCACCACGATTCCATATATCTTAAACTTGTGTGGGAATGAAGGTAAACGTTCTCATGTTTGGCCCTTAAGAAGTTTGAGTTCCTAGCTCTACATGCATTTGCTTCAGCAGGGAAATATCCTAACCAGAAAACATCAAGGAATTCAGGGGACTGTGTGCTAGAAAAAAATAGTAGTAGCGCTGATAGTAGCGGGGGGGCCCTAAATGGCTAGTAACGGCTGCTGATTCTGTAGTATTTGTGTGTCCCGAGGACGATGCTGGGTGTTTTAACTATGCCAACATGGTCTGCTTTATGAGACAGGTACTGTTACTACCCACTTTTTTTTTTTTTATTTTCTTAATAGAAGAGAAACTGAAGCCACCAAGGCTATCTACAGTATTTCTGAGTCTGTGCTCCTGAATTCTACGACATTCAGTTTCTTATCCAACACACAGCAGAAAGCATAAGGATTGGAGGATGGGTGTCAACTTTCCCAGAAGGCGGATATGGTGGGGTCAGTAATGAATTGGGTGACGGTTAGCAGTCTGTGGGCTGTCCCCCGGGCTGAGGGAACGAGGTCCACGAGGTTTATATCTGTGCTCATATTTTCTCACCACAGAATGTGTCAAAGTCGAGATGGAAAGTACCATTGTTCTATAACACAGAGAGTTGGGGCAGTTGCAATGAGCTCTGTGCTGGGAGCAACCCAACACTTAGGTTAATGCTGTCTTGTTGCCATCTTGGTAGTCTTTATTTTTTGAACCAGGGACAGTCCATTTTTTTTTTTTTTTTTTTTTTGGCATGTTCTACAAATGATGCAGCCAGTGCTGGGGGAGAAGCCGGGCAGCTCCCAGAGGCTCCAAGGGGAACAAGGTTCCGTTTCCCCGTGACGTGATGCCTCTGCCACTGCAATGCTACCAATCTGCAGTTGGCTATGAGTAGATTTGCATTTTGCTGCAGTGTGATACTTTTCCTCACAGAAGAAAGCAGTCGGCTCTCACTAATAGGGGTTTTAATGATGCTCTCTGCCAGTGTCCATGTGCACAGCCTCGAGCCAAAAGGCTCAGGAAGAGCTTTGAATTCAACAGCAGTGTTAACCACAGAGGGAGCCTTTTGCAGAATGATAAAACACAGCTAACCTCAGTTGGATTTACAGCTGGCCCCGTGCAACACCCTGCCGAATTACCCAGGCCCACATACAGAACTTGAGTTTTGTCTGCCTGGAAGCTGACACTTCCAACCAGCAGCATTTGCATAATTTAGGCCATAGTAATGTCAAAATTTACCAAAACTTGTAGGGAAATACAAAACTGCCACAGCACGAGAAAGCAAGCTGATAAGCGCTTAGTTTTCCTCCACTGATGATGCTTGAGAAATGGCACCAGGATAGATGACGGCTCGCACGTGGTGAGTTGCCAGGGAGTCTCTCTGAAGTGAAGGGTAGGGAACGGAGGGTCCCCAGCAGCACAGCCATGACACCAGTGAGCAGAAAGTCTGTGGTGGGGAGGGGAAGCCAAGTTCTCAGAGAAGACAGTCTTCTGCAGCCCTTTCTATCAGTCAGGAGAGACAGATCCTTCCTAGTCAAAGAGAGCTGCCCGGTTACACTGAATTAATAATGACGGCTAACATCTTCCAGCGTTTACCGTGCCCCAGACACTCTTGTAAGAGCTTTACACATGGCGGCTTAGTTAATCCTCACCGCAGCTCAACAAGGTACATATTATTATGATCTCCGTTTTAGAGGTGAAGGGTGGGAGGCATACGGAGAGGGTAAGCGGTTAAGTCAGGAGAGCAGCTGCCTGGCTGCGGGAGCTACAGGTTTATCCCGGACAATAACGAGCCCTGATGAGTTCCTGGTGGGGCCTGGCTGGGTTTGCAGCTGCAGCGCCCGGCTTCCCGATTGCCTGCACAATAAGCCCCCATTAATGAGTGAAGCACGATTGGGCTTCCTTGCTCAGGCAACGTGAAAGAGCCTATAGAATACAGATGCTATTGTGAACGCTTTTGTAATCTGGAGTCCCCCTCCCTCTTTTAAAAAAAAATAAATAGAATAATCAACTTCTTAATGTATCCATAGGGAATTCAGGAAAGGGATGAAGAAGCCGCTTCTGTTTTTGAGGCATTTGCAATCATTGTTGGCGAGACAGAGCCAACAGATGGGGAACAATGGGGGGAGACTCGGGCCTGGTGTAAGCAAACAGCACTGCGGTCTGCCTGTGAATGGTGTGGGAAACGGAGGAAGAAGAGCGCTGGCTGCCTGGGATGGGGATGGAAAGGAGAAGGAGAAAGTGGATGGTGCTGAATTCATTTCCCAGTCTTCAGACCTTACCTTCCAGAGCTGAAAATGGAGCCATAAATTATCGTCAAGATGTTTTCCAGCCTTAACATACAACGAGTCTTGCCCTTTCATGCAAGTAAGATTTTTATGGGTGATATTTGTTAAAAGTCAGACATACGAATAACTGATAATGACCAGACTATAGCTCACAGGGTCAAGCTGATAGTTTCTTGACCCCTGTGAGCTCCCAGGAGCATGCAGACGCCAACTCTCATCTCTCCCTTCGCTTGTCAATTAATCTAATAATGATGCTAGCAACATTATGCCATTACTGATATCTCTTAGTTATTTGTGTTTCCATTTGTATGTCTAAAGGTGAAATTATAGTATACACGAGCTACAGCACTTAGTAACTCGACCGATTTGATTTTTCAAAGAAACAAGTTTACCAAATGAAAGAATCAGACATCTTGCTTGTTATAGTTATTTTTTTCTTGCCTTTGTCCTGGTATACGTTTTAACCATTTATCTATCATTTATCTATCTATCTATCTATCTATCTATCTATCTATCTATCTATCTATTTGATTATTTAATTTTGAGGCAAGGTCTCACTGTATAGCCCAGGCTCATCTTGAGCTATGTAGTCTATACTGGCCTTGAACTCTATTGATGACATTTCTGTCTGAGATCCCCTAGCGCTGGAGCAGTCATACAGGGCTATGCTACCACACACGGTTATTTGTTTAAACACTTCAGGTTATCCGAGATGGCCTGGTGGGCTCTGCCACAGAGCCTTCAGATGCTGGTTCTGCAATGCACCAACATCTGAGAACTACTATTGTAACACAGGCTATCAATGGCAAAGTGTGTGGTCATACATCACAGCCAGGGGCTCATTCCTTCCACAGTCCCTCATGGCACCCACCTGATACGGAATGTACATGTAGAGGTATAAGACAGAGCCTGCGTGCACTACGGGCAGTGGGCCCCCATTTCACCTTGTTTACAGTAGAAAGTGTTCTAAGTGTACGCAACTAGAACAGTTATAAATTCCGTGTTATCTTCCACTGCTACTGATAATTAATCTACTGATTAATTAATTAATTAATTGTTTTTGTGAATGTGAATCACCTACTTCCCCTTACTCTTCTCTCCTTGTCTTGAGAGGAGACATCATGGCATCCTGATGCTGTCAGGCAAGGAAGAGTCTTAAAGAGAATGTGCATCTCTAGATACAAAGACATCCTCCATCTAGCCTCTTGTCCTCTACTTACCAAATCCCTACCTCAAATATCATTTCTTTAGTGAAGTCTTTCTTGGTCCCTCAAACAAGCTGATATAATTTCTCCCTTCTGCAATGCCCCCTCCCTCCACCTCTCGTGGTTCAGATTTCTGTAGATCAGGTTTGTGTTTTGTAAGTTAGTGCTGGGTACCTTCTTTCATTTACCTCTAAGTTTTGAGACCCCGGCTGCCTTGTTACTGTTTTGTGGATTCTGCCTTGCAGAAACCAGTAGCACACAGTGATAACTCAGTCAGTAGCTGTTGAATCACGGTGTGTGGAGGCAGCGCTTCCAGCCAAGTCAGAAACCATTTAGGTAGATTTTTGGCCAAGGCTATTCATTGTGCTTCCTTCATCTTTGCTCCTAAGTACTGACATGCATTCTTCTAACTTTTATAGAAAACTCATAGTCATGTTTAAGAAAGAAATCCACCCAAGAGGAAAGGAGGAAAGCAGGGAGGGTCTAGAGAACAAGCACCAGACTCTTTTATACCCTGGAGCTATCAAGGGCTGGCTCTAGACATTAGAAAGGGCCAGGGCAGGGAAAGGAGGACAAATCTTTGATTTCACAGTCTTGCCTGGGGCCTTGACTGACAGTAGCTGCTGTGTTAACCTCCATCTGTGGCTTCATGCCTTTTTAGAAGGGAATCAGGAAATCTCACTCTGGTGTTAGGGGGAATATTATCAACCTAGGAGGAAAATTCTGAGCATGAGAAGGAAGCGCATCTTGCTTTCCCACAGACCAAAACAGACCTATAAGACAGTAAGCCTGGGAATCATTTGAAGAGACATAGAAAAAAACACACCCAGTTTGCTTGTAGCATACTTCATGAGGCCAGTAAAGTATGAACAAACAACAACTGAAGAGCTACTCCTTCTTCCCCCAATAAGGTTTAATTACTTTTATGTATTCCTTATACATACATGCTGCAGTGATCCTATAACAAATCTATGGTGAAAGTTCAGCAGAGAAATTCAGCCTTCGAAGCAAAATTTGATCAGCAAAGATATGGTTCATATGGATTAAAATAATTTTTATCTGCATTTGTGATGTAATCTAGATCACTTTTTTTTTTTTTTTTTTTTTTTAAATCTGCATTGGCTCATTTTTTTTCCTCCTTTTTGAGAGATAGTGCAGCTGGCCTTCCAGGTTCATTTTTCAAGGAATACTGCCATCATGCGGCCTGGTGTGTCAAGACGTCTCACCCTGATCCGCTCTTGAGAACTGTCTGTGGCTTTGCGAGGGGCTTTGCTGTTTGAAGCTCTATCTGTGGGATCCTTTAAAAAGACGAATTCTTAAAATGTTTGACAAGTGGTGAACTCTGGGCTGGCTTGACTCAATTCTTTGGTTCCTGTATCAATAGCAAATCCTGCAGAATCAATCCCTGATCATATTGTAGACCTGGAAAGTCCTCACTTTGCTGTCAGCAGAAGGCTTTTGCCCTGCACACTCAGATAGCTGCCTCTTTTGTCATGACACATGTAAAGCAGCTGAGGCAGAGAGAACAAAACAAGAACTATAAGAGGGAGCAGGATGGTGCCGAAAACTCAGACAGGAGTGAAATTAGACTCTACTTACTAATTAAGGTGTTCGAACAAACAACCGAATGATGTGAGCTCTTGTACTTTCCTTAACAGACGAGGTTTGACAAGATACTGTTTCTCAGCAGGAAGTCAGCCGTTCTAAAGCAAGAATATCTGCAAGTAGACAGAAAATCTGCGTTCCTTCTCTCAGCCCTTCCCCCAACCCTGCAGCTCCATTTGCATGACCCACTCCAAGAAATAAAATAAAATTAAATAAAATAAATACCTCTGCAAGAATGCAGATGGTTTTACAGTATCTTCAGAGAAACATGTAAAGCATCATCTCAAAATGTTAAGTCAAATCGATGGACCTTTGCAACTGGCAAACGGCTTCTGGGGGTCTGTGAACTCTGGTGCTAAACGGCGGCGTCCTGGGAGCTTAGGAAAGACAGTTGAGAAGCCAGCCCGATTTCTTTACCACATGAAAGGGAAAGGCAATTCGCTTCCCTTTCTATATACTTCGTCTTCAAAACTTTGTCAGAAGAGAAAATGCCAGGGCTGAGTGGAGTACAACTGTGGGGTCAGTGTTCTGATTGAGGCAGAATTATGGCGAATTATGCCCGTGAGCTGATTTTGTGAAATACAAGCGAGAGCTGGTGTTTAAGCACGGCTGTAAGGGCAGTTGCTAGGAGACCCCGCACACAGCTGATGCCCCCGCTCCGGGCTCGGGCATGCTTTGTCTCAAGAACCCGGCCTTTCCCCGTCAAAGATGACATTAAGTGTAGAGTCTGTCAAAATTTAGGTGGAGGAAAAATTCAGGTGGTCCAAGGCTTGTTTATTGCTTGTGTCAATCTAGCTAGCCTGCCGCCCATCACCCATTAAAGACGGGTTTTGAAAGGGGAAATAGAGCATTGTGCCGGGAACCAAGAGCCTCCGGAAACGCTCAAGGGAATTAGTTACAAATGCAGTTTAAATACTCTGATCTGAAAGGCAGATGGTCTGGGTACCAGTTCCGGGAAGCAGGCGGCCTCAGCTAAGTGATCACTTCAGCGTTCCGAATAGAGGGCCGCCAGTGCACAAACAGAGGGTTCTAAGAGGAAAGGCGCGCGAGTGGAACTTCAGAGCCCGCCGTTTACAAAAACAACCGTTTCAGTCATTTGTGGGAACCGCTTAATAGACTTTTATGAGAAACACACAGGCTTCCAGTTTGTAATTTAGACCCTAGAAATGAGCCGAACGCTGGGGCTGGTAGGAGCTAAGAAGTTCTTCTAGCGCCCCCAACTGGTGGAATGAGGAACCTGCCCCAGTTAGTGGACAAGTTTTCAGTTGTAAAATAATACCAACCTCTGCCGACGCTCAAGGTACTATACCCAGAGAGGAGGAAGTATTTTAAAGCACAGTGAAGAGGAACAATTTTGAATTTTGTGTTTTGAATATTTGACGTACAGGAGCTAGGGACACTATCTGGAGCCAGTCTCATCCTCCTTGACAGTAAATCTTTCTCAGGAGAGTCGTGGTGTTCCCTGATCTTGGGGACCAGGGCAGTCCACAACTCTTTTTGTAGTGCTTGTCTGAGTACAAAGCACATTGTGTGCGTTGGGCCCCTTGATTCTTACAAGTCTGGGAATTGTTCTTACGAGCTGGTGTGCTCAGTAGGCGGAACTGATATGTTTTGTTACAAAGTTTACTTGTAACTGCTGCAGGGCCTCCAGATGAAGGAGTATTTTCCTTGGCCAGCAGCCTCCCAGAAAAGCTAATTGAAATCCCAAAGTGGTTTGAAATTTTATTGCTTTTCTGTGGAAAAAGAAATCCATCACAATTTCCCATATCGGAGAAGCTAGTATGTATTAAGCCTGGTACAGAGTAACTTTCAGAATGTTGGTCCATACAGCCTTGAGAGTACTGAGTTTGGGTTCAAGGAACAGAAGAAAGGAAATAAAAGTTACCCACCAGCCTCAGTCTTAAACTTTACTGCAAAAGGATGTCTTTGGAGAGATGGAGGCCTGTGACTGAGGATGGCTCCTTTGCATCTCCTTATCTAGAACTAAGGGCTCAGAGTCCGTTTCTTTGTTCAGAAACCTCTGCCCCTAAAGAGCCAACAAGGCTCACTCTCTCATGTCCCTTCATTCTAAAAGAAGCCAAACACCGCGGTGGGAGGATGTTCCAAGAGGCTCCTGGAGAGACTGTGTGTCAGCATTAACTTGTTTGTTTAGGGACAAAGTGAGTTCCAAAGGGGATCAGCTCACCCCTGGCCTCCAAGTCTTTCTTCAGAGGTCTCAAACACCACCACCAAGCCAAGATAAGCCTTTCCGTGGTGCTCTGACCTGTGGGAGATTATAAACGTTTACATGTTACAAGGTTACTTTAAGCCAACATATTTTGGGACTATTTGTTAGGTTGGAAAAAAAAAAAAAAAAAAAAGGAACCCAACCTGCCATTTATTTGAAGTTTGAGTTCCATACAACTGTTGGTTCTTAGTTTTACTGATATCTACATTATAAATAACAACAGTAACTTCGATCACAGTGCTAAAACACTTACCTGTTGATACAGAAAACTTTTGGACCAGATCTCCTCTGAAACCCGTCCTACAGCCGAAGCATCTCTGTACAAAGCTTAAACATAAAAACACAAAACAACGACAAACAAACGGTTGCAGTGTGCCCTGATAGTGTACACAGCCAGCCAATGTAGAAGTGTGGCAGAGGAGGGGGGCTTATCAGGCCATCTCAGCGTGCACAGTTGTGAGCCCATCTGCTGGAAAGTCAAGATACATTTCAGGAGTCTGGCTTCTTACGCTGTCTCTGTGGCTGCATTTAACGATTGTAGCCCAGTAGTGTTAAATCCATGTTTAAATGACATAATAAAGCAAGGAGCCATTTGTGAGTAGCTTGTGTGGTAGACAGGCATTGGGAAAACATGCACGTGGGCCTTTGTGCCTGCTGCCTCAGGTCCCCAGGGAGTAGAAGAGGGTCTTGGGGCTACTTGCCTCACCATCATTGTCCTGTCAGGAAGTTCTTCTTACCAAGATCAGAGGACATGTCCGAGACATGTTGTGAAACACTAATGAAAAACACATTGTCTAGGATGGAGTTTTCATTTTTAAAAGCCAAAGAGAGACAGGGTGGGGGTGGGGTGGGTTCTGACAGGTCAGACTAGATGGCAAGAAACATGGTCGCTTCACAGCGCAGTCTCCTGTGGCCTAAGGGATGGATGGCTTTTTGAAGCTGAGTCTAGATAATGACAGTGGGTCTCAGATTGGTTTTTCTTTTTTCATTAGTCCCAATATTCCAGATCTGTTACAATGACTTTGATGGGTGATTTAATTAAACTGCTTTGTTTTTAATTCAAGCAATCTCTGAATTTTATTCTTTGGTTCTTGGATAAATCAATCAACAATTCGCTTCTCTCAGAATAGTAGAAAGAATGTTCTTAATTTTGTATGTTTCTTCACAGAACCTTTGTTTTCTCCAAGTATTTCACAAAGATGCATTAATTTCTTACCTATATGGACCTGGACTTGTAGACAAAAGTTGTGCAAATCAGGTGTTAACAAAATGAGGGTATGGAGGTTGGAGCATGCACAGTTCAGGTGACCCTAGCACGCATGAGGCTGTGCACTCGGTCCTCAGAATACCAACCAAACTGAACCAAAAGAACAGTAGTGGCAGCCATAGTGGAAACAACAAAAAAAACCATTTTTTTTTTTTTAAAGAAAATGAGTCATTTTACTGAAGAAACTTGGAATTTTTTTTTTTTTTTTAAAGCAAAGCAAGGACCCAGGGGCTTAACTGATAGCATTGCTTCTACAAAGCAATGATAACCCCTCTATCTCTGGAGGGAGATCAGGGAGAAAAGGAAAAACTCACAGAGGAATTCACGTGTCTCGGATTGGACTTCTCGAGACAGGAAAGCTGGAGTCTTGCTGGATTATGGGCAGAGATAGAAGTTGATCCCGGGGTTAACGACCGGTTCTCAGGCCTGCCCACATTCTTCAAATGTGCTAGATTTGTTCTTTATGGTCCCACGAGTATGGGGTGGGGGTAAGGGTGGGGTGGGAGAAGCAGGCGTGGGAAGGAGTGATGGTGTTTCTGGAGAGAAGTCACACAATTTCTGAGTTGGCCAATAACTGATTGCATTGAAGTAGCCATGTGGCTACAAGGAATGAGTGCCCCATAGGTGGTGGGAAATGACTGGAACCACGTGCTCCATGCCCAGGGCCAGCAGAAGCTAGAATGTGAAGAAAGCCAAGACTCAGGGACTTGGAGACATTCTGCTGCCCAGCATGGAGCTTAGGGATGAGAGTCCAGAGGACTCTCATAAGCCCATTCCTTTATTCTTCACATGGGTCCAGCCATACTGGTAATTTATGGCAGAGTGTCTTCTATGCTGGTTGTTAAATATTAGTGCTTTAAATATTTTTTCTGCACTTATCACGTCTTCCTGGAAGTCCCCTTACAGGGAAACGCAGAATTCTCTCAAAGACAGTTAATTCCTAGGATAGCGACTACTTATCTAAAGAAACTGCTGCGTATGTGGGTCAGATTAAGTATTTCCGTTTGGAATAAAGTTAAATTGCCCTTTACTTTATTGCCTAGTAAAATGGGGGCTATCTGTAAGAGGGGATCGGATCGATTAAATTGTCACAGAACAGATGTTCTATATGAAATTCAAATAGTTTGTGACTTTGTGAACAAAGTCCATGGGACAGGCAATAGGGAAGAGCCTGAATAATTGACACACAAAACTCTACTTCAGTGGGGATTCTTGGGTGATTTTCCCAGTACTATATTTCCAGTGCCCTGGACAAGTGACTGCCATACAGTAAAGTATTCAGTAGGTATTTGCTCAAGAAGGTATTGGCTGGTAAGTTGAGGCCACCCTCTCATAAGAGTCTTGGTATAAGTTCAATAAAAGCAAAAGGTCCCATAACACACTGGGGACCAGACCCAAGGGCGGCCAATTGGGCACATCCATGTTTCTCACGGCCCCACTCGGTGTCATTTCCGAGGTCCCTGCTCTTGCTCTCACGCTCTCGTTGCTGCCATCACTTGAAAATACGCAACACACACATTTACATTAGTAGACTTGTAAAAGGCTCAGTAAACGCGCAAACATCTGTGAAGCTGACCCTCAGAGTTAAGTCATGGTAACGGATTTGGGGTGGTGAGAACTTTGACTAAGAGTGTGGAGTGGGGGCCTCTGGTGGTCTTCGACGGCTCTGTGGTGGGTCTGGGTATGGAATACACAAATCATTATGAATGGATAAATTTTGTGCTCAGGACTTGCTAGTTTTATGTATTCATGTTACACATCAGTATATCAAGTGAAAAGGCATGCTCATTTGCAATCATGCTCATAGACTTATAAGCCATTTAAAAATTAAAAAAAAAAGAATTCCAAGTTGCAAACACTACAGGGATTTTTGTATCATTTTCTGAACTGCCACAATATGTAAATTGTGGCTGATTTATATTTTAGCTACTGGTTTTCTAATTTTAATGGTGATAAGTAAATAAAATTGAGTCTTTTATTTTTCTCCCTAACTTTTTCTGTTGAAAAACTAACACAGAGGAACTGAGAAAACAAAATAATGAAAAACCAGTAGGTAGCTGCAGATCGTTCATTAAAATTCCCAGCTGCCTAAGTTTGGGCTACGTTTGATTCCCATGTTCTCTCTGTCCCTGTGCCTTCTATCTCTTGCTCTCTGTCCTATTTACATATCTGCACTATTTTAAAACTAAAGTTTTAGAGACATTGAATGTAGTGAGCTCAGTAGTAAAACATGGGCTATGTGAGACCCTGGGTTTGATCCCTAGCACACAGACATACACATAGACACACACACACACACACAGACACACACACACCTTAAGAGGAAATGTTGGACAGCCAATTGATTCTACATCACATTATTCGAGGACAAACACTATTCTTTCACCCAACCCCAAATACCTGACTCCCATGTTTTTCAAACCAACAAGCACATATAAAGTCTGTATTTGTCTTTGTAATTTGTCAAAACACAGTTTTCCCTAAGTGATATGAGAAATCAAATATAAAAGATTCAATGAAGTTCGTTCACTTGTTGCACCCATCTGTTTTGTTTCCCTGGGTTCTTTTTTCTCTAAAATGTTGTCCCCCTCCCCCTAGCAAGCTCCCTCCCTGCGTTTTCATAAGATTGAACATTTTCAAGTCTAAGTTACTGTCAAGGCTCCTGTTTGTTTTTAGATGTGCATAATTAGGCTTGATTTTACAGGCTCATTTCACAAAATCATTAAAGGTTTTCAGCAGCACGTGTATCAACAACTGAAACAAATTCTCATTTTTGGCTATTAGTTAGTGAGACTAGGACACCGCAGCTCCAGCCAGGCACCAGATGTTTCTGTTGGGGAGCAAACATCAAGGGCATTAAGAGCTTTTTAAATCTTACACTTTCACTTTGGTCTTGTAAGAAATAATTGTGACACTTCATGCTCGGAAATGTGTCACAGGAGCCTCTCCTCTCCTCGACACCACGCACTGCGGAAGGGGACTGCTGACGTAGCTCTAGTTTAAAGGACCTGAAAGCCCAGTGACAGCCTGGGAGGGTATTTTGAAGTTTGAAATGATCCCTATATAAATAGAACGGATCAGCATAACTTTGGGATAAAATTAGCCGGCAGTCTGTGGACTCTGCAGCCTTGCCTGTGTGCTGGGTTCTGCTCTCCTGATAAATCAGTGCTCAGCTTCCTCAAGGCGCACAGCATGGACGGCAGCACTGCCCCTGTCAGCAAGGCTGGAGCTGCCAAGTTAGTTAAGAAAAATTTCCTGGAGGCTCTAAAGTCAAATGACTTTGGAAAACTGAAGGCTATTTTAATCCAGAGGCAAATAGATGTGGACACGGTGTTTGAAGTTGAAGACGAGAACATGGTTTTGGCATCTTACAAACAAGGTAAAAAAAAAAAAAATGTAGAGGTGTAATTGTGAGATCGATATAACATGGATTTTTAGGTCAGTAGGTCAGTTTTTGTCTTTAAAGCAATCGTTCTTAGTGTGTATGTATTTGTTTTTGTTTAGACACTGTTTCTAATTTTAAAAAATCTTTCCTTCTCTTTAAAGCTGGAGTGCATTTGGGCTAGTTTGCATGTTATACACACAGATTTCTGTCTATGTATATTTCTGTTTATTGCTCTTTTCCATTCTTGTGCTTGGAATTTGGGATCCTGGGTAGTTGCATTTGTCATTCACGCTGTGTTTAGGACTTCTCTTGTGGCTGTGGTGGTATAGAATAAAGAAAATCTCTCCGACTCTGGTTAAAGACTGCTGAGTCGTACGTGGGACAGTGAGGCTGCTGGGGTCAGGCTGCTGATTCTTTGCTAACAGCCACTTACAGATATACCATCTCTATGTCCGTGTGGATGAAAAAGGGGGCTCTCTTTTCCATTTAGAGAGTTAATGAATGGAGAAAGCCATGCCATAGGCACTTTCATGGTCTGCATCATTTTAATGGGTTTCAGTGCAGAAACAAAAGCCGAACTCAAAATACCACAAAGTTAACTTCTATTTTTTTTTCTTTTCTGCTGGGCTACAATAATAGATGAAAAAAAATGAAAAATTAAAATTCAGTATATCCGCTTTGTACCAAAATAGGAAAACAACAATTACAACAGAAAATTATCTTTTTTTTTCCCCCTGAAATTCCTACTTAATAAATCAGAACTAGATTAGCACACTCATCCCGATTTCTCAAATCAACTAGCTAATGGGAAAACTTAAATAGTTAGACCCTCTGGTGAGCATACTGCAGAGAAATATTGTGTTCACCTTTGCTTCTGCCTAAAGAAAATAGGGTGGGAAAGTCTCGGGGAATAGAGGTGGGAGGAGTTCTGTTCAAGTTCTGATTATAAATCTGATTTCTATTCATACAAAACCGTGATTGTCGCCAATTTCCAGATACAAATGCTAATAGCATTTATTTCTACCTAATTCCCTGTCAGTTCTGAGGGTAGTGTAGAATAGTTGAAGCCAGTTACTGCATTTTTGATTTGTGCTTTATGATCAATTGTCACGGCTGTTTTGTCTGAAAAAGGAAGGAGTCTAATTGTTTTTTTTTTTTAATTATCTTTTTTTTTTTTTTTACAAAGTTGAAGGGATTCTGTGGAAGGAAAAATTATATGCTATTGTACTTAGATGGCATCTTATGACTTTATTTAGTGACACTGTGGGGAGGTTAAGCATATTTTAAAGAAACTTGTATGTGTGCCACATACAATAGGAATCAGATTGAAGCCAGTGGCTAATCTATTTGACACTGGGTAGCAAAGAACACCTTTTCTTATTTCCCAGGCAGGTAAACCCTGCAGATGGCAAAAGGGCTCCGAAGTTCTGAGAAAGGGAACTTGGAGGTGTGGGCTCTTGGCACTGAGTTCTGTTATTTCTCATAAAATCATAAAATCCCTAAATGAGGGAAAAAAAAAAGAAAGAAAAAAGATAAAAAGAAAAAAGAAAAAGAAAAAAAAACTGTATTTTAAATTCTTCTGGTCAAAATAAGATAATTCCTATGGTCCATGTGGAACTAACTTTTTATTTATGCTAATGACTGTTTTCCTAGCATTCTGACTACGAGATGTGGCTTTCAGTTGGGGGCAGAATTTTAAACCATCCCCCAAGGAGAGGAAAGAACCCCAGTCTTCCGTAGATATCCATCTGGAAATAGCAGGACTCCGGGTTGTGTCTTCAGGGCTGTCCAGGAAGCCAGTGTGTACATGTGGACACTGTGTATTAGAAATCACTTTACTCTCCATTTACTGCGAATATGTCAGGCTCTGCCTCAGCCCCAAGTCTAGGGTAAAAACCCCACTTTCTTGAAAGTTACTGGAGACTTTTCTAAGGTGCCTCCAGCTGTGCCACCGGCTCTCTCACTGTGGAGGGCAACAGCGGAGGCTGTGAATAGAAGCCTGGCTTCTGGTGCAATAAAGGAGATCTAAGTGGAGGTATCAGTGTCCCACCTCACAAAGGAATGCTCCGAACAGTGTGGACCGAGGGGTCTACAGCAGGGTAGTTAATTGGTCACTCAGCTCCTTCTGAAGTTTGTCTAAAGGACGGGAGCCGCCTCCCCGTGGTCCTGAAGGACCTGTGGCTGGAGTACTGTTTCTGAGACTCTTTTTTTTTTTTTTTTAATTAAGTAAAAGCAGACTTTTGGATGTTACTCTCTGATTTTTTTTTTTTAAGTACGTGGAAAGGCTCCTAAACTGAACAAGAAACTCCTGAAAGTGAACAAGAAACATCTGCAAAACTCCCCTGTGAGGCATGATTCTTTTTTTTTTTTTTTTAAATAAAAGAAGTGAAGAAGCTTCATCCCCCTCATCCAGTTTCAGAAAGGAAACATAGCTGTTTATTCTCAAAGAGTTGGGGAGGGGGTGTCTTCACTTGGTTTTCATGTAATAAACGAAACAGAGTATAAAGCAGGCCACAGATGATGGCCACCTTGAAATTTTCTTACGTAAATGATAATGAGATCCAGTATTCAACAGTTGATTATCCTCAGGGGGCCGAGCTGGTCGGCAATCAACCCTTAACCCATCTTAGTTTCCTCGGAAACACCCTACATCCTTTTCCACAGGATTCAAAAGTGGTTGAATTTGTTCCTAAATATCCCATGTCATGTCAAGACTGGCCTGTGAGTGTGTTTGGAAAAGTAAGTCGGAGCTCCACTGGCAAAGAGATCAACTTAGACTGTAAATATCCCTGGATTCTAATCAGAAGTGCACCAAGTGTCCCAGTAGTTGAAGGGTGATCCCCACAAAAGCCAGCATGCATTCTGTGAGGTGTGCAAAGTGGAGGTGCTGGGTTAATGCCTCCTTCCTCCTTGCTGTTCTGAGTTCTTCTCCTTGAGAAGCTTCCAGTGAAGGCGGCACCTACAGTGCTCTCCACAGTAATTCTCGGTGTGTGCCAGGGGTTTACCAGCACCCAACAGTTAATTCTTGAGGTTACCTCTCACTCTTTCCCCACACCCTGTTATTTTCAGCTTTATCATGAAATCATCAGATAAAATCCCAGCTTGTTAATTAAAAAAAAACCCACTTTTCTCACGTTGTAAAGCTAACTAACACTTTATTTTAGGCATTATTTACTGCACTCTCGGCGCGCACCCGCACACACACACACACACACACACACACACGCTAGTGAGCCACAGTGTGTTGTGGATCAGGAGACATTTTCTCCTTCGACCATGTGAGCTGCAAGTCTCAAGCTTGGTGGCAAGTGCCAAACTCAGCCGTCTGGACAGCCCCAGACAGTCACCTTAAAATACAACCACACAAAGAAGTCAGGAATACCCAAGGGAAGTTTTCACTACCAGATGTGACTAACAGTTGAATAGTTAAGGGACGTCGTGACATAGTTTATTCTGAGACAAGTAGAAAAATATTAACAGTAACATCAAATGAGGGAGAAACCTCCAAGGCTTTCCGTCATATTCTTTCCATCTGGCAGCCTCTGGACTGGAACCATGGATGGACAAATGCCTTCAAGGCCATTTTTACTGCTTTCCCCAGCTCTCCATCCCGGCTCTTCTGCAGATGTATGAGCTCTGGTTCCCTGAGACAGGCAGAATGTCAAACCTGTCTCTGGTACGAAACTCCCTAGTCACCAAGGTTAACGAAGAGCCATTATTAATCAGTGTAGTGCATTTTAAGTACTTCATTTATGGCCCACAGCCTCTTCCGATCCTTTTCATGGCAATCCTACTTTTTTGTTGTGTGTGAATTAAAATAACCAATGATTTCATTTGAAAACTTTCTGGCAGGTAGTCTGTATTCCTATGTAGCAGCTGATGTCCAAATGTCCTGAATGCTTTTTATTCCTAACCAATTTTCTTTTTATAGAAATTAATTTTCTTGTTTTTCTTTTTATTACTGGCCAGGGTTGGAGGGGTGGGGGTGGGGGGGTGCATTCCCCTTTCCTACTTGCTTGAAAAAGTTTCTCCTATTCACCTTGAACCTCTGAGAATTATCCTGAGAATGTCGGCTATTAAAGTAGTAGCCTAGAATTGTGCTCGTGTCTATAATCTTTCAGGGCCGTGTAAATACGTGGACATGGCCCGAGCAAATGTCTGCTAATCCAGCCAGAGCAGTGTGTGCAAGCTTTGGAGACAGCCAGAGGCTTCTCCAGTGTGGGAGCTGATAATGGCTGCGGAACCTGGGCTCAGCCTTCGTTTAACCAGAGCTGTGCGCCCTGTCCAAGCACCCTTCTCTCCCCTTCTCACCCTTCTCTTCACTCAAGGTTCTTGAGTGAGGAGGCGTCCTGCCTCACCTTGCAGGCTTAGCCGACCCCAGACCTCAGTTTCAGATTTAAACGAAGTGCCCGGAAGTGCGCACGCAGGAGTTAGTTCTGCATCGTTTTGTAAGGGTAAAACTGGAAAAGTTTCTTTAGAACTTTTAGCCCTGTGTGGTGAACTGCACACCGGAGGGAGCTTCTGGCAGATTTAGGGCAGACTGAGAGTTGAGAGTTGAGACTTGAGAGTTACTTTTTTGTTGTTGTTGTTACTTTTAAAGTTCTTTCTTACAGGTACATATGATATGGCTAAACATATTCTCCTCTGGCCCCGCCCCATCCTCCCTGTCTTCCCTCGTCCCATCAATCTCGTTTGTTCCCCTGAATTATTTCATTTTAGTCCACTCAGTCTGTACACACATGCAGAGGTACTGTATGGGATCTAGGGAGCACAGACGGGAGCGAAGAGCACTGCCTTGCTGAGACTGGCTTGCTTGCTGTGATCCTTCCCAGTCCTATCCATCTTCTGCAAACGGTGTAACTTTATTCCCTTCTACTGCTGAAAGAAAGTTCCACGGTGCTTAAAAAGTATTACATTCCCCTACTCTGCTCTCCTGCTTCGCCACAAGTTAGCCAGTCACAGGGACACGTGCAAGTGGTAGAGAGCTCGGCCTCTGCCACCAGCGGTTATATGAACTAGGGCGTGTTCCACTATTTTGCCCCTACCCACACTACGCATCCCTCATGGAGGCTCTGCCAGGACTCTGAGTGCCCTGCATGCAGATGCCAAGTGTATACAAGAGTACATGTATCATGGCGTAAGGGACGGCAGCCAGGGCCGTGAATGGCACAGATCCCTGTGTGTGAACCTTGGATTGGGTGGGTGGGTTGGTCGGTGGGGTCAGAGTGGAGTTTGAGCATAGGGGATGGCGCTGCTTCTGTCTTAACCTCTTTTCAGTTGAGCCCTTTGCTGAAGCCAAGCTCTCCTGAACCTGAGTTTGCAGCTTGCAGACAAGGAAGTATGGAAGATGAGTGGCTTTCCCCAGAGGGAGGCAGCACCTTCTTGAGACCCCCATCCACCCCCACAAGGCCTTAGTCTTTCTCTTCCTCTCCAGCCTGCCCCTCTCTGCAGTCTGAACACACAGTACAGGGGCATCTGGCCTGTGCAGAAGGGCATAGAGCAGTGCCTTCTAAAGGTAGGTATTAGAAGCAAATCACATGCTCCCAGCATGCTGTAACCACTGGTAAGTGAGAGAGAGAGAGAGAGAGAGAGAGAGAGAGAGAGAGAGAGAGAGAGTAGGTACGTGCACAGGAGAAAATTCTGATCTTTTGACATATCAACATGAACAAATAGCACATCAATGGGCACGCCTCAGCTCTGGTTTCAGGAGCTCATATGACCTCAGATCTGGTGCTCTGTAAGATGGAGCCTACTTATTTCCCTACTTACTGGAGAACCTGTGCTCCACCCATTTTAAAGGTGGACATCTTGCTAAGGATGCTCTTTTCTCTGCTCAGTGCAGCTGGCTTTCCTGTTTTGCTCTCTAGACCCTCCCAACCCCACCTCCAACTCTACCTCCAAAGTTCTGAAGTGAAGATTAAAAGCAGACATAAGCATATCCCAAGCCCTAAGGCTTCCACAGTTCTCACTCAGGCCCTTAGAGACAGCAGTAAGGTCCTTTCTCCCAGATACACAGATTCTACAAAGAGGAGGTGGGTTGTAGAAGCAGTTTTGTTTTAGGCTTGGCAGAATTCCAGGATCCTGTGGTCTGTGAGCCTGGTTCCCCAGCTAACAGCTATGATTACGGGAGACACACACACAGAGATGCAACTGACTTTTTTGAAAGCCACGGGTGAGTGAGTGGTCGATGTAATAAGTGTGCAAAGAGCACTCTTTCGGTGCTGCTGGAAGTTTAGGAGGAGGAAGCACCGTAAGCAAACGGCACATTTCCATGCCAGCAACGTGGCATGCTGCAGACACATTCAGGAGCAGCCTCCCTTCTTTGTAATCTGTACCGCAGGCTTAGCGCTAAACCTATACCGTTTCCACAAAGTCAAATACAGATGGAAGCCTCACGCGGCAGATAGCCCCAGTCCGTGAGATTGGACTGAAGCAGATGATTTGTGGCTCTAGCAGGCAGTCTTCTCATCCGGAAAATGAGAGGCTTGGGCATCATGATCTTCCCTCCAGTGCCAGCATCTGTTTCTCTGATTTTACATCAAAATGGCCTTCTCTTCTCGGCTTCTTCTTCTTTTATTATTAAGATATTTATTTACTTTACACCCTGATCACAGCTTTCCTTCCATCCTCTCCTCCCAATCCCTCTCTCACCTCCCCCACACCCATCCCTCCTCCTCTTCTCAGAAAATGGGAGGCCTCTCATGGATATGAACCAGCCTTGGCATATCAAGTCGCAGTAAGATTAGGTACATCTTCTGTTGAGGCTGGACAAGGCAGCCCAGTTAGGGGAAAGGGATCCAAAGGCAGGCAGTGTAGCCAGAGACAGCCCCTGCTCCAGCTTTAGGAGTCCCGCATGAAGACCCAGCTGCACAGCTGTTACATATGTGCAGAGGGCCTAGGTCCGTCCCATGCACGCTCTCTGGTTGGCAGTTCTGTCTCTGTGAGCCCCTACGGGCCTAGATTAGTCGATTCTGTAAGTTTTCTTGTGGTGCCTTTCTCCCCTGTGGCTCCTTTAACCCTTCCTCCCTGTCTTCCATAGGATTCCCCAGCTGTGAGTCTCTGCATCTGTTTCTATCCGTTGCTGGGTGAAACCTCTCTAATGACAGTTACGTGAGGGTCCTGTCTGCAAGTAGAGCAGAGTATCATTAACAGTGTCACGGGTGGGCTCTCTCTTATGGCACGGGTTTCAAGCTAAGCCAGTCATTAGTAGGTCATTCCCTCAAAAACGGTGTTTTCTTAGCCTGCTTTCTACTGTTTTGTTTTATTATTTTTTTCCAGAATCATTTTTCCCCCTATGCAGTTGCAGGCATGAGTTTTCACTCATTTGCAACATGACAGTGCCTGATGTGTGCCACTAATAAGCAGGCAAAACACACTTCAGTTTGCAGGCTCAGAACTAGCTCCTTTCTAAGCAGGTGGAGAAACTGCCATTTCAAGTTGCTAGTTGAGGAATGGTGATGATGGAAGGTCAGTATGGGCTGGGCATGGTGGAGTATTCCTGTAGACCCTGTGCCAGAGAAGCTGAGGCAGGAGGATTGCTGTGAGTTCAAGGCCCACCTGGACTACACAGTGAGACCCTGTTCCAAACAGCTGAATCAGAAGGGAGACAGAACTTTTTTTTTTCTTTTTTAAAATTTATTTATTTATTGATTACAGTTTATTCACTTTGTATCCCAGCTGTAGCCCTCTCCCTCGGCCCCTCCCAATCCCACCGTTTTAAGTAATGAGAATAATTTGTCTAAGATCTTAGTTTTAGGAACCATTCTCTTGATGATTTGTGCCTATTCAGTGGGTACAGCTGTGTGTGCAGTTGTCTTGGCTGCTAGGAAGTTCAAAAAAACAACTTTAAAATCCTGTTGTAGTGTAAGCACAGAATTTATACTTTGTGGACCTCTCTTGTTTATGCTTTTTCTCCTTCATCATTATTTTGTAGATCATTAAAAGAATCTTGGATAAGCCAGGTGTGATGGCACACACCTGTAATCCCAAACTCAGGGAGACAGAGGCAGCTGGATCTCTGTGAGTTTGAGGCCAGCCTGTTCTACAAAGGGAGTCCAGGACAGCCAAGGCTACAGAGAAACCCTATCTCAGCCCCTCCCACCACCCCCCCCACACAAAATCTTGGATAAAATTTTGTGATTTGTCCAAATATTTTTTTTTTTGTTTTAAGAAAGAAATACTGGATAAACCAACAGGCTGGCAAAAATATTGGTGTGAAAAATTAAAAAACAATCAGATCACAAGTTGTAGAGGGGATGAAGAATGGGCATGAAAAAAATATAAGCTTGTAATTGAGAGCTTTGAAATGATTCAAATCAACTTAAAACGACTTGAAATAAAATATATATATATATATTTAAAGTGGCTCATGTGACGTAGCCTGATCCATTTTCCCTTCAGTTTTAGAACTGCGGCCACAGTAAAAGAGCTTGTAAAAATGCTCACAAAGTGGAGACACGCCGGGCGAAAAGTCAAGCTAAGTTCCCTTCTTTTCCTTTTCCAGGCTATTGGTTGCCCAGTTACAAGCTGAAATCCTCCTGGGCAACGGGCCTGCACCTCTCAGTCTTGCTTGGTCACGTGGAGTGCCTGGTGGTGCTGCTGGACCACGATGCCACCATCAACTGCCGACCCAACGGGAAGACCCCTCTGCATGTGGCTTGCGAAATGGCCAACCTTGACTGCGTGAAGGTTCTCCTCGACCGCGGCGCCAAGCTCAACTGCTACTCCCTGAGCGGACACACCGCTCTGCACTTCTGCACCACGCCGGACTCCATCCTCTGCGCCAAGCAGTTGGTGTGGCGAGGTGAGGCTTGGCGAGTGGCCGGTGTCGTGTCCATACACTCGCGGTTTGCTGGGTGGGTTAGTACACACGTGGTTTGGGGCCTTGCTCACCCCTCCCTGCCTCAGGCGATTTGATAGGCATTTCCAGCACCTTCAGCCTGATCGAGGATGAAGATCAACACGCGCATGGGTTTTCACACATGTTGTTGCTGGTGGTTTTATAGTGTACGGGTGTTTCCCGCTGAGGTCATGCAGTGGGTATTACATTGAAATCTTAACTTGGACGTATAAGAAATGTTTAATTTTCACAGTTACTTAATATGCTTACATAGCCTTTCCTATGCATCAGGTAATGTGGTCACAGAGAGAAAACACTTCCTTCTCCCGGTTTATATGCATATGCAGGTGTATGCATGAATATCCGTGTATGTGTACATATTTCAGCAGAAGGGGATATAGCATTAGCAAAATAAATTTTAATTATAAAAGTGGGGAAGTGCTATCAAGGAGAAAACAGCACCTATGTTAAGAGTAAAGTTTATACAATGTTAGGTATGTAAAGTTTATAAAATAGCAAAGACTTCTCGGAGCCCATCAGTTGTTTTAGATGTCAAGCAGTATTTCATGCAGGCGTGCAATGCAATTTATACATGCCTCAGTCAAGAACTTACCATCTTTGGAGAACCATGAATATAAGTACTTGCATGTAGATTCCTATAGCTGAACATATTTTTATTTCCTTGTAATAAATATCTAGAAGAAAGAAGACGAGAAGGATGGTAGATTTGTAACACAGTGAACCCTGCTTCTCGAAGTGGCTGTCTCATTTTGTATTTCCACCAGCAATGTATGAAAACTCCAGTCACCTGCTATTCGTGCCAAAAGTGATCAAGTAAAATAGTTTACTTTATCTTAAAGCAAAGACACTTTAAGAGGAAAAAGGTTTGCTCTCTAATGAGTATGTAGTATCGTGTCATTGTGGTTTTAATGTGACTTTTCTCAGCATCATAAGTTTATCTGACAGGCATATATTCACTTTGGAGAAATATCAGTTCATGTCTATTTCTCCTTTTTAATGAATGAGCTGCTGTCTGCAGTTTGCATGTAATCATATCATCTGTTTCTACCCCTCCCCCTCTCTCCTTTTCCTGTCTTTTCCTATTTCATTCCCTCCTGTTCCTCTCCTCTCTTCTCTGCTCTCCTCTTTCTTTCTTTCTTTCTTTCTTTCTTTCTTTCTTTCTTTCTTTCTTTCTTTCTTTCTTTCTTTCTCTCATTTCTCTCTCTCTCTTTTTCAATACAAGATCTCACTAGCGATCCAACCCATGCAGTTCTGGAACTTAAGAGTTCTATCACATGGGAGACTGAGACAGGAACATGACAGGTTTCAGTCCAGTTCCTGCTATAAAATCATTGAGAAATTATCTGAAAAACACAAGAATAAATAACATAAATAAAAAAAAATGAATCTAGACAAAGTCATGATAAATGCTAACATTCAAATAACCAAAACATAAGCAGGAGCCAGTGAAACAGGGTGGAGTGTGCTGATGGGAGCATCGGGGACCTGAGCCTGCTTTTGGTAACACAGGACTAAGAAGGAGGTGAGTTCAGGGAGCAGGGACTAGCCAGCTACAGGGAAAGCTATTAGTTAAGTGAGCTATTCCTGAAATTAGGTGACAGATCAACACCAACAAAACGAAAGAGCAAAACTAAACAAACCAGAAAACAACAACAACAAAATAGTTTGATGTTGTGGCGCTGAAGACAGATTAGATTAGGGAGGGTGTAAATGGGTGTTGGGAAGTAAATGTGCTGATAGCTGTTGAGAGCAGTTTGCCTGGAGAAGCAGTGTAAGAACAGGGGGACACTGTCCACAGCTGGGACACCAAGGGAACTGCAGGGACACCAAGGGAAAATTGCTGAGGGTGGACACAATGGGATTACTTTAGTAATCTTTCAAGGATCCAGTTTTCCAAAGTTGAGATAGGATGAACTCTGCAGATGGCCGGACATATCTCCATTTTTAGTAAGTGTGTCGTAAAGGATGTTTGTCAGTGCCAGAGCAGATTTGACGATGCTAAGGTGAGGCTATTCAAATCTGGTGTGCTTCCCCTCAACTATGCTGAGGCGAAGTCATCAGCTAAAAATGAGGGGGAGAAAGGGAGGTAGACATTTCTGTGAGAGTGGGGAAGAATGCAAGAATAAATTCACTCAGGAAGTGTAGCAGGACTACTGAGGTCCTAAAAGATGCTTTTCAAACTGTAGGAATGAAGGGGGCCCATCAGCCTGGCTGAGGCTTCCTGAGGAGGGAAGGGGAGGGGAGGGAAAAAGAAAAAGAAGGAAAGAGAGAGGGCAAGGGGGAGAGACAGTGAGAGAAGAGCAAGAGGCAGGGAGACAGAGAGAACAAGAGGGAGAGACAGGGAGTCAGAGAGAAAAACAGAGTCAGAGAGAGACAGAGAGACAGAAAGGGAGGGAGACAGAGCAGGGGAGGAATGGATCCGTGTTACAAACTCACTCAGTCCCTCTGTCCTGGACACCTCCACATGTTATATTTACTTCCTTATTCGAATTAGATACGGTTTAGATTTTGCTGATCTCTTAATCAGCTTACACTTTAGATTTTGCATCATGAGAAATTACGGATTTGTTAGTCTGTAAGCAAGGACAGTAGGATGATAGGGACACACTGGAACACGCAAGGAGCGAATGCTCCGCCCCCACACTCTCATTTCCTATTTTTAAATGTTCAGAGTTTCACACACGTATAGAATGGAATACGATGTTGCCACCATCTAGTTTCATCTTTTAAACCTCCCCCAATTACCCTTAACATATTCCCCTACCAACTTCAAGTCCTTCCCTTCCCCTTCCTTTTAAAATAATTCACGAAGCCCAATGAGTGCGCTCATATAAGTGTGGGTGTGGGGCCATCTACTGGAGCCTGGGCTGCCTTGCAAGCACTGCATCTCCAAGAATGAGTCTTCCATCAGCTACTGAGAGCTCCTCCGGAGCTGCAGATACACACTGGAGGGAATCTTGCTTGCACAATCTTGCTCTAAGAGATCCCACTTCTGTGATTAGAGATTCAGTTTAGACAAAAAGCCTTTTGATCTGGGGCTGCTATTTATTCCCAGCCTCAAACTCAAGCTTTAGCTGTCCACTGCGAACAAGGCTATTCAGAGGGTCGCAGAGAACAGAAAGAGAACAGAAGCGGCAAGCTGAACACATTTAGCCTGAGTTCGGGACTGGGCCGGGTCGCGTCCTGCGGGCCTTTCAGAAAGCTGTCACACATCCACTTGATGCTTCCGTGTTAGAAGTTCTGATGAGGAAGGAGATAATTATACAATCTGTGTACAAAATTATACAGCTTGTATACTGTATGTTGAAATTTCCAAACTTTCCATATTACACATACACACCTACATGTGTATATGTATGTGAAATCTTAAGAAATCTCTGATTTACTTTCACCACCACAGAATCACGTGCTATTACTGAAAATTGTAAGAATACTTGTCTTCTTAGAATATTTTGTTATGCTGTCTGCATCTCATGCACACATTAAATGATGGATAAAAGTGTTCATTTATAGGGACAGGTTCTATTTATCTATCATTATCTATCTATCTATCTATCTATCTATCTACATAGGATCTCACACTGTAGCTCTGACTGACCTGGTAGTACTCAACCTAAGGTAGCCTCCAATTTGTAGGAATGTTCTTGTCTCAGCCTCTTGAATGCTGGGGCTACAGGTATAGGACACCAGACTTGGTTACTGTTATTTTTTTTTTAAATAGCCTTTTATAGTAAGGTATAAACTGTATAGAAATACTTTTCTAAAAGTTACATAAGGCATATAGTATTATAGGAAGGTGTAAGCTGCATACATATATTTTCCTAAAAATTACACGAGACTATTCATGTCAGGAAATAATACCTGCTGTTCATCAAAAGTTATGTTAGCTAATATTTAACAGTATCTAAGTAACTTTTTGTAACCTTTGTTTACAGCACGTGTGTCCACATGTGTGTCATATTGTTATTGTGTAGAGATCAGAGGGCAACTGTTGAAAGTCAGTTGTCTCCTTCAGTCATGTGGGTTTATCATGTACCTGTTGAACTATCTCTCTGGCTCCTAAGTACAATTTTTTAAAAGGCACATCTATAAATGAAGACCCTTAGCTTTAGGCCACTTAACCCCAGGCTGTCCTTTGACTTGGTATGGAATCGAGGATGATCTCAAACTTCTGTTTCCCCTGCCTCTACCACCCAGATTCTGTTATTACAGGTGTGTGGGTTTATGCAACGCTGGGTCTCATGCATGCCAGGCATTCCACAGACGGAGCTACAGCTCTAGCTCTCTCTGCCTGTTTGGAAGTAGGGCATCTGGCAAGTAGGAATTGATAGAAAAACAACATTGCAGATGAAATAATTATGGAGGTTTCCACCTCCCCCCCCCCCGCCATTTCTCTGGATGAAGGAAAAGCAGGTTGTGGGCCAGTTCTCTAGTCTGGAGATTCCAGGAGAGTCTGAGGAACCCTTCATGCTTCTCTGGGCATCTTTATGTCCTCAGCCGAGGGGGTCAGCACCTGCTAAACAGTCCTTGGTCGGAGGACAGCTCCAGAAGCTTGCACCCTCTGTCATCCATTGTGCAAACTGTCATATTCACAGCTCATGAAAGGGAGATTCTGGCTCGTTTCACCCCCTCCCACGCCCCCACCCCACCCCTGGGGAATTCAGCTGAGGGCTTGTAGGTAAGCACTTTGGGGAAGAAGTCACACACAGCTCTACATGACTGGACAGACACAGGCAAGGAAAATAAGGGAGGCTAACATGAAACTCAGAGGCCAGAGAAGTCCATTAGAGGAAGAACCAGTGCCATGGCAACTGAAAACCGATGTAATTTCATTTGCTATTTAATGGGCTCTTTGTGGGAAAGTGCTCTTTGTGGAAAAGGCTAATTGAGTCCAAAAAATTGCATGCAATTTTCTCTTAAAGGATTTTGTCCTGTTTTTCACTGTTGCAGAGCAGGCTTTGTCCCAAGCTGGATTTTGCCTGCTATTTTTCTGTTTGCCTTTCTACTTAATGCCGCCATCTTCTGGCCTTTGTTTCCTTTGGTATTAGTATAATGGCGTTCATCAGTTGAGAGGGCTTATTTACCTCGGCAAAAACGTCTGTTCTTTGGTTCCTGCATTTCCCTATGAATAAAGAGAGTCAGGTCAGGTTTGGCTGGCTCCTAAGCAATACAGCATTTCCATCCATCCCCTTTCCTAAGAGTAAAATGAATGCTGCTTGCTTTGCGCCACAAGAAGCAAATCCCGACAGTAGGAGGAAAATTTGTTACCTGAGGAAAGCTATAAAAATTCAAATGGCTTCTAACAGAATGTGGCAAAAGGGGCAATGTAAAGAAGACCCTGCCTTTAAAAGGCCTAACCCTTGCTCCTGAGTGCCATAGCCACACAAGCCACACACTTAGGAGAGTCCCTCACCAGTGAGGCCCTCATTTTAATAAGGAAGCAGACACATACCTGCTGGACAGACCTCTCCCTCCCCACCTCACTGCTCTCAACATGTGTGCTGTGCACTGTGATGGCACAAATATGTAACTAATAAAAATAGTAAAAATGAAAAACAAGGGAAAAATTTCTCATTGCACAAGAGAGAAACAGAAACAGTGAGTTACAGGCAATGACATTCGTGACCACCCCTGCTCAGAGATCTTCCTCCGTCAGATGGCGGAGAATATCTCTCAATTCCCAATGCTGCCTTCTTTCACCTTGTCTCCTATGCTTGAATGAAAGAACTGAAATAAGCTGGGGGAGGGGGGAGCCCTATCTCATCTCCATTAGATAGCAGTTTCTTCAGTTCTGTTGTATCCCTTAGAGAGAATCACGTCATACTTGTAAGACACAGCGCTGAGCAGGCTCGGTGGTAGTGGAATGTTCAGAGAAATCCCCTTCAGAATCAAGGCCACTTTCTCCACATCTCTTCATCTCTGTCCTGGGGGTCTTAACAGAAATAGGAAAGAGAAAGAAATAATGTATGCAGAGCAAAATGAAGGGAGAAACGTGCCATTATTTCCTACAATTATGTTTGTCTACATAAAAAAAAAAAAGAAAGAAAGAAAGAAAAAAAAAACCTTGAGAAAATCTACCATTGAATGGTTAGGACTAATAATTGAGCTTAACAGTTGTCCAGCAACTTCATTATCTCACTAAACTTCATTATCTCGCTAACAAGTCAATTATATTTCTACATACCAGAAACAAGCAGTTAGCAACTGTAGTATAAGAAGATGATTTATAATGTCATAAGAAATTGCAGAAATCCAGAAGATGTATGCGGTAAAGAAGATGGAAGAATATGTTCCTTGAAAAACATTAAGATATTATATTCAAGGTTCATTATGAAAAATGCAGTACCCATTTTTCCCCTTAAAGGCAACTGCTTTTACTTCTCTACTTTGATTGATTGCTCTGGTGTTTATATATTGCCAAATAACTATCATTTATTTATATGTAAAAATGGAGAAGATGCAGCAATATAAGCTTTATGATAATCAAAATGAGAGTGGCGTGATTAAAACATATGTCTTATCCCTTTTTTGAGGAGGCTCCTACAGGTCCCCAGTGCAGTTTCATTATAACCAGGAAGCTTGCTACAAACTAGGATAACAATACCTTCTTATCATTATCTTGTCACATTTTTGCTTAGATTTCTATGTACTCATTGATGTTTTAAGCCTAATTTTGCTATACGTTTCATTTTTTTTACAAAAGTATTTAACTTCAGTGAGTATTTTAATCAACTTCATTTTTCTGCGAGCGGGCGGGGGGAGTCCCTTCAGTCTTGTTCCCCTCAGCTCTGGCAACTGCTGTTGCTGTTACCCTCGGGACCTTTCCTTTCCATCCTGGTCTCCCTCCTCTCTTTAGGTCAGATTCTACCCTCTGCAAATCATGCCTTTTAAAATCTTAGTTTGTTGCTTTTTTGAGCTGTCCACATATCCTTTACAAGAGAGCTGAGAAATCATGCTGGCTATCATAAACGCCACTCCGTGCATTTGTTCTTCCCTGACTGACAGAGAAACCCAGATTCGTAATTACTTCCTTCTAGCATCATAGAAGCATTCCCCCACAGCCTCTGCTTTTCAAGATGCAGCTGGAAAATCTGAAGTCATTTTGTTTTCCAGCCTTTACCTATTATATTCTTTCCTGGAGAGTTTAGGGTTTTTCCCTTTACCCCTGTTCTGAAATTTCACAAAGGTTTGCCAAGATGCATTTGTTTTTACCTATTTTCCTGGGTCCTTCTAACCTCTGAAATACTTCTCTATTTTGAGAAATGTTCCTGAAGGTTTTTCTGCATGAATTCTTTCCTGCTTTTTTTTTTTAATGTCATCTTTTGCAAATTAGTCCCCTAGCTTTGATCCTGTGACTGTTTTCTGCTGCTTTCCTGTCTTATCCATCTTTACCTTTGTGCTTGCTTTCTGAAAGGATTGCTGCAGACTGGTGCGTTGTCTTAGAATCCTTGGCTGTCTCCCTGCCTCTAAGATGGAATGACTGAAATCTAAGTGAAGTTTATAAATTATTAGTTTCACTCATTCTGAGGGATTTGGCTAGATTAGTCATTGAGGTTTTTTTGTTTTTGTTTGTTTTGTTGTTTTCCTAGTTAGATTCCCCAAAGGAAAAAATCTAACTAGCTTCTTCCTATAGGCTCAAGGTCAAATTGCCAGTATTCTAAGCGTTTGGTCACAGGTAGTGAAAACATAGTAAACATACCTGCACAAGATATTGCCTGCTCTTTTTTGCAGAGCTACAAGGTGCTCCTGTGTGAGTTTGAAAAGAGCCGTCTATTCTGAAGTCCATTTACCATGAGCACCACTAAAGCTGCACATTATGCTCTAGAATCCTACAGGACACTGTCATATTCTTAGAGGACATTGTAGGTTTCTTTGATCGTACTTATATACTTAGAGTGTACTTGTTCTTTGATTAATGTCTACTTGTAAGTTTCATGAGGACAGATGCCTTTTTTTTCCCCCAGCATAGCAAAATGTATAGTGCATTTTGCACGTTGACTGCTGAATCTATATTAAATCTTCAACACAGAAGAAGAGCTAGTGCTTGGGGTATGGCTAAAGCCATACCATTACCATTACTAAAAAAGTATTCAGTTTTTGAGTTATTGCATTAATTTTCTTGCCAGAAGAGAGAAGTCAGACATATTCAGTGTTACTGTGAGATATAGTAAGTTGGGGATTAAAAGATTTCTGTCTACCAGGTGTCATGGATACTGTTAAATATTGCAAAACTTGAGAGACAGAGACAGAATGGAGGACACTGATGACTAAAGTGAGGTTGTTCATGTGAGTGAGCAAAACCTTTGAGGAGGGGGCAAGAGAAACATTTTTATTTTTGTTTTAATGTAACATAGGAACATAAAATAATGATGGGAATTCTACTCAGTGTTCAAAGTTTAAAGACAAGAAAGAGGGGAGGAGTAATTTATGGAGTGAGGTTTCTGAGAAGTTTGGGAAATGAAATCTAGAGAAGGCAATAAGATTGCCTTTGTAGAGGAAAACCCCACTTCTATCATGACCTAGAATGAAAAGGGATGGGGGAGGATGGGAAGTTGGTATATGAGTTTTCAGGGTTTGAAGAAGTCTCCATTTACATGGTATTTCCTAAGCAAATCAAGTCATAAAGAGATCTGGAAAGAACAAGGATTAAAGACTAGGAGAAAGACATTTACGATAATGATTATAGAGCAGGGGAAATAAGTTAGGAAGCCCAATGCTGGGCAGCCTAGAGGGGCCAGCTAAATTTTCCTGCTGACCTTTGTGATGGTACCAGTTGTGTTTCTGATGCTGCTACAGCCGCAGGGTGGTCCTTGTTAGATGGCATTCAGTTGTTTGGGAGCAGGCACTGACCCTGTGCCTCTTTCCCTCAGAGTTGCTGTCACTCCTAGCGTGGGTGGATACAGTGGTAAATGGAAGGAATTTAAAGTTTTGGCAGGAGAGGGACTGAAATGGTAGGACATAGGACTATCTGAAGCAGATGGGATGAAGGCAAGGAACTCCTAATGGGCAAGGAGATTGTAAGGAAGAATGGACAAATCCCCAGAATGGCTATAGCAAATAGCAAGCAAGATGTAAAGCTAGAAGGTTATGTCAGAGAATTGGATGTGTGGGTTAGTGATTGTCAGAGACCAACCAGAGTCAGCCATGGCTCAGTCCAAGCTGTGAGTAAGGGTTGAGGGGAAGGAAAGTCACTGAAGAGAATGAGATCCAAAGTCTGAGAGACCAGGGCACCTGGTCAGCTGTCTGTGAATTTGATAGACACCCCCCCCCTCCAAAAAAATGCTAGAAGAATGACAGGCATTTATGTACTGAAGGAAAATGTGATTCAGGTGTCAGAATCTACAGAAGCTGATGGGAGAGATAAATGTATTCAGGAAGGTGGTTAGGTAGATAGCTGAAGGAGCAAAGCCCCCAACGAGCCAAGGATGTTCTTTTTATTTATTTATTTTTCCAAGGGAATTAGGGAGTAATTGGAAGCAACAAAGGGGAGTCAGATATAAGAAAAAGAACACTCTCCTATATAGTACAGGCCAGAACTAAGCATGCTACATCCGTTGTTTGAGCTTGGAACAGAAGAAAGCAAGTTTGGTCGTCATGGTGACCAGCGCCATGTCTCTGGGCTCATTAATCCCGTGTTCCAAACTAAGCACTTAGCAATAGCTTCAGAATAAATGCAACAAGGCTCTGCATACTGAAAAGGGCATATTCATGTTAAGCAGGGGAAAAAAGGTTTTCAATTTCATTCATTAAACTTGAGTAAATAATTTAATATCTTTGTGTGCCAGTCCTCCAAGCTAATGAATAAGGATAAATGCTTAATGGAAAAAGCTTGCTTAATAAAGTTAACAGCATCAGCTCTACACATATATAAAAAAAAAAATTGATGTTGCCAGCACATGTGCACAAGAAGGCGAAAATGGAAAGGAAAACAATGTATCTGAAGCCTGTGCAGTATGGGTATGTCAGATACTTTAGACTAAAATGTCTCATTCAGTCCTTTGGACAACCACGTGAAATGCACATTATTTCCCTCATTTTAGAGACGAGAAATCAGAAACTCAGAGAAGTTGAAGGGGGTTCACCTAGCTTGTGCCATATAAGCAGGCTCAGTGCTGTTTGCATCGAGTCCGTGCTGGCTCTACCGCAAACTGTATGCTGCGCTCCCTTCTGAGACAGCGGACGGACTAAAAACTCCAACAAAAGCTTTGTGCTTTCTTGACACGATCTGGCAAGCTTAACTGTTCCACTAGCTTGAAAATATTAGAGCTCCATTAGCTTGAAAAAAGTCAACCACCATGAGGCATGAGGTGTTTTGCTTTTCTGAAGTTGGAGAGGGCAGCAGGGTATAGGAAGTGTGCTTAAATACAAGACATGAAAAATAGTTGATGCCTCTCTGGCTCCCCTAAAACAATCATTTGTCCTCACTTCATCATTTCCTAGCACACAGAAGGTCTAGCTTTAAAAGCAGACTCCCAGAAGGGAGAACAGTTCTGTCCTCTTGAATGAGATAATGCCTTCATTGGGCTTTTCTGATTTGCTGTATCATGACAAGTAAGTGGAAGCAAGTGATTAAAGTTATATTAAAAAAATCCATTCATTCATTTTTCTAAAAATCAAACGGTAATTAAAAGCACCGTTTTGATCAATATCCAAACTTCGGCCTCCAGTGAGAAGGAATTACAAGAAATCAGGTAACAGAAACAGCTGGGCACGGCACAAACCCTGGCCCCCAGCAAGGAGATGCTATGAGATACCATGCAACAGAAACAGCCTGTTGCAGTGCGAGGCTCCCGCCTCTAAACTCGCCAGTTACTACACGGCTGCTTTTTAAGTTTTGTTCTTTAAAAACCCAATCACCAATTATTTTGCCTTTACCCACAAGACTATTGCAGCCTATTCTCTCAAACATAAATTGCGAGGTGTTGTCCACAGAAGGCTCCAGCATTTTCAGAACCGTCCCACTGGTACGTCCAGTTCCCTTTTCCAACTGTCTCTCTTGACTTGGTGTTCCCCCTTCGAAAGCCACTGCAGCTTCCTTTTAAAGCTCTCAGCCTGGGTGTGTTATCTTTGTCCAGTAGCCAGAAGTGTCTAGAACTGGAAATTAAAGGATGAAATTTCCTTGGGCCTCAACTACTTTATTTTTAATCCCCACCAGCACTTCGATAATTTTGTTTCTTGTTTAGAGGAGCCTGAGCCTCTTTATCCTGTGCACATTTTAAACACCATTTAGAAAAAAAAAATGTCAGATTTGGAAACAGAAAGGCGGTGTTTTCTTTGTAACCTCTGCAAGTAATGACTTACAGAAGACAATCTAAACAATTTCATCAGGGGATCAAGGGCTCATATTTGGAGCTAATGGCTAAACCAACAAGATCCCAAGGCTCTCACCTCAGCTTTCTATTAATCTAAGTGAGAAAACTCAAAATGAGGGGAAATGGCAAAAGTATCAGGCACGTCCCAGCTCCTAATACATTTCTACTCATTGGGACTGTGGGAACTGAAGAAGAGCACACATTTGCTTTTACAGAGGCAAAACATCTCCCCGGTAGTGAGAAGGGGTCTTAGCCGACACCTCTGAGAGACACTCTGAACACAGATAGCATCCCTGGCCTTTGTTCACTGAGGCTTTGGGAGTTTGGTAGCATCCCCTCCTCCATCCCCCCCCCCCCCACACACACATACACAAACTTTCTCCAACCAGCAGGGCCAGCCCAACTAAGAAGTGGCAGGGTAGAAGTGGAAAGTGATTTTGCTCTCTGTAAGTGAGGCTGGATTAGTGTAGTTGAGGTCAGAAGAACCTTGGGGAAAGATTGGCTGTGCTTCATGATAATAGTAAGAAATCCCGGTGTGATGGCGCTTGCCTACAATGCCAGCGGGCAGGGACTGGGCCACGAGGATGGTGAGTTCTAAGCCAGGCTGGGCTATAGAGCACAGTTCTGCCAAAAAATTTACTGTGCACTGTAATTGCACACCTGAAATTTTATCCGCGCTCTCCTTAACTTTCACATCTATCTCATGAGGCTGCGGGCAAATAGTTTAACTAGTAAATCCAGATTGTAGTGATAGATTGACCTCAGTGCAGAGTACCCAAGCTTCCCACCAGGTGGTGCTGTCTCACCTTTGCTACTGAGAGTTGCTGGTAAGGTAAATCAGTCTTGGGACAGTCCTGCCGTTGCCCTGTCCCGAGAAAGTTTGTCTCCACTATAACCTGAGCGTCAACCAGGGAACTCGAATTCTCTGGTGCTTCTGATAAGGAAATAAAACACAGCTCTGTAGCCCTTCCTCCTTTGCTAACATTTCTGGTCGGACCGGGGTGGGCAGTGGGCACACGCCTGTCTTGGTTGTGGGAAAAAAAAAAAAAAAAAGAAAAACAGCTAAGCTCGAAAGTCATTCCTAGGAATATAAGTTGTGCAGTAAGGTTTCCTGAGTTAAGGTCTTGACTTTTACTCACCAGTTGTGTAGAACAGAGTCACAGGGCAGGTCCCATGGATCTTAGCGCTCACCTATTAAACGGAGGCACTGAGTAGGCCGAGGACTTAGCATTGGAGGCAATGGTTAAACCAAACACGGGGTTATACCTGTACAAAGCTCCACGGAAGCTTTGTACACACCCCTTTATCTACTCACAGAGCTCCTTTTACTATAGCACACAGTACTGATAAGGCACAGGACGGGATCTGGGAAATGCTGGCCTGGAATGCTGATACTGGGCTTACAGCGAGCAGAGAAACTCACATTTAGTGCAGCGAGAGAGAGTATGGGCCTTTGTGTAAATGAATCTCCCTTCCTTCTTCCCATCTGAGGGAGGCTCAGGGAAGGGCGTGGGTCGGTGGGGAATCCCTTCCTGCAGGTTGGAAAGACCATCTGTTTTTATTTAGAGCCCACTGATTCAAATGAGAATCTCCCCCCACCCACCCAAAGTCACTTCCGAAAAGGGAAACAAGGGAGCAATGAGGGCAGGGAGTAAGACAGAAGGTCGCTTTGGTTCAGGTGTGCAAAATATGTGTGTGAGTTCCATATATGTACAGGGAACGGAAGCAGAAGGGGGACTCTTTGGTGGGGGGGGCAAAGGGGAAAGTGAGGGAGGAAGAACATTCTAGTGGGTGTGTATATATGTATATATATAGCCATATATATATGTATATATACACACACAAAAATATATATACACATACATATTAACAAAAACCAGTATTTTGAATTATAACAAAACAAGTTAACACTTAAAACAAACACCTCCCCAGAAACATCTAGAAAAGAATCCAACATAATATCTGTCCATCCTGGTCCAGCTATGCTGACACATAAAATTAACTACCACTTCCGCTGAGACGTGGGTCCAATCTCGGGCCTCTGGAATGATAAGATGATGCACTTCACTCGCCCCATGACGAGTCACTTCACTTGTGATAGTCTGTTAGTGCGGCGACAGGAAACCAACAGCCACCACCTGCTTTGCCTAAGAGCCAACCCCCACTCCTACCCTATCATCGCTTACTGAGGACTTGGCTAGCAGTCTCAGTTTTTCTCAGCACACGTCAGGAGCCCTGGACATAACAGGTGCCCAAACCCCCAACTGTGTTAGTAGGAGGTCTTCCTTCAAGGCCCCTTTCTTAGCTGAGCCCGGTGTCACATGCCTGTATTCTCAGCTATTCAGCAGGCTGGAGCAGGAGGGCTGCAAATTCAAGATTACTTTGGTCTGCAAAGTGAATTTAAAGGTAGGTTTGGGCAACACAGTGAAGCCTTGTTTCAAACTAAAAAGACTAAAAAGTGAGAAAAAGCCAGGTGTAGCTTAGCTATAAAGTGCTTGCTAGCCTGATGCTCTAGGGTTCAGCTTCAGTAACACATACACACACACACATAGACATAGGCACACAGATACACACAGATATACACACACTATACACACAGACACACACACACATACACACACACATACACAGATATACACACAGACATGAACACATACACACTCACACACAGACACATACACACCACACAAGCAGACAAACACACAGACAGACAGACACATACACACAGGAGATGGAGGAGAGGAGAGAGGGGGTGGAGAGAGAGAGCCCCAGACACACATGGGCCTCTTTCTTGTATCCCCAAAAGAGACTTGTTTGAGCAGAGTTTCTGTAAGGCAGCAGAAAGACATCGCCACCTACTGCCTCTGGACTAATGGACCCTTGTTCACTGTCAGGACACTGGCTCTACCAGAGACAGAATTTTTCGTCCAAGATTTTACTTCTCTTGCAGCCTCTGAGAAGGAAATCCATGCTCACTCAGCTGGTTCCTTCTGGTGTGATGCCTTCTGCCACCTCACTGCCCTCTCCTTGTAGGCTTCATACCGTTTTGGCACCGGGTTCCCTATCAGTGCAGACACGGCCACTCAACTCCATCTCTGGAACTGGGCCAGGCCTCCTCTTACTCTGAAAGCAAAACAGAGCAGAACTGCATCCCTGGATAAAGGAAGAAGTCTGTATTCTTTTGTTTTTATAACTTTATAGCTATTTTTTTAAAAGTTCCTCTGGATTAGCCTCTCTTTTTTTCAGTTGAATGACAATAATGACATTCATTTCTACAGAAAAACTCCATTTCAACAGTTTCAGGTGCAGATACAGTCTCCCTTCATGTGCACAACAAGCTTGATGCGGGATTGTATAATAACGGTCCATTTTCCACGAGCCTGTGGCGTTTACTATTATCTATGGTTACTTGGCTAAATTTTAATCAGTGGGTTTTGGAATTAAAAAGATAAAAGAAAATGAAGTAAACCTAAGATGGCTGAATGCAGTCAGTGCCTGCATCTTGTTTTCCAGGCGTACATCTAGAAAGATAGCTTTCCTTTCAGGTTCAGTAACTTTAAAATAAACAAAATGATAAATAAACATGGGCTGTTTGAAAAACATCTGCCTCCCTGGGGATGAGAAGCAATATTGTGAGACGCGGGCAGATAAGCCTTGATATGAAAAAGATTTGCTTCAGGAGGCGCAGGGAACTAGTTTGTTATCTCTGCTTCCTGTTTTCGGAGTGGCTAAAGAAAACACGCCACAAGAAAACACACCACAGTAGGTGTTCGGTAGGCAGCCTTCTCTGAGGACAGGCCACTGAAGGAGCATGGTGGGCCACAAAGTACAGAGCTGAGCTGATTGGCGACTCCTTTGCTCACTATCATCAGCCCCCTGGACTGCACCTCATACTCTTCTCTGCAGTGAGGTGTTGGTGTGTCTCTACAAGTTTTCCTGTCTAAACTCAGCTATGGCTGTGCCCATCCCATCTTGTCCCGTGGCTTCAATACCACCCATTAGTGTTCGCTTGAGCTATTTCCAGCCTGCCCCTCTTCCCGGATATCCAGAACCCTCAGTCCCACTCTGTAAACCTTACCACTCCCACACCCCTGTTTAATAATAATGTCAAACTCAACACACCAAGAGGGAATCTGTTCCTGCCCCCCTGCAGCTACCCTGTCTCAGTAAATGACAGTTCCATTCTTGTAGTTGCTCACAGTAGGCATCTTTGTTTCCCAGCTTTCATTGCGTGCCTTACATCCCACGATGGCCCCTGTCAGTGCCACCAAAATCTCTCCCCATTGGGACCACTTCAGACGACAGCCTTCACAGACAGCCAGCACCAAGCAACACTGCTTACTTCGGAACATGATACTAGAACTCCAATGATGTCTTTGCTTTATCATGACACAACCCCAGACACCCATGACAGAACAAAACAAACAAATAATAAATGCCCTCCTCTATGGAATGGAAACTAGGACCTCGTGTATGCTAAGCAATCTTTTTACTTTATTTCTTTATTTTCATATAAACATCTAAGTTGCCCAGTCTGGACTTAAACTCATTCTGATGCTCAAGCTGACCTTGATCTTGCCTCAGCCTCTGAACTGTGTCACTAGGCTCAGCTTTAATTGCTATTTTAAATATATGATGCCAACAGATCCGCAGAGTCTTGACTTCTTAAAAGATATGCCAGGAGTTATCCTACTTAAACATTTTATTGGATATAGACAATTATATTTAAATCATGTATGATTCACATGATATAGTCATGAAATACTTCTGGTTTTTATTCTGGTATCCCTTTAAATTTGTAATTATTTTGGAGATCTAATTTCTCCCTATTGTGGAATGAAAGCTGAGACAAATTCACGTCCCTTCAGCTAAATCTTGGGTAAGAAAAAGTTGCCCATCTAAGAAAAACCTTCAGTCACAACTCAAAACTTAGATATATAGGGCTGATTAAGAACTCAAATTTGATTTAAAATTAGATTCCTCTCCTTCTCCCTTTCTGGCTGTGGCTTACCAGCTTCTGGCCGGAAGCATGGATCATAGAGAGGCTGCACAATCCCCTCCCTATGGCAGTCCTCCTTGTTATCATCCAAAGCCACAGGGCAGATGGAGAGAAAGGAAGAGGCCAAGAAGCTCTGACCTTCTAGGATGGCTACCTTGATGCTTCTGACCTCCTGGTGTTTATCTTGACAAACTTTGAATCTGGTGGTTGTTTAAAGCAATGAGAATACGTAAGCTCATGGAAATAAATTAAAACGATTGTAGTTCATTGAGTTCAATCAAAGACAATAGTGACAATGATTAAAAACATCAACTTTACACTAGAAGCTACCTCTATAAACGAAGAAAAGGAAAGAGAGCTGAGTTAGACAGTTCTGTAAAAATGCTATCTTAGAAAAAAAAAGAATATGGAGGCTGAAAAATAAATACCTTTCAAATACAGGTATGCCATCTGAGTGTTTCAAGGCATTTAATTTTGTGAATGCTTTATTATTGCATATTTAGAAAACTCTAAGATTTAGTGTTACTTTAATAGATATTTGGATGTAGTAACACAATAAAGATCTAAGCTAACTCCATTTTACATATAAATACAAAACACTTTGGAATTTTATAGAATTATGGGTATTTCTTGGACTGCAACTATCATAAAAATCAGGGTGATATTGGTTTTGTGTGTTCAGAATTGTCCCAAGGTGTTTCTCCTTCGAGAGTGCAATATAAAATACTCTTATAAGTTCAAAGTATGTAGCTGTGAGGATTCTACCTGTGGGATTAAGCAGACCACTGCGTTTTTTCGTTATTCAGGATGGCTTTTCCCAAATATTAGCCTACTGAATTTCATACCATATCATTGTAAGCACATTTTTGCCTGTCTGTGTCAACTAGGACATTATATTTATTCTTCAAACATCATGAGTAAAGGAAGAGTATCTATTTACATGTGTCACTGTGGAATGGGAGAAGACAAGGCATGTCTTGTAGGGAGGGGTGTTTGGGGAGCATTTAGCACCTCCGTTGCCCACAGAAGCTCTTCCAAAAAAATAAATATATCTGTTCGGGGAGAAGGGAGCTTGTTTAGGGACATGCCATTGAGATGTGGCAACAGTTTCTGCAGTGATGACGTCCTGTTTGGATTGTTCCTCCAGCTCCTAGACTTGACAGACATAGGGGAAGTGGACACTGGGTGAAATTGGCTCCCAGGGCCTGGAGCGGTAGCAGTGGCCCACAGAAGGAGCCATAGAGGCCTATAGCCTCTGGGACTCTCCCAGGGAAGGGAGAGCTTAGCCATTAAGAAAACTGGAGAGCTACTAACAGCTGAGAGCTAGCTGCAAGGAGAGGAAGAGTCAGTCTCCTTTAAGGGTGTGACTGGTAGGTTTCACGGCTATTCATCAGCCATGCCAGTTGATGACTCACACGCTAATAAATGTAAATTTATCTAGCTAAATACATTTAAATTTTTAAGAAATGAAAATTTTTAACCTCATCAATTAGCATAAAAATTTTAAAAATATGTAACACAGATAGCTGAAATCACTAGTCCACTACATCAATGGGGTAAATGTGAACATAAATCATAAAGACACCGAACACATTGGATGCCTTTGCTTTATAATTCTATTTTCTGGAATTTATTCCACAGACACAATACTAAAGTTTACACCCACTTATTAGTTGAAGTATTAGTTATAAAATCAAAATTTTGAAAAAAAAAAAAAAAAGAATCTTATATGCCTAATAGTAAGACACATTTACCCCATAGACTATTATTTAGTTATTTTTAAACGGTTTTTAAAATCACAGTTTACTGCATAGAAATGATTGCAATGGCAAATTTTAAAAGGAATGCAAGTATTATACCACATCAAACTTACGATTTTAGTATCTAGGGGAAAATGTTAAAATGCAATGAGCTATCATTGTACCAGGCTGATTGAGATTAACCGGAGGCAGTGTCGTTACTGATGAGGGTGTGACTTAATGAGAGCCCCACTCATGAGTTACTGACATACAAGCTGGTCCAGCAGCACGTCTTCACTCCATTTAACGATACTGAAGGAATGTAGACTCAGTGGTGCAGCTGCTCCTTTCATAGCACCAGAAGCCCGAGGAACTCCTACATGGGAGCACTTGAAGTACACATTCCATGTCTATCACTGACAGAAAGGACAAACTGTGGACAACTTACAATGATGAGAGACCGAGCCAGCAAAAAGAACAGAGTAGCAAACGTCACAACCCAGTGTCAAGTAAAGGAAGCAAAACAGAGCAATAGTCTCTTACGGTTCTTCTGTTCAAACTTAGAAAAGAAGACCAAATGGTCTGGTTCAGAGTTCTACACACAAGTGGGAAGACTAAAAGAAAAGGAAAACACTTGCCTATCTGAACAGGTTTATGAAGTGGCTAGCATCACCTATGGCTGGATAAAGTTCTAATTGGGAAGAGAGTAAGAAGGGTGCAGGGGTGGGGAGGTTCTTTCCTATCAAGAAATGTTTGTTTTCACACCAAGGCATGGTGGTGCATGCCTTTAATCCCAGAACTCAGGAGGGAGAGGCAGGCTGATCTTTGTGAGTTAGAGCCCAGCCTGGGCTACATAAGTAAAAACACTGTGGGGGAGTGAGGAGTGGGGTTTGCTTAACTGGAATATGATACAATAATGTTGTGTGTGGTTATATTTTTGTGTATCATTTGCATTTGTTATATTTGGAGCTTGAGTTGACTTCCTCCTTTACTCCACAAACAAACAAAGAAACAAACAATGCTTAGAAGCCAAAATTTCTACAAGCCAGTGAATGTGCTTGGAAACAGTTACCACAGATAACACCACTGGGATAACAAGGAAGCTATTCTGCAGAGGGATGAGCCCATTGAGCTATGTGTAGGGTTCTTCTTTATGAACACACACACACACACACTGCCATGTGGAGACAGGTGTCAAGACCGACATGATGCTTCTACAAGCAAAGGGCCATCAAGGCTCAGCAGCCAGCACCAGAAGCTGAGATGAGCCTCCAGAGAAAACTGGCCCTGTAGACAGCATGATTTCAGACTGTCGTCTCCATGGCTGCAGGCACATTTGCTTCTCCTGTTTTAAGTTTTATTATGGAAGTTGCTGAACACTAATACGTTGTATCTTCCTGTTAAAAAAGTAGTGGTGAAAGTATGCCTAACATTGGACGTCTGGGCTCCAATTTCTTGAAGAAATAATAATAATAAAAAAATCTAAAATAAAAAAAGCATCATATACTCTTTCGGAAACTTCTTGCCGGAGACACAGTTCAAGTATAAAAATGAAAAGTTCCAGCACAGAAAAGACGAATCTACCATGCATTCAGTTATCCCAGGAGGTCAAGGATCAAGAGTAAACGTCCAAGTCCATTAAAAAACAAAGGCTGTGGTTCGATCTAAGTTGGCCTCTGAAAATTTCATCCTGACTCTTTGATTCTCTTTCTTACTGGAAATTCTCCTGTGGCTGAAGTGACCCTGCACAAGGCTTCCGGGAAGACATTTGTATTCATTCCATTTCACCCTCGGGGCAGAGACCTGACTAGAAAGGAGCCCTCACCCAGAACCCTTCCGGGTCAGAATACTGATGAACACGGGCTCAGCAAGGATGGCTTTGACTACAGTTATGCCTCCTGGAAGTGAGAAGAGCCTAGTGTCTGCTAAGCCATAGTTTGGAGAAACCTCACTGGAGGGTTGATTTCTTAACCAGACACTCCTTGTGGGAGAGTTTCCTTCTTTAAATATATCCTGGATAATCAGAGGATGCTGTAAGTAAGACCAAGAAGGACTTATCCATGGGGGAAAGCCATTTTTAAATGTATAAAATGCAATGGCATTTCTACTACATCTGGTTTTCATTTAGCAAGCAATATAAAATTCCTGCGGGGGGGAAAATAATAACAAGGTAGAATAGCATAATGATAAGGGATTCTTCAAACGAGCCTGTCTGATTGCCTATTTCTGCTTGCAAACTCACTAGCTTGGCATACTCTGTGCAAAGTGTTAAACCAAGGATAACTTTCTCCAGCTGTAAAATCAGAGTAAAAACCTCATCTACTGCCTTGTTGGTGGGAGGATTCCATGAAGTAGGGTATGACATGCGCTAGGCCACAAAGCTGCACATGGTTCAATTCCAAATCAGTATTATATTAGAGCAATATACATAACACAGCCACCACCGATAATGATAACAGCAACAGTAGCAACGGCCTCTTTGGACTTATGTTTGAAGTGCTATGAAAATTTCCTGTATTGTCTATTATTATTTGTGTGTGTGTGCACATGCGCATGGAACTCACAGGGCCACAAGGTTGTTTCTCGCCTTCCACCGTGTGGGTCCCAGATAGCAAACTCAAGTAGTCAGGCTTTGATAGCAAGCTCCTTTGTTAGCAGTCAGGAAGCTAGCAGTGTTGGCTTAAGGAGTGATTTTTTACATTGGCTCCAGAAATGGCCCTTTACGGCTGGGTGGGAGTCATGAATGACAGGCAGAGGTTAAAGGGAACCCTCCTGAAAGAGTCCTGCTCGGAGAACTTCACGAAGGAAGTTGTACACATGAAGGACGGGTGTTTAAATAATCTGTCTGCTTCCATTTCCCTTCATAGGTGCAAATGTGAACCTGAAAACCAACAACCAGGATGAGGAGACCCCTCTGCACACGGCTGCCCACTTCGGCCTCTCTGAGCTGGTGTCCTTCTACATGGAGCACGGGGCCGTCGTGGATAGCATGAACGCCCACATGGAGACCCCGCTGGCCATCGCCACCTACTGGGCCCTGCGCTTCAAGGAGCAGGAGTACAGCAGGGAGCACCACCTCATCTGCCGCATGCTGCTGGACAACAACGCTGAGGTCAACGCCCGCGACGATGACTTCAAGTCCCCGCTGCACAAGGCCGCCTGGAATTGCGACCACGTGCTCATGCACATGATGTTGGAGGCCGGCGCCGAGGCCAACCTCATGGATATCAACGGCTGCGCAGCCATCCAGTACGTGCTGAAGGTCACCTCCGTGCGCCCCGCGGCCCAGCCCGAGATCTGTTACCAGCTGCTGCTGAACCACGGGGCGGCGCGCATCTACCCCCCGCAGTTCCACAAGGTGAGGCTGCCTTCTGCACCTAAACGTCAGTCTTTGAACTCACTGTGTCCGACCTCCATCAGACCTTCCCATCCTTCCCTACGTCTGTCTGAACTTTGGGCAGGAGCTAGAAAGTCAGTGCAGGGGGGGACAGGCAATCACTCCCACCCAACCTCGAGTCTAAAGACCACGAGTTAGCTTACAGCCAGCAAAGAGCTGCACATTCTTCCGATTTGACAAAAGCTAGCAATAATGTCATCTAACACACGGGGACCAAATAACGACTTGTAATGAAGTCAGCACACGGTTATAAACATGCTGTATTTGCTAACTGGATTCCTTCGGTAATTCTATAAAGGATGTATTGTCCCTGTTCTCCATCAGAGGAAACAGAGGCATCCAGTCAGTCATCTGAGCTCCTGCAGTGGTGGGATTAAGACCTGATCTTAGATAACTTGATTCAAGGTGTTATTCACATTGTATCATATGGCACGACCTCTTTTCTGAACAATACTAATTAATAATCTCTAATGGGCTGGCAGGAAGCAGGTGCTAATGATGTTGATATGACCAAGACAAGATACCTACTCAAGTAGCTTAGAGTCTATTGGGAGACAAAAGTACACAAGGTCATTTTAATATGCACAGCGCATGATGAAACAGAGGAGGTGCTGGCATCAGGTTAATGATGCTCATTAATTTGGCAGTCAAAACGCAATTAACAAAGCAAACCAGATGACACTGAGCTTCTAAAACTTTAATTTAGAGAAGCTGAGAAATTTGAGGAACAGTCCATCTGACTGGGGCCACCCCTCATAGAGAGAGAGAGAGATATCTGCAATTCTGCAGTGTGAGAAAAACTTAGGGGGATAGGCATAAAGATGAGAGGGCAGTCAGAAGTGACGGTGGACGTACCTCTATTAGTCCAGAATAAAAGCAGTAGAGGCAAGAGGATCGTAAGTTTGAGGCTAGCCTGGGTTATATAGTAAATCCTTGTCTCACAAGATTAGAAAAAAAAAAAAAACAACCAAATAGCTAAACAAAGAAACAAAAAAAAAGGGGGGGGAGAAAAAGTAAAATCATAAAAATCATTCAAGAGTAGTGAGTTCAAAGAGGAGAAACTCTGGATAACCCAAAGAGCATTCAGATACTCAGTTAAGTCGCGGTGAGGTCCTTAATACTGGACTCAGGAGAGAATTTTCCCTTGCTTGTCAATGTTTTAATTGAGGATTCATTTCCTTCCCTTAAACTTATGGGTTAAAGCTGAGGTCACCCCAAGACTAATATTTTCATGGTCCGTTGGTGGTTGTTTGTTCCATTCTCACCGATGTCTGACTCAGGATCTCGAGAGGCTCCATTTTCTGCCGCATCTCACACAATTACACCGGAGGAATCAACAGAGTAGAAGAGTCTGAGCTTCTTGCTTTCACTCTCCAGAAATAAGAGCGAAAATAAGTGAGCTAAGAGTCTGGTCTTAATAGTCAGCTTCTAGGATGGCTGAGTGCAGAGCAGTCTTTGGCCTGGGTTTTTGTCTCTGAAACACTTTCTCTATCATTTGTGCAAAGACAACCACCCACCTCTAACACATGGCCCACAAGGGCTCATACACACCCTGCAAACCCTGTAAACATCTTTGTATCAGGTTATACCAAGGACTTCTCTGTCCTTCCAAACAAAGGTTTATATTTATCGCAGATTTTAGCCAGTAATGATATATTTGTTTCAGGATATCTGTTAATTATATCTAAAAAGCAAGAATCTGTAGGCAATTAACCTCTACAAATTGTCTGTAATTTCTCCTTTCTTGCTTTCATTTTTATCTCCACTTTTGTCGTATATAATTCACTCATTTTAGATTTAGATTTTTTATTCATAACAGGAACAAAAATAAATAAACAAAAAGCTATTTGAGATCAAATTTTGGTTCACTATTTCCATAAGGGAGTGATTGAATAAATTACTAGCTTCCTAAGCCTCAGTTTCCCCATCTGTGAAGTGGGTATTACTGGCTTAAACTCTTTGGCACAGGTATGTGAACACAGTCCTTCACCAGAAGGAAGTTGTGCCTCATCATAGTATACCACACACATTTCTTACTCTTTTTCTTAAGGTACATTCTGGCACTGCATTTCTTACCCTCGCTGTCTTCTTATATCTATAAGCATTTTCCCCATTGCCCATTTCTCCCTCCTTAGATCTCACTCACACCTTACCAGGCTCTTATTATTTATAGTGGAACTCCAAAAGTCAAGCAAACTGTCCCCTTAACACACCTCGCTTTAGAAGACATGGTTTTTGCTCTTACAGAGGACCCCAGGTTCAGATCCCAGCACCCATGTCGGGTGGCTAACTCTAGCTCCTGGGTGCACACATACTCATATCAAAGTGAATAAATAAATACATTTTTAGAACAAATCTTATTTTCTATACTTAGGTCCTCACACCATTTTCCTTCCAGAGAAAAGGCTGGAGGACACACAGGTGGTACAGGCGCCAGGGAGACACGCTGCCCTCTGTCCCATAGTTTATTTTATTTTATTTTATTTTTTTATTGCATGTGATACTATTTTAAAATGTAGAGTGTGGTTCCTGTGGCTTGGTAGCCTTTAGCAAATGATGCTATGGGGCTTAGGATAGTATGGGACATCTTTTGGCACTCTGATCAGGGCTATGGCTCTTCCTGATCCAAGGGCCTTTCCCATCACAGGGATGGTTGCTCCCGGGACACTGCCTTGAGACCAAAGGCTGAGCTCAGTCCTGCTGCTGAGCGAGCACAGGTCTCTAGTAATTTAACATCACCTCCCTCATCCCCTTTTGAAGCACTTCTCTTTTGCAGTAAGAAGTCTTAGGAGTGCGCAGAGGTCTGAAGTCTTTCCCACACAGAAGGTTTTTCTTCTGTTTGGAACAGAGGTCTCATGATTGTGAACCCAAGTGTCTGCTTGGCCACACATTGCTGTACAATTTACTAACATATTGCTTTATTTCTCAGATCCCTTCCCCCAAGTTTCCTGTTTGAATTCTGCAGGCACTAGCGTGAACTATTCTGCAGCATTTAGACTGAGAGTGGGCGTGGTGTGCCCATCAGTCTGGTGAGGGTGCTCAGACAGTTTCCCCGACCTCCTCTTTTCCTTGTCCTTCGTGCTTTGGGGTTGGGGTAAGAGCTTCTAGCACTAGTCCTGCTTGGTGGCTCCTCTTTGACATACCATTCCGTCTTGTGTCCCAAGAAATACCGTAGTGTATTCCTACTCCGTTTTGTTCGTTCCTCTAACTGCCCGGGGTTTAGCTAATTGCTAAAGAGATTTAGCAAGGACTTGGCTACTGGTACCTGGCTGCTACAGTCACCAGTTTTATTGCTGCCCCTCAAAAGCATGCAAGAATGGGAAAAGTGGAAGAAAAACTCGAGATTTACCATGCAGATGCTTTTCAGTGATTTAGAACAACTGCTCCACGGGCCGACTCCCCCAAGAGAAAGTCGTGTTCGCAACAGGCAAAGGACCAACTCATTTATCCAGAAGATAAAGTGGTTTGTTCTCTCCCGGATGGGGAATTCAGTTTCCTTATTTACAAGGACCAAGGTCAAAGCTGCAGATGCTGTCTTTCCAGTGCAAATCAGATGGGGAGGTGCTGCCTTTCACTGAGATCCAATGTATAAATTACCTAAGTGAGATGGGGCGGGGTGGAGAATGACAGGGTCTACGATTGCTTTACAGGGTACAAAAGGACATTTGATTTTTTTTTTTTTTTTTTTTTGGTCCTGCTAGCATAATTCAAAAGGAAGTGACACCCTGGGGAGTCAAAATTGAGATTTCTTATAGGGCAAGAAAGACATTTTCCCCCCTAAGGAAGGGAAAGATAATGTGAGGATTTGGGGGAGGTAAGTGTGATTTCTGCCATTGAACAGTGCTGTGGGTGAAGCCCATTGCTCAAGCAGTTCCCTTGATAATAAGTGTGTGTGTGTGTGTACAAAAATATAACTCTATATAAAGTTCAAGGTAGCTTTTGGAGAGTTTCTTAGTTAACTGTCTTATGAGCGGCACTTGAAAAAATTGAGGGGGACACCGTTAATCTGTGTGTGTGTGTGTGTGTGTGTGTGTGTGTGTGTGTGTGTGTGTGTG
>NW_026592118.1:32086832-32099269 GCF_907164565.1 Psammomys obesus
TGTGTGTGTGTGTGTGTGTGTGTGTGTGTGTGTGTGTGTGTGTGTGTTTGTAAGTGCATGTCAGGGTAGGCATTTACATGTGTAAATGGGTGTGAAGGCCACCTTAAAATTGACTTCATCAACCACTTCCCACTGTGTTTCAGGCTCTCTCTGAGCCTGGAGTTTACCAGTTAGTCAAGCTGACTGGACAGCAGGCTCTGGGGCTGGGATTCCCTTATCTCTGCAGAGGGTCTTGCAGATGGAACTCAGGTTCTGGGCTTGCCCAGCAAGTACTCCATCCATCGAGTCCTGCCCAGGCCCTTGAATCTGTGTCATGTTTACTTGTGCTTTCGGGGTCAGATGATGAGGGCTTGTATCTGACGTGCTCCCCAACGAGAACTGTTTTAGAGAAAGACTTCATCTCTGTCTAGTTGTTCTGAGATGGCAGAAAAGAGTCACCAGAGAGTGACAGAGTGTGAAGGCCCCTGGTGTCCTCTGCTTCCCAGACCATCAGAGGCTAAGCAGTGGCTTCTCCTTTGGGGCCCACAGTGACCGCCCCTGTCATGTGTTAGTTTAGGTTCCTGGCAATCAGTGTAAAATTATGCTATAGAGTTTGCTACCTCTTCTCTCTCTCTCTCTCTCTCTCTCTCTCTCTCTCTCTCGGTGTATGTATGTATGTGTGTGTACCTATCTGCCTAGTATTGATCTATGTCTCTATCATTTATTTATGTATGTTGTATGATGTATGTATGTATGTATGTGTGTGTGTATCTATCTATCTGTCACTGTGTATGTATGTATGCTCTATCTATCTATCCATCTATCTATGTATCTATTTATTCATTCACTGCCTGGGTGAAATAGTTACTGAGGCTCGAGAAGAAACCTGAGTGCCTATAATGACAGCCAGGAGGTCGACAGGTTAAAAAGAAGCCTTTATGGTTTGAGAATCAAGTGTTCGGTCAGCAGAAGTAGTAGTTAGAGTGTGTGGTGGTTTGACTAGGAATGGCACCCACAGACTGATCTGCTCGAACGCTTGGCCTGTAGGGAGTGGCACTGTTAGCAGGTGTGGCCTTGTTGGAGGAAGTGTGTCACTGTGGGCTTAAGGGTCTCATGATCAAGCTAGGCCTAGAGAGTCAGTTTCAGCTGCCTTTGTACCAAGATGCAAAAGTCTTGACTCCTTCTCCAGCCCCATGTCTGCACACACCCTGCCGTGATGATGACGGACTAAGCCTTTAAAACTGTACGTTGATGATGGACTAAGTCTTCAAATATCCCACAACACTAGTCCGCTACAGGTGCTGTTCTTGGGAGATGTTTTTGGCTGACTCCCGGCCAACTCTGAAATTTGCATTGCCACGTGGCCACCAGTAGGCCTATTGGTTTACTATCGTTCAGCCACTTCGTAATAATAGTTTCCGAAGCCTTGCAGAGCCTGAAGCAGCAGGAAGTAAGTTTTGAGACCCAGCCTCTCTCAGCATTACTTCAGTTACGGGCAGGACAAGCGGGTTCTTCCCCATCCCGTCTTCTTGTTCTTGTTAGTATCCCATCTTTGTTGCTTGTGGTTGGTAACAAAAGCTGGTTTGATTTCATTAATATGGCCATCTACGCTGGATCAGGCAGTATGGCAATAGCCCAAAGATGTGCATTTCTTAAAAGCACAGTGCTCCAGACAGCATAGTTGGCATAGGAATGCTTCCTACAGATATGGCCTTGCTGTGTTGCCTGAGCAAGTCTCAGAGTCCAGGGTCCCAGTAATCCCAAAGCGCACTTAATAAGGGCAACTCCAGGTGCACGAAGCCGTGCCTAACCAAGATTGGGGAATATTCATGTCTGTGAGAGCTGGGAATTGTGTGCACACACCAAGTGACAAAGGTCTCTGTCTCCTCTGCAGGTGATCCAGGCTTGCCACTCTTGTCCCAAAGCGATTGAAGTGGTGGTCAATGCCTATGAGCACATCAGATGGAACATCAAGTGGAGAAGAGCCATTCCTGATGATGACTTGGAGGTAAATGATTCATTTGCTGTGCTTTTCATGAGCGAGTCCTTCGAGACCTCCAGATAAGCACACAGCCTTCTAATTTAAAATGCTGGTTTTGAGGATGCTTTCAAAGCCCTTTCAAATATAATGAAACAAAGGATTATAAAGTACAAGAATGGGAGTGTGAAGCCCTATGTATGTTTGTCAAATGTGTGATATTAGGGAGTCTCTCGGGGAATTTCTCTGACAGAAGTTTGAGTGAATATATGAAGGTGGGAGAGTTTTATTTTCCTTCAATTTAAGTGGGTTAAGTAATGCGATCTGGGATTGCTCACTCAGCAAGTTTTCCAGAAAAGTTTAGTGTTTTACGTAGCTATTTCACTCACTTTTAACTATCTCTCAGCGCTTATGGCAAAGCAGGAAACACTATTTCAGAGTCTGCAGTGAGTTGCATGCAAAGTCCTCAGTAGAGTCATGCCCTCACTTGTGGACTTCTAGACTTTGCTACATCTGTAAACCAGCCCTTCCCACAGAGCATCCTGTTCTTGTCAAGCTTGCGTCTGATATGGTTCAAAGTTCCCTGGGCTTAGAGGCAAATGGCGCAGTTGTATAATCTGATTCTGCTAAGTATTAGGTCTTCTACCTTTTAAAGTTACCTGCTTGCTAGCCACTGCCAGTAGATCTTACCAGGTGCCAAAAGAGCGTGCTATCATATTGAGTTAAATTAAAATTGCCATTTTTGGCTTGAACTGGGCCAGGTAGTTCAGGCATGGTAGTTTATATCATATCCTTGACTGTAAATGTGTTTTCCCCATCTCTTCCCAGTCTTATTCCCCACTTCCTGACCACCCCATTTTAGTTTTGTGCTCAGTTTTGTGCACTATCAGAAACTCCGGAAAGCTATTCTTGTGTGTAAAGCAGGGGCGGATGCATCATTGTGGATTTTTTATCGGTGTACGCCGTGGCGCCTCCCTGAAATTAACCTGTCTTGTCTTGCTCTCCAGAAACACTGGGATTTTTACCACTCTCTCTTCAAGGTGTGCTGCAACACCCCCAGGAGCCTCATGCACCTATCGAGATGTGCCATTCGCAAGGCGTTACACAACAGATGCCACAAAGCAATCCCCAAGCTGTCCCTTCCGTTGGCACTGAAGAAGTACTTGCTCTTGGAGCCAGAGGGAATCATCTATTAAGTCTTAGGAGACAACAGTTCTCAATCCCAGATATTTTAGTGGGCTCGCTGGGTAGACATAGTTTGCATACACAATATAGTACTTGAGTCGATTACAACACTTTAGGGATTTCCAAACACTTTACAAATACCATGTCATTAATCCTAGAGTAGCATGCTGAGGGAGAACAAGCGAGGGTAGTTAAAGAATTTTCAAAGACGCGACTGTATTTAGAAGGTAGACACTAGCATAGCAGTAATAGCTCACACGGTGACAGCTTTTATTAAGTATCTTTCAATGAGGTATTTTGTAAAACTATCACATGTGATTTCATCTGAAAAGGGACCCACAATCTCATTTTCTACATCATCAGTAATAAGTTTACATTAGTAATACGTTTTCACTGTAGCAGGTTCTGTGAGCGGGCTCTTGAGCTTGGTATCTCCCGCCTATGACTACTGAGCAGACATTACTAGTTTTAGAAATGCCTCCTCCCCCAAACCAAGGTCATCCACTCATTTAGGTGATAAATACACAGGAGTACAGTGGGAACAAGATCTTTGAGTCTAGATAGGCATAAGAAAGAGAAAGCAGGCCACTTGGTAGTCCAGGAATAGACATTTCAACACACTCACTGAGCCAGACCCTGGAGACCACAGCTGAGTCAGACAGGACTCCTGTCCTCCAGGGTCACATGTATAACAGAGGATCCAGACATACAAGCAGGTGACTGCAGTATGAAGTGACGGGGCGAGAGTACAGGTGCGGACTCATATTTAGTGCTTACCTTTCTGAAGCGTGCTTTTGAAGTGTGTGATTTTTTTTTTTAACCATGAAGACAGAGCATGGAGAGTTGTGTAGAGAGACCTGCTACTTTTAGAGTAAATGTCTTTGAGTTTCTTCAAACAGTCCAGTGTTCTATTTTGTACGGTTTCCTATTTAGTACCTTCACAGACTCTAGGGAAAGATATTCTACACTCTGGCTGCCATGTAGATGAGAAAGAAGTTTAGGCAAATGGGCAAAAGCAGTTGTGAAGGGAAGAACTCAGTTGATTTTCTTGTCCTTTTCATGGAGCACATTGACAGTTTTTTAGAGCATTTTAGTTGATAGATAAAAATCCTGCATTTTTTTTTTCTCCAGTGGCTCCCTTCAGGCTAAATGAGAGACTTGGAAATGGTTCAAACTTGAGAAGCATTAGAAAGAAGTATGTTGTAAGGCTTATTTAGTGTTTGCTAGTAGAATCACGCCGGATCACGCCGGTAGGACTCCTGGAGAACCTTGCATTGCTAATTTGGTTCTCACTAACCACTGTTGGGCTAGCTACTCAGCCTCTGGGCACAGATATTGCAGTAGTTAAAGTAGTATTGAAGTGTAGACAGTGTCCCTGCTGCAGTGGGCAGGCTTCTTTAACTTTCGTGTGGCCTTGCTACTTGTTTGGTGTTGAGTGCTTTCGTGTTTTGTTGTATAGAGGTGATGTCAACTATTCCAGTAGTTTCCCATTTAGCTGTGTTTGTGAACTGAAACCTAGTATTGTGTAGGTGGACACGATCATGTTTTTGAAGTTTCAACTTAACTGATTTCAGAAAAGAATAATTCTGTATTAAAACAAGATCTTTATCATGGGACAGAGTGTTGAATTTGTACAGATTACCCAGACAGAGTACTGCTTAACTGAGTGTCACATACATCTCCGAGCATTCAAAGGGTTGGGGGCTTCTCTCCACCATCAGGAACATTCTGGCAGGAAAGTGTGTGATATGAGTTTCATAACAGGTAAAGAGGGACTGAGAAGCAGCCGAAATGGTGTTCCTCGTGTAGGGAAATAGGAATGTTTATCACTATGTTGCTGTGTTGGCGTGTTTGCCTTCGTCTAGCATAGATGCTTGCATGTGGATTTAATGTGATTATTTCTGTACTTTAACCTTCAATAAAGCTTAAATAAAGTCCAGGTGCTCCTTCTCGTGAGTTATTTATCAACAAGACTTGTCTTCTTTGCACAATATTGACTCTTCAACAGTGACACAGACTTGTTTCACTGTTTTCTTCAACATTAAGAAAGAGTAACAGAATGAAGAATTGTGCCTGTCAACGCAAATAATGTTTTCAAAAGAAAGGAAAGGGGAAAATGTGGCTGGACCAAAATAAAATGGAGGCCATTGCCATTTTAGTAAGTGTACTTTAATGATAAGTAGAAAATTGAACTGAATGCTTCTGGCCCACTTCTCACCATCTCTGACATCCTGGGTTTTTCACTTTCCTCCATTCTCACTATTTACTTAACCCTGGGCAAAGCAACAGAGGAAATTGTACCCTCACAATGCCTTTGTACTTTCTGGGAGAGCTTTCTGTAAACAGACATCTAATGTTCCAAAGAAAAACAGCTCTCTTCAGAATGTTCCTTGGGAGGCGGCAGCTTTGATAAGAGCAAGAGCCTCCTCTGCAACCTTTTGCCCTTCTCTGCATTTACACATGCCTCTGTTATGAATGTTATATCTCTACTTGTCCTTCCATTTGGAACCCAGTAGGTTCTGATATGAACAGAAGAGTCAGAAAAAGATGGGAGGTATAAGAAAGTAACAAACCATTTGCAATGAGTGATCAGCCCAGGAAAAGACGGTAACACCATTGATCTTGGCTACTCATCAGGTTGACTGTGACAAACTCAGGAAGTTCTAAATTCATATATTTTCCAAAACTTTTAAAGAAGAATGTAGCTATTCACTAAGTCTGTTTGAAATGCAAGCATCACAGCTAGCATTCAAAAAAGACTCCATGGCTCTTTCAATGGGATGCTAGGCAAATAGAGTTTGGGCTCTGAAGACTGTATTGTTCATATCCCGTTTTTCACCCTCATCTCACAACAAATCTCTAGAAAGTGGTATATCTGCTCTTTGCCTTAATTTTCACATCTGTAACATGGGACTAAGAGTGTTACTTACCTCATAAAAGTGTAATAGGATTATTTTGAGTGTTACATCAATAAAAAACATGGCACACAATAGGAATTTTATTATTGTTACCATCATTGATACTATCATAGTGCCAGGGGGGTAATATATTCTTTGAGTAACACTATCACTTTAGCAGAAGCGTAAGGGATACCTGTTCACTTGGGAAACAAGATAGGCGGACTCTCACTGTGTGTTAGGCTCTTCAGGGATGGGGGAATCAGTGAGGACAATGTAGATCAGGTCGGGGATATCCGTAGGCTGTTCTGAGGTAAAGGATGGGAGAGGAAAAAGCACTGCTGTGGAAGATTACCAAACGGACAAAAGGATGACTTTCTGAAACATTGCTCTTTTGTAAGTAAGTCTCCATGGGAGGTAGCGGCTCCTTTCACTATCTGGTTGGTCATAGGGTCACCTGAAATTTTGTCCTGTGGACAGAGAGGGCTGTCCCTCTGCTTCTGTCTTCACTGGGGAAGGAATAGGAGGACCCAAGGAGTGTGGATCAGCAAGAGGTTCCTGAAAGTCCAGGCTCTATTCATCACAGAGCAGGAACAGGGAGGGCTGGAGAATTCCCCCCCCCCATCCATTCTTTTTCTTAGAAGAACGCGTTTAGCACCACTACATATGTTGTAAAGGTTAAAGGTGGATGAAGCAAACTGTGCTTCACCCATCACTGTAAGATTCACTTTCAGTAGGTCAGTGCTTCCAGCCCATTTGCTTTTACTAAGAAATAAAGAATGGAAGGATACAGTGCCTGTTTTAATTAGATACGATCTAAAGCTACCTAATTGAGCTTCTTTTTTGTCATAAAATGGTTGATCGGGTTGAGTTTTGGGAGCTGTATTCCGGTGCTACGTTGCCATCAGTATATAGTCGCACCTGCCATGGATGAGCGGCAACCCACCCACAGTATAGGATGATTTTTTTTTTTCTGTAAGCAACATGAAGTGGATTAGATGTGCTTAAGTTTGTTCTTTACTAATTGGTTTTCTCAGATCGAGTTATGCCTCAATGATGTTGGAGAACAACTATGCAAATATATGCTAATCGAGGCCAGGAAATAAAATAGGAATGTGTTTTGTGTTTTCAAAATTAAATATGGCCCTGGATTAGTTAGATTTTTGTACTTGCCAAGTGGGGGGGGGGAGTAACAAAGCAGAGTTTTTATTGTGGGGTCCATATAAGGTACTCTCAAAGGTCAAAGACTGGGAGTCAATCCAGGAGCCCAGGTTCTGTGTGCTCAGAGACATAAAGGAAGACCAGCTTCCACTTCCTGCCCAAATCCAGGCTTAGGAAAAGCTGAAAGACATTACTGGCTAGTAGGCAATAAATTTCTTTCTCTCTCTTTCTTTCTTTCTTTCTTTCTTTCTTTCTTTCTTTCTTTCTTTCTTTCTTTCTTTTCTCTCTCTCTCTCTCTTTTCTTTCTTTCTTTGAGACAGGGTTTCTCTGTGTGGCCTTGGCTGTTCTGGACTTGCTCTGTAGAACAGTCTGTCAAGACGTGCGTCACCACGCCCAGCTGGGCAGTAAATTCTAAGGAAAAATTTAAGCCATCTAATGGAGGAAGGGAAATGTATAACCTGAGCTGCCCTTTCTGAACCCATCCCCCCTTTCTCCTGCTTGGGTCTTGGCAGGATGATTTCCATTCAAGTCTCAAATGGAATCTCTGCTCCTTGGGTCAAGTCAGTGGGAAGAACAGCAGGAAATGATCTTGTCCTGATCCAGCACCTGCTGAAATGCTTGCTAGGGGATGGGTTCCTTAACTGGACCACACCTTCTGTGAAAGGCTGCTCTCCCTGGGTTATTGGAGCTTCTTGCTCCCCTTGTTCCTTTAGCCCCAGGAGAAGTCAAAGTTTCCACTGCACTGCCTTTGCCACTGCTCAGGGCAATTTCAGCATGCTTTGCTGTTTTCCTGTGTATGGGCTTTGATTAAACTAACTTCACTCCTCTATAAGCAAAAACATATAGCATTGCCCAGAGAATGAGAGCATGTGGAGAGCCTTGGTGTACATGGTACTGGGAAGATCACTGCATGCAGGGAAAGCAGACAGTAGACAGGTGGGCTGTGTCTGATGTGAGAGAAGATGGGGTGGGGCTAAGAGGAGTGTCGGGGAGCCATGAAGATTAGAGAATACTTCTTGGTGTTTGATTCCTTGAGTTCATTATATATTTTGGATATTAGCTCTTTGTCAGATTGTTGGAGGTTGGTCTAGTGCTAATTACTGACCCTCAAGATCTGGTTACTGCCTGCTGGATACATTCATCCTTGTTTGTGTAAACTTGCCTAAAACATTAGACCTGATTGGTTCATTAAACAGCCTTTACCTGGGCAGGGCAGAATGGAGTAGGCGTGGCTAAGGTTCCTGGGCATTTGAGGACAGAAGAATCACATGACACAGATGGACAGAAGGAGACGAAGAAGGAGGACGCCATGATGGGTTAATGTGGAGAAGGAATCATGTGGATGAGGAAGAAATACTCCAATAATGGTGAGGAAAGGCCCAGATGAAGAATGTAAGCAAGTACCATGGGATGATGGATGGAAGGTAGACCGGTTGAGGAGAATTAAGGTGAATGCCATTGGACGGGGGCTGGGAGATGGGTGGTGAGGACATTGCGACAATGTAACTGAAATATCTGCCTGGACCAAGGTAGATAGGGCAATTATAAAGTCTAACAGGTGTCTGTGTCTTATTATTTGTGATTGAGGGTTAAATAATACTGCTGTGATAATCCTAGGGCTGATAGTAAACATTATGGAGCTCAGCACTCCCACTTTATTATTTATTTACTACAGCATCATAGATAGTGCTGGTGAAGATCTTTTCCCAATCTGTCACTTCATTCTATTGACAGTGTCCTTTGCCTTACTGAGTTTTTCAACCTCAAGAGGTCACGTTTATTAATTGTAGATCTTAGAGCCAGAGCTATTGGTGTTCTGTTCAGGAAGTTGTCTCTTGTGAACGCAAGAAATCAAACACCAATAAACAAAATAACCCAATTAAAAAATGGGGCACAGAACTAAACAGAGAATTCTCAACAGAGGAATTTCAAATGGCTGAGAAGCACTTAAAGAAATGCTCAACTTCCTTAGTCATCAGGGAAATGCAAATCAGAATGACTCTGAGATTCCATTTCACACCGGTCAGAATGGCTAAGATCAAAATATCAAGTGACAGCATGTGCTGGTGAGGTTGTGGAGAAAGGGGAACCCTCCTCCATTGTTGGTGGGAGTATAAACTTGTACAACCACTTTGGAAATCAATCTGGCGCTTTCTCAGAAAATTGAGAATAGCTTTACCTCAAGATCCAGCTATACCATTCCTGGGTATATACCCAAAAGCTGTTCCACCGTACAACAAGGACACTTACTCAACTCTGTTCACAGTAGCTTTATTTGTCATAGCTGGAATCAGGAAACAACTTAGATGTCCCTGAACTGAAGAATGGGTAAAGAAACTGTGGAACATTTACACAGTGGAATATATTATTCAGCTATTAAAAACAAAGAAATCACGAAATTTGTAAGCAAATGGATGGAACTAGAAAAGATCATCCTGAGTAAGGTAACCCAGACCCCAAAAAGACACACATGGTATGTACTCACTTGTAAGTGGATTTTAGCCATATAGTACAGGATAAGCATACTACAATCCACAGACCCAAGGAAGATAAATACAAGGAGAATCAAGGGAGATTGTCTAAATCTCACTTGGAAGGGGATATAGAAGAGACAGAGGTAGTGGTTGAAGGGAGGCAACAAGGTAGGAGAGGGGGCACAAAGAATTAAGAGGGTGGAGATCAGGCCTGGGGAGAAGGAGTGCGAGAAGACAGAAGACCTGTAGAGAAAAGAGAAACTGAGGGTGAGAACATCTCTGTGACAAGCTGGAGACCTAAGTCAGGGTAGGCTCCTGGGAAGATATGAGAAGGATTCAAGCATAAATTCCTAGTGGCAGAGGCCATAGAGATTGAAAAGGACAGACTCTAATTAGACTAGACTCCTAACACAGGAAAGGGAACACCAACCCACCCTCAAAAACTTTGACCCAAACTTTACCCTGCCTACAAGATATGCAGGAATAAAGACAGAACAGATAGAGCAGAGATTGAGGGAATGTCCAACCAATGCCTGGCCCAACCAAAGACCCTCCCTATCGGAGAGTACCAACCTCTGACACTATGAATGATACTCGAAGCTTGCAGACAGGAGCCTATTAATTGTCCCCTGAGAGGCTCTACCTAACAACACTTCAAGAGAGATGCTCAGACTCACTGCCAAACATTGGACAACTTGTAGGGAGTCTTGTGGAAAAGTGGGAGGAAAGAGAAAAGGGCCTGGAGGTGACAGGAGCTCCACAAGAAGATCAATAGAGCCAACTAACCAGGGCCCAGAGGGACCTGCTGAGACCAAAGCATCAACCATGGACCATGCATGAACTGGACCTAGGCCCCCTACACAGATGTAGCAGATGGGCAGCTTAGGCCTCATGTGGGTCCTCTACTAAGGGAAGTGGGGACTGCATCGGACAAGGACTCACTTGCCATCTTTTTGAGCACTTCGCCTTGGTGGGACTGCCTTGCCCAGCACAGGAGAAGAGGACATGCTCAGTCTTAATGCAACTTGATGAGCTGGAGTGGATGGGAACTAGAGCTCACCTTTTCTGAAATAAGGGAGGGAGAGAGGAAGAGAAGGCGAGAAAAAGAAAAGGTGGGACTGGGAGGGGAAGAGGGATGGGGCTCAACCAGGATGTAACACAAATAAAAAAATTTAACTAATTAAGAAAACAATTAGAGAAATTTATGAGCTGGGGTGGATGCGAAAGGGAGCTCCCCTTTCCTGAGGAATAGAGGATGGAGGAAAGTGGAGGGAAGAAAGATAAGACTGAGAGGGGAGGAAAGATGGGGTTACAGTCAGGATGTAAAGTGAATTAAAAAAAGTGAATTGTGCCTTAACTAAGACTCTTACGCACGATCTTTCTAAACACTAGAAACAAACACAGTCTTAAGATTCCAGATTTAATTTTACTCTTAAATATAATTTATAGTTTTCTTAAAAAAAAAGATTAGAGAAATGAACACTGGAACAGGTAGAGTCAACAGCACCACCAATCTTATAGTAACGAGGGAGGGAGAGATGACCATTTTCCATAAAAGAGCAGAAGGAAGACAGAAATTGCTAGGACCACATGGTAAAATGTCTTGAATCATGGGGAAAGGTCCTGCAGAATTATATTAACACTCTCCTATTCACTGCCCTTACTTCTTCAAACTAACAAGCAAATGATAACTAAATAAATGGTCCTTAAAAAAAAAAGTATGTATCCATGATTCTGATTAATGCCTTTTCTTTTCCTATAAAACACTCCAGTCCTACAGACTGATTTATTCTTGAATGTGAGAGGGATTGCATTTTAAAAAATTCTTGCATATTAAACATTCTAAACATAAGCCCTTTAAAAAGTCTGTGAAGGAAAGGAGACTGACGGACTGGGAGCTGTTTTGGGAGCTTTAGAGTCTCTGCAGTTCCCAGCATGGTAGGACTCAGTGACGAACTGTGTATAGAGACAGAAGATGATTACAGTCCTTCGGGTCAGGGACCTCACAGGACTGACATCCGATGGACCATCAGAGGCCCCGAGGACAATCCAGCGGGGAAAAGTTAGGTGTCAGGAAATCGTGTCTTAAATTATGCTGTTCATTGTGCAGTGGAGTCATTGCAAAATGAAACATTCACCCCAAGCTATCGCTGTAGTGAGGCATGGGAATTGATGGTGTCATTTATTACAGTTGGTTAATTTCCTTCCCAGAGGGAGATATAAATAATATCTACCCCTTCTCTTAAGGTCCCAGTGACAAACTGAGGCAGGATTCCACCAAAGTCCACTCTGGGGAGCCAATAGGTTTACTGAGCTTCCTTATAGAGCCTAGGTGAAAGGTTACCTATGAAACGATAGGTGCTCCCATCGGGAAGCAAGCTGAGTCTGGAAAGCCTTCTCTGGGCAGGGATGGGGCCTGTAGCAGATGATGCTCCCTGCAGCAGATACCACTCTGCCCTCCTGCTCTTCCCCTGCTCTTCCACTACCCTCTACACTCTAGCTCCTCCCCAGACAATTGAGGCAGCTAAGGCAAGACTGCATACAACAGCTAGAGGGGAGCAGCTCTTCAGGTGAGGGGCTGCGGCCTTCTTACCCCTCCAAGATTATCCTTTTGGAAGGGAGCGTTGTTTAACTCCCAAGATGGTAGAGGGTAGAGGGCAGTCAGCTACGTGAGTTCACTCAGTTTCTTACTAGAGTGCCAGCCCTACTTCCTTCCTTCCTTCCTTCCTTCCTTCCTTCCTTCCTTCCTTCCTTCCTTCCTTC
>NW_026592118.1:32099279-32107991 GCF_907164565.1 Psammomys obesus
TTCCTTCCTTCCTTCCTTCCTTCCTTCCTTCCTTCCTTCCTTCCTTCTTTTCCTGCAGTGCTGGGACTTGAACCCAAGCCTTTACAAGGGCTAGGAAAGCACTGTCCCATGTAGCCAAAACCCAGCCCTCCTTTTTTTTTTTTAATTTGGATAATCATGATTAAACACCTTTCACATAAGACCCTTTGGGGAATTCAACGAAACAACACACATTAGATGTGCAGAACTCAAGGATAATTAATTATCTTCCAATCAAGAATTGGAAGGTGCCCACTGTTTGGAGACCTCTTCACTGCAGTGCTGGATGGCTTACCAGAGCTTGTAAGGCTGAGACACAACTTCTGGACAGTTTATTGCCCTGTCATTGTGGTGATTTTCCACACTGCGATTTTCACACTATGGAGAGTAACTCTCCACAGTGCAGTAGTCAGAGTTGACCTTTTAATGGCCCTGGGCCTTTGGTAGTGTGGTCTGAAGGGGGCACTGTGGGAAAACTTTCTTCTATCATACTTCTGAGCTATGAAGTAGATAGCAACCACTTCTAAAATGGAGTCTCAATTGCGGTTAATTTTTCTGTGTATGGACAATTCCATAAATGGTTCTGTCAATTTAGATTTCTTTCTTTTCTTTTTCTCTCTCCCTCCCTTCTTGCCTCCTTTCCTTCCTTCCTTCTTTCCTTCTTCCTTCTTTTCCTTTTCTTTTCCCTTTCTGTTTCTCATCTGCTTTCCAGGCTGTGATTTTTGCCGCCTCTGGGGTAAAATTTCAGTATGGACATCTAGCTGGCATGTTGGGATCTTCTTAACAATTGACTAGTATATTGTGGGAATTATGGGATGCATTTAGTATATCTTTTAGTCATGCGCAAAGTGGGGAAATTGCCCCCCTTTTAATTCTGTTTCTTTGACCCCAATTTGGAAGCCCCAAATATGGAAGAGTAATTTTCTTTCTAACAATGTAGGTTTTAAGACAAAGCAAGAAAGACAAGTGTACCAGAGAGTTAACAAGAAAGTCTTCCTAAATGACACCTTCAGGTTTCTGACTGTTTCCTTATGATGTCAGAGAAGAGGACCAAATATCTGATCTGGGTTATACTACATCACATGCCGATGTTCATAAGGTCAGACAAGTTTATCACCAGGCTGTAATGATTATAAAGTTGCTTTCTTTTGGGGAAGCACACACTAATTACTTCCCAAGTGGTATCACAACAGCTGGCCACTGTCTAGCTCAGATGTAGTTTCTACCTTTGGGTATTAGGGACAGTAAGAGTGTTTGTGTTTCATTGTAGTTGATGGGACAGTGATAAAAACATTCCCTTTCTTTTCCTCTCTCTCTCCTTCTCTTTCTTCTCCTCTTTTTCCTTCTTCTCCTCACTCTCATTCCCCCCTTTCTTCTCTTTTCTTTCCTCTTACAGCATCACTTCACTTCTTTCTCTCTCTCTCCCTCTCTCCCTTCTCTCTGTGTCTCCTCCCTTTGGGAGAATTAAAGCTGTTACCAGATCAACCATCTTCCTGCCCCTGTTGCCCCACAAAGCTTTTCTACTATGATGGACTTGTATCCCTCTAAAATAAACCTTATCTCTCTTGAATTGTTTCTGGTCATGGTATTTTATAACAACAGCAGAAAAATGACTAATACAAGGCTGTGCCTTGTAGGGTTATGTAAGTAAATGACATGATGTTCACACAATTATTATAGTCACTAAAACATATCTCCTTTGTTAAGCAACACGGGTATATATAAGTCTAGTTGATATTTCTTTAGAAAGCCTTGACTTAATACAGTGAAGAAATCTGCTCTAAATATTCTTGCTCATGTATTTTTGTGGACATGCTTTCATTTTTTTTTTTTATAATGAGAGTTTAGTGAGCTGGCTTAGTGTTCTTTGTATGCACATGATTTCAGAAACGACCACTTGGCATTGGAGAACCAATCAGGAAGCTCCTCCTTGAGGAAGACCAGTTCTTCCTCCCCCAGGAGCTGTTAATTGCTTTAGCTCTTCATCTAGGCTTTGGGCTCCATGAGATTGTTCTTATCCAGGCTGGCATGCCAACCGGTGCTATCATTGTTGAAGCCCTGTTTAGGCAGCTATGTTGTTGAAATTTCATGGATGTGACTCCCTTGTCATTTCTAGAAGATACATCCTCTGACTCCTCCAATCCTTTTGCTCTCTCTTTTATGATGTTTCCTAAATCTTGGGTGTAAGGGTTGTATTATAGATGTACCAATTGGAGTTATATACCCCCAGTCACTTGTTCTCTGCATTCTGGCTAGTTGTGGCTTTCTGTAATGGTCTTTATTTGCAGAAAGAAAGGAAGAAAGGAAAGAAAGAATGAAAGAAAGAAAGAAAGAAAGAAAGAAAGGAAGGAAGAAAGGAAGGAAGGAAGGAAGGAAGAAAGAAAGAAAGAAAGGAAAGGAAAGGAAAGGAAAGGAAAGGAAAGGAAAGGAAAGGAAAGGAAAGGAAAGGAAAGGAAAGGAAAGGAAAGGAAAGCTTGTTTGGTGAGATTTGAGACCAACACTTAGTATAAGGATGAGTACCTAGTATACAGTTAGAAATTATACTGGTTTAGGAAAGTAGCAGTAATAGGATCTTATCCAAGACCCATGACCTCAGTAGCCACAGGTAGTTGACTAAAGTTTATGGTACCAGGAATGATTTCCCTTCTATTGAGAAGGCCTTACGTCCCGTTAGAGAGCCTCCAGTTAACTCCAAGATATCAGTACCACTACTGCACTTTTAGGGATATCTTGCTTTGTTGCTCTATTTATTTTTATTTTTTATTTTTTTAGCTCACAAGTACTTTATCTCAGCAAGGCTATTGGTTCCTTTCCTCTCTTGACAGCTCTCATGGCACCTTCTGCTACTCTTAGAGATAGTTCTCAAGTGGATTGTGTTTGGGTCAGTTCCATCCAGATTCCTCAGACTTCTATGTCTTCATAAAAATATACTATGTCTCCAAAATATACTGTGTCTTCAGCAATCGGGACTTATTTTCAACTTCCCTAAGAAAATGTCAAATATTTTTTTAAAGTATCATTCATTTCCGCTTCCATCAACAGTACATGAGCTCTCATTGCTGAGCATTCTTGCCCATACTTAGTGACATTACCTTGCCAATTTTAATCATGCTGAGTGCATATTGGTCGTCTTTGAAGTTTTAATGTAGGTTTTGCTGAGGGTGAGTGGTGTTAAATAGACTTGATTTGCTATGATGGTTCTATTGTATTGTTGGCCTTCCTGGATTAAGAGACAGCCCAGAAAATTGGGAAAACAAACTTCTGGGTATGTCTGTAAAGCCCTGTAGAGAAAAGACTGCTGTGTGAGGAGAAATCTATCCTTGCATGTGAGTAGCACTGTCAAGGAGGCTGGTGGCCTCATTGGAATAAAAAGTGAAAAAGAGCAGTTCATCCTCACATAGCTGCTGGGCCCTCCTTAACCAGCATATTATTTGTGGCTGCCATCGCCTAGAGACAGTAGACACTTGATACCAATTATTGTGACTGAATGATTGTTGGATCATCTGTCATCCACGGCCATTCTAAAATGACTACTATGCTCTCACAAAAGCCTTCGCTGAACACCACCAGCATAAAACACCATAAAACAGCTGGTCACCATGAAACAGCTGGTAGACAGAGCACTTCCTTACTTCACGCTTGAGGAAGTGAGAACTGGAAAGTTCGATGACTTTATCAAGATCACTGAGTCATAGTGTCAAATGTGCTGATCACATCTGGAATTCTCAAATCCTTTGTTTTATGCTTTGTTTTTTTCTGTGCCAGTCACTCAATGAATGCAATACTGGGATCATCTGTTACTTCATTCTTCCGGCTATAAATATAACAGACATAATGATGCTGACTGAACATATAGTTTGACTGACTTATTCTCATTCCAACCCTATGGAAGAAAACACTTCAGCTTTCTTCATGTAGGCTATGAAACGGCAGCAGAGAAGTCATGTAATTGCCCAGGTTCACACGACTAGTTAGAGGTGTGGACAGGATACAAACTCAATTACTAACCAAAAATATCTAGTCTTGTTTTGTGTTGTTGCTAAACATCCACACTCTACTGTCTCTCATGCCAAAATTAACTGTGGTCCTGTTCAGTTTGAGGGGTTTATGGATCTGCGTGGAAAATTCCAGTAGAGCTATATGGCAGTTAGGAGAAAATTGCATGTCAGGAGAGGGGTTACGGAAAGATTGGCACAGTCAGTCACCACTGGGCAAGAAAGTAAAACTTTCTTTCACCCTGGAAGAGAAACCCACAATATGCTGCATGGAGCGGGAGGTGGAGAAATGCAACCAGCTTTGAAGAAAGAAAAGTTCTGTTGGTGCCTCCACTTCTTGTGGTTCACCTTGTCCATAAGAACTGGTGTGGGCTAAGGAAATCTGGGTCTCTGGTGGGGTCTCCTTAAGATACTCTACAGTATTTTGGCTGCTGTTTGTTGTTAGGATTCAAGAAAGTGAACCTAGGTTGTTTACCCAGTGGGCCTGGCCACTTTTCTATTCACTGGGTGCAAGCCCTGTGAGGCCCAGCAGGGACCCCCTCAGGCTGGCTGATTAACCCCTCCTCTGGTGGGACTTCACCCCCCAGATAGGGAAGAGTGAGAAGCTGAGTGGGTGCCCACATGCTGGCATGGGTAGGCTGGTGATAATCTGTGTTATCTCAGCTCCCGCAGGGTGAGTAATCATTCCCAGCCAGAGGAGCTCACAGGGAAACAGGTGCAAGCCTTAAAAGCTGCCTCTGTGACGGCAAAGGAGGTTAGCTGAGACCATATCTATATTTACTCTTTGCAAGTGAGTATTTTTGAAACATGGTTTACAGGAACATGTAGACTCCGTAAATGGCTATTATTATTATTTTGCCCCAATTACATGAGTGTCATGGCCATACCAGGAAATGGTGATGGGTGGGGCTTGAAGAGCAGGTCTGACGCCCCAGAGAGGTAGTTTGTGAAGGGGGACAACTTTGTTGGTGGCTGCACAAGAAAACATGTTTTTAAGTCCTTTAGGCACTCCGCAGGGAACATGTCGTTCTGTCTGGGCAGTGGCCAGAAACTTATGAGAAAGTTAGATCAATGCCAAGAACAAACATTCGGGCTGCTTTCTGCTCAGAAAGGGACATTGTGTGGTGCTGGGCCGCGGGGCCCCTCTCTTCTCATCTGGCCTCCCACTCCGCTGCCCTCCTACATGTCTCAATCCTTGGCCGATTCTAAAATTGTCCAGTATACCTCTGGACAATTGGAATCTTGCTCCCCAGGGCCGTACATCAATAGGTTCATGCTCCTTTCATTAGTCTGTGTGTCAGGAACTCTGACAGTGGAAGGCTGGGATGGAGCCAGGGGAGACCAGCCATTAATCTCCTCTCCCTCCATCCCACCCCTGCCACAGGGTGGAAATGGAGAGTCTGAACAGCCAAGTTCCTCTGTTCTAGCTGTGGTAAAGAAGGCAAAGGACACTCAGAATTCAGCTAGTACCAGCAGAGCTGAAGAAAACTTGATTTTGACTTCAGGCTCTGCACATGCCTCCACCCTTTTCCTGGGTCTTCTGTTCTCTCAGTGCAATACCTTGACCCAGCTACAAACCCGTGTTGATTTCTTTATAATACTGCAGGTAAAAACCAGCACTATTTCCTTTTACTTTTAAAAGAAATATCTATAAAGTTAGCTTTTTGGACATTCCTTGTTTCAAAGTAGTTAAACAGAGTTTCTAAGACTCACTCACTTTTTTTTTTTTTCGTTTTGCAACTACTGTTCACCAAGATGCATCTTCATGGTTGGTGACAACCATCTGAAGTTAAAAATTCCTCTCATTCTAACAGAGTTAGTGCAGGGTGGCATGAACTCAGTTGCCTGCTCTTTGATCACCTCCCCCTGAGGTGGTCTTACTAGGCCACAGAAAAAGAGGATCCAGACTGTACTGATGAGACCTAATAGGTTAGGGTCAGATAGTAGGGGAGGAGGACTTCCACTAGGCAAGGATTAGGGGAGGGACATAGTGGGGGAAGAGGAAGGAAGGGTGAGACAGGGAGGAGATGAGGGAGGGGGCTATAGCTGGGATACAAAGTGAATAAATTATAATAAATAATAATAATAACGAAAAAAGAAAAATTCATCTCAGTCACATCCATCTTTCTATTTATCCATCCTTTCATTCATCCATTCGTGCATCTGTCTATCCATCTGCCCATCCATCCATCCATCCATCCATCCATCCATCCATCCAATCAGGAATATTCGATGTGGTTAGTGCCCTACATTTTATATGGCGGAGGAACGAATCATGTAAAAACTCTATGGTAATTATAAAATGAAAACAGTCTTACATATGCTTATCGTTTATCAAACAACTGAAAATGGAAAAGTTTAGGAAAGAATGAGCTTGGTGAATGTAAAGGATTCTGCCAAAGGGGGAAAAATACAAATATGCAAAACACAAAAAGCCAAGCCCAGGCAGGATACACTCACTCTGTGCTTGGGACCCGCTAATAGCTTTCACATGTGTGGGAACAGAGCTATCACATGGCTAGATTCCAATATGAAGATATAAATGAGATGCTGCACTGACAGACGTAACTGGGTGGATAATGGAATCATCAGCATTAGTGTGGGGATTTCAGTGACCATTCAGAGGCAGTGACTTTAAATCCTAGCTCACCGTTCTTAAGCATGACCTTGAGCCATTCATTTTCATGGTTGGGTTATCTAATAAATATTTATGAACTCCATCACATACCAAACATGATGGGAGGTTACGGAATCGCCCTGCCCTCATGCGGTGTCTGTACTCACTCCTGTAGTGCAGGCTCCACTGTGGCTTTGTGGATTCTCTCTATGCCTTAGTTCATGTCATCTGTAAAGTGAGATGATAATAGGCAGGTATGTATGTTGGATGAGTAAATGAGAAAACAGCTACAAAACAGTTGAGTCTTCTGTTGGAGTGCCATTGTTTTAGAGGCCACATATGAATGTGAGGGTAGTGACGGTGGCCTTTCCATGTCTGGTTTATCTCATTCAGTAAATGTCCTACTCATGCTATCACAAATACGAACATTTCTTTAAATTTTGTTATTACACTAGCTGTATATATTTATGTATGTACATGTATGTGTGGGTGCCTGTGTTATACATCATGTGTGTGGAGGTCAGAGGACAACTTGTGCGAGTTGGTTCTCCTCATCTACCATGTGGGTGGCAAGGACTGAACTCAGGCTGTCAAGTTTTGTCAACCTTTACCTGATCAGCCATCTTGGAAGTCCCCGCTTTCCTTTCTTTAAGGAGGAATGGTTCATTGCTTATGGAGATCTTTCCTGTTGCTTAAGATTTGGCAACTTGGTTCCAAACTTAGTGACATAAAGTAAACAACACAAAGGACAGAACAAGAGCTGGGCCTTACTAAGAGGCAAGTCCCTTCTGCTACTCCAGTTAGCACTCTCTGACCCTTAATCTTCAAGGAACTGTTGAACTGTAAGTCACAGCCTCAGAAAGAGCTGTGTATCTCCTTTTTCAGCTCCTTTTAACACCAAGCCAATGACAAGTTCAAAAAAGAAGTTATGGGAGATTAGATTTCTGTGTAAGACGTTGAGCCTGGAGTTGGATTTTTCAGTTGAATGGCTGCTTGTGCGATAGAGCTGCCAAATTGTTCTTTTTGCCTACTTGAGCAGTGGGAGAGAAGTTTAAGAAGAAAACTCGGGGTGTAGAAAATGAGCAGAGAAGGTGGCTCCTTCCTCATGGCTGGCAGAAAAATGGCCCAAGAGTCACCTAGGGCAAGTGAATGCCATGGAGGGTACAAAACTTGAGCTATAATGGTGGAAGGTCACCTCACAGAGGCTCACCAAGAGAAGACTAGCAGCAGCAACAATCTGCAGGCTGAAACAGCAGAATGGGAACTAAGGGTGTTGTGAGAAGCCCACGGGGACTGGCTTCCAATGCTCGGTGGCCACATGGTGCAGAGGCAGAGAATCATCAGGTGTCTACTAAGAGACGTGGCACTTGGAAGCCCACCTGGCCGAGGGTAGAGATCATAACAGCCACTGGTAAGCAAAACACTTCATTCCCTTTTGTTCCTCCTTTGCCTGTCACCTCCACATGGAAAGAGAAGCAGAAAACGAAGAGAACAGGGTGGGAGGTTGAGTCAGAGAAACTTCCCAGTCCTGCCACTGGGCCCAGTGTGGGAGAGAGACATTTATACTGCTTCAGAAACTAAAGCTGATGGCTCTGGGATTTTATCTTTACAATCCCAGAGGCCAGGGAGCTGGACCTGCTGGCCAGGGAGCTGGAAAGTGCCATAGAATCTCCCCATAGAATCTCTATAAGAAGAGATTCTTTGGAACTTGTTAAAGCTGAGATTGGAGGAAAATAAGAACTCACCAGGTCTGAAAGCCACGGAGGGCACGGAATGCAATAAGCTGCAAAAAGCTGGAAAGAGTTTGACAAACACTCAAGGCTGACCACAGTGCCGGATGTTATTCCTAGACACCCAGAGAGAATACATAGACTACGTGCACAGAGTTCTTACTGAAGGGAAAAAATGATAGTCTGTTGTTTTGGTTTAAGGGAACGCTGTGCCTCCGAGTTTTCATTTCGCCTCATGAAGGGAGATGTTTTTTCTCTCCAGTATTCACAACATTCCTCCTGTTCTAGATGTTTGCTTTGGGTGAGTTTTTTTTTTTTTTTTTTTTTTTTTTTTTTTTTTTTTTTTTTTTTT
>NW_026592118.1:32108391-32188592 GCF_907164565.1 Psammomys obesus
TTTTTTTTTTTTTTTTTTTTTTTTTTTTTTTTTTTTTTTTTTTTTGTGGACCTCCCTGTTCTCCAAGGATAAGAGGGAGCCACAAAAGTCATCTAATGCCACTTCCTACCTGGTTAAGAAACAGAGCTCAAGTTGAGAAAGGGCGGAGGAGGGGAGGGGAGGGGAGGTGGGGGGCGAGGACTGGTAGGAGAGGAGGGAGGGGAAACGCCTGTAAAGTAAACAAGTAAATTAATTATTAATTAAAAAAAATTTTTTTAAAGAAAAGCAAAAGAACTATTTCGTTAGGTAAAAAGAAACCAACAAGTTATTAAAAACAGAACATCTCATGCCAGAATTCAGATAGAGCAGACCCATGGCACCGCAAGGAGCCAGGTCGTGAAATCGTGAAATGGAAACAAGAAGACACTGGGCTTGGGGCTGGAGACCCAGAGGATGTCCTTCAGCGTGGTGGGTGTGTGACGCCCCCACAGTCACAGGCACGCTTTCATGGATATAGCGATCGAAGGCATGCGCTTGCCAGAGGTAGCAGAGGACAATCACGGGTCCGAATCTTTGGCCTCCGTTGAAATCAGGATCTCTCTTGTTGCCCGCCTCTGTGGACACCAGGATGGCTGGCATATTTGTTTCCGAGGACTCTCCCACCTCTGCCCCTCTCCCGGTGGCTGTACCAGGATGGAAGACTTTGTCACACCGCATCCAGACTTTAGTTCTGGGGTTCCCGCTCTTGCCCTCACACCGGCTCCGGCAGCCCTTCAGTCTAGCTCCCACGGTGTAAATTTTCATGAAGTGTTCCATTACATTTGAAGCATCCACTTTCTCAGATGTCAAATGGGGCTTGGACAAGGGCAATTCGGAATCTGGGACAATTAACTGGGGGATTATGTCAAGTGACCATCACAGTGCCAGGCGCAAGGCTAATATTCAAGAAACAGTTGTCCAGCCTTCCCAAAGCTGTCAGGTCTGGAGACACACCTGAGTGGAAGAGGTAAGGTTCAGCTGGGAAGGAAGTCACTGGGTCGAGGCGGGGACCAGAGAGCGTCAGGACACCATTCATTTGCCATTCAGTCCAGTCTGCTGGCCAGCTATGGGGCATTTTTTTAAAGACCCATGGGAAATCATGATGACATTAATGTAGCAAAAAGACAGTGCTGGTATTATCAGGTTTACTTCATAATACATTTATGTATCAGTGTTAATGCTCATAGTCTGGTTAAAGTGGTGTTTATAATGAAAAATCTTTTAAAAATCATTGAAATAAAATGTTCGATATATTTCATATCTGCAATGCTTGACCATCTAGCATTGAATAAAAATCTTCAAAGCTGTAAGTGTTATGCCAATTCTGGTTTTAATTACTCTGAGAACAAGCAATAAGAGTAAACATATAAAATAAATCTTGCACAAAGCCAAGAAAATCAATCCAGTCCTGGGAATGAACTAAATGCTTTGATTTTTAAGTATGAGCCTAGGGAAGAAGAAAATACACAAATTATATTGCCTTTTAATGGTGAGCTAAGTTTTGGGATAAATCCAAGCACCAGAAAATCTTCATATTTTACACATAAAAACTCAGAAACCCTAAATTCTAATACTGATTTTTGAATATTTATTTACGAAAATGTTATGTGTTTGTGATAGAACAGAACAGCCTTGGAAAATCTTGTGTTTTTGTTACAGGCCTCTGTGTTTTTATTGGCAGCTGGAGCTTTTGTTACTTAAGGCTCAGTAGTCATCTGGCTAGATGCTTGGCACTCAGCCTCAGCTATGAAATGCTCCTTTGTTCAAATAAACAAAACAAATCAATCAAGCAGATAAGGAGTTTCTATCTCTAAATGAGGCTTGACTTCACTGTCAACCTGACCGAATTGGAATGCTGCCTTGTCCTGAGGCTGAGTCCTTGTTCTCTGTAGCTCTCTTTCAGAGAAGGGCTGCTTACATATTCAGGGAACACAGAACCTGGGCGTGGGTGGGTCTGTGCTGTGGGATCTGGGCTAGTGGCTCAGTTTTCTCCACTTACCAGCATGGGGCCTATGAGGGATCCAGAGGACTAGTATTTTTTGTGTTGGGTTTAACCCTCTGGGCCCTTCTTAAAGTAGGATCCCCTAGCAACAGTTTTGTAAATAATTCAGATCACATATTCTTTAAGTCTTTGACTCGGGGGAGACAGTGGGGTCGTGGCTTTTGGGCAGTTAACAACAGCATGACTACTGGAGTCTGCTGGAAATTGAGGCGGCGATCAGTAAGCTCATTTTGCTCAGGAGGCTCTCCTCCATCAACTACTATGGTTGTTTAATTGATTTTAAGGGTAAAGTCAACTTTGGCCTATGAGAAGTACCTACAGGCTATCTTTGAGCAGTAGACACAATGTGGCATAAGCCATTTATCAGCCAAATAGATATGAAAAAAAAAAAAAAGCTTCCCACCCCATTCCTTGTTTTTTTTTTTTTTTTTTTTTTTTTTTTTTTTTTTTTTTTTTTTTTTTCTTTTTTTTTTTTTTTCTCTCTTTTTGAGGTAAGGACAGTGGAAGGAAACCTTCATGCAGGGAGAGGGGCACTGGCGGTTGTGAGCCAGGATCCAGGAGGTAGACAGAATGATTGACCAGGAAGCCTCAGGAAGGCATGGGGGGTCTGAGAGAAATGCTAGTGGAGCCATGGCCGGGGCCAGAGGGTGGACTTGGCCTTGACCTCTGCCTCTGCACCCATATTGGGCACTGTCTTATTTTAGAGTCCTGCCTGAAGGGCAGCTGAGAAACTGTTTCTTAACCAATAAAAGCAAAGTACAACCAAATGAGCAACACAGCAACAGAATGGGGCTGGCAGAGATGGCTCTGAGGGCTGTGCACGCTTGAAGACCCAAATTTGATTCCTGAAACTCACACAAAAAGCCAATTGTGGTGGCTGGAGTGTGTCTCTAGTCTCATGATTCGTTGGGTAAGGTTGGAGGCAGAGACCAGAGAATTGCCTAGAAGCTTAAAGGCCAGGTAGCATGGAATATCCAGCAAAATAACAAAAATAGGAGAAACCTTGCTTCAACACGGTGGAAGGGGAGAGCTGACTCCTGAATATTGTCCTTTGACCTCCAAATGGCTCACGCATCTTCACATACACACACCTACCGGGAGCAGGGATTAAATTAGAAGTATTAACAACAAACCTAGTCTTACCACCTTGAGAAAGGGGAGAAGTTACTTTTGTGCAAAATAATTTAAGCAAACTGTGAGTAGAGTCAAAGAATTATCCAGGGAACCAAAGCGTGATAGTGGAACCAAACTGCTATAGAGAGAGCCACTCTGAGAGAAGCTGGTTATGGGTTTGGTCAGCAGAGAAAACCTGGTGTGGAAGGAATAGCCTGCGCAAAAGTATTGAGTCAGTGTGTTCCTGGGGAAGGACCCTTAAGTCATCCTTAGGCACACATGAGGCGGTTCTGTGGAGGGCCCCCTCCTTCCCCCGCCCAGCGATCCGGAGCTAAGGGGAAAGGAGAGCAAGGAACAAGGGAGAAGCCACGTGACTAAGCTCCAGTCACTGGATGAGGAAAGGGTCACAGTTACTACGGTCCCCAGGGCCACCAGTGTCCAGCTTGGGAACTTGCCTCCTCCAGCTTCTCCCACTTGTTCTGTTAACCATCTGTGGTTTCCCGTGTTTGTCCCACACATGGGTGGTGGGATTTGACTGGGTCGTTGGGGATATGTTGCTGCCATGATGACAGTGACAGGGTCCAGCCTTTGCTCCTCAGGCGCTGGTGTGGGTTGGATTTTTAAATATAGAAGCATACAAGTAAATAAGTACAGGACATGGGGAAATCCACTTAAATGTCCTTAGGAGACATTTGAGTTTACATTACAGGTGCCATTTTCCCCACTAATAAAATTGTCAAGAAGGACTCTAACTTGGCTGTGACTGAAGTTACATGAAAAGGCAAAAAGTCCTGATTCTGGTGACCAGTTGCTCAAGATGACCCACCTTAGTACGCGTAGATTAACTCAGTTCTTCTCATGAAAATCAAGAATGACTAATTGCAATAGTAGTTAGGCCATCAATCCATGTAAAAGTAAAAGTAATCAATACATGGTAAATTTCATGTTGAAATAAATTAAAAGATATGGCTGTTGGTTCTCTCAATTGCAGCATGTTAGAATCCCCCGGCTGATGCTTCATTCTCATTTCCATTTGCCATATACTCAGTGTACCTTGTTTATCGTGTGTGTGTGTAAGTGAGGTATGATAAAAAGGGATAAACTAGGCTTATGCAAAAGCCTTTCTATTAAAAACAACAACAACAACACAGAGATGAAAGAATAGAGCTTGCTGGCTTCTGAGTTCTTTCACCTTAAACCCCAGGATGCTTGGTGGTATGAGGTTCATGCTTGAAAGGATGAAGTGCCCAAAACAAGGACAAGCCAGGTGTGCTGGTGCACACCTATAGTCCCAGCACTCGAGGAAGTAGAGGCAGCTGGATATCTGTGAGGCCAGCCTGGTCTGTAAGGTCCAGGACAATCAAGGCTACACAGAGAGACCCTGACTCAACAACGACAACAAAACCAAGGACAGCAATTCAACATGGTGAAAGTGTCAGGAGGAAAATGGAACAATTCCCAGTGACGTGGTGTGACCATGGCTGAGGGCCTTGATGCCTTCTGCAGAATATGAGCTTCGTAAACACAAAGCAAACCAGAAAAGAAGCCCACACCATCGATGCTACTCTGCTCTTGTTTTAAGCTCATAGAGATTGGAAGGATGAAGCATGTGCTCTGTCTAGGCAATTGCTCTGTAACGAATTTTAGAGTGTGAGTAATCTAAGATGCAAGGTAACATGGATCTTCAGACAATCTGGCTTGTGGGCTTAGCCGTGTAAAACTCGGAATCTTGCTTTACAATGGGGCCCTCTGTTTACAAAGCGTGTCTGCTAGCCTGGGGTTGCTGTAACAAAATGTCCAAGAAATTTAACCTGAAGGGAAAAGAGGATTTGTGTGTGTGTGTGTGTGTGTGTGTGTGTGTGTGTGTGTGTGCCCCCTCCCTCCAGTTACTAAGGTTTTAATCCACGGCCGCTTGGCACTGTTATTGCTTGGCATGGAACAAGGCAAAAAAACAAAAACAAAAATGGAAAACAATAAAACAAAAATCAATCAAACAAGCAAACAAACAAACAAAAAAAAACACCAAACCAAACCAAACACCATGGTGGGTTGGGCCTGGTGGAGCACAGCTATTCATGTTGTGGGACTGGAAAGCAAAGAGAATCTTGAGTTCCCCTTGGGAACTTATTTTATACCCTTATCTCATACCTTTCCAGGGTGGGCTGCCAATAACCTACTTCCTGTGGGTAGGCCCTGTCTCCTACCATCTCTCCTCTCTATAAACAGGCCCAAGAGCTGGGGACCAGTTTTTCCACACATCAGCTTCATGGGGAGCATTTACCATCAGATCCGTGTCAAAAGGTCAGTGGTGGTGCGAGCAAGCTGTACCCTAAGCTCTGAGGACTTTCTTTCATGTAGTTGCATGAGGTTTTGTAAAACATTTTATGGAGTCAATATTTCTTGCTAGCAACTCTTCCTATTAATTAAATTTAATCACACTATCTTCTAAATCGTGTCCCTTCTGGCAATAAACAAGAAGACAAAAGCCTTCACCAGTTTCAAACTGCCGGCTTCCTTCTTCAGGGTAAACAGAATCTCACTCTGTGTTAAAATCAATTTTCTGAAATCGTATTCTAAATAGATATTCAATTAATGCACCCTGATGTGTGTGTGTGTGTGTGTGTGTGTGTGCATGCCCATGCAAGCATGTCCTTGTGCATACAGAGGTCAGAGGTCCACACCAGGGGTTTTCCTCTAACGTGCTTTGCTATTATTATTTTCCTTTTAAGATTTGCTCTCATTGTCTTTAGTCGCGTGAATGACATGTGTCTGGGTATGGGTAGGTGCATTTGAGTGCAGGAGCACACGGAGGCCAAAGGCTTTGGATCACTGCCCCTCTACCCTTAGTGCTGAAATTATGGGTGATGATGAGCTGCCAGTGGGTGCTAGAAAGCACTCAGGTCCTCTAGGCCAGTGTGCTGTGCAGACTACTGAGTTATTTCTACAGCCCTGAAATTTTTTTTTTCTTTTTGTTTTTTAACCCTGAGGTAGGGTCTCTCCCAGAACCCGGAGAGTACCAGTTGGTTCATCACTTAGGCTCAAAGAACTCCACAGATCATTTTATTCTCCCTCCCAACTCAGCGCTGGAGTAAAAGGCATTCTAGAATGTGAGCCCTTTTTTTTTCTTTCTCTTTTTCTTTCTTTCTTTTTTTTTTTTTTTTTTTATGTGGGTGCCGGAGATCCTAACCTGGGTTCTCAGGCTTGCACAGCAAATTCCTTATCCAGTGAGCCATCTCTTCAACTCAGACCATTTCAAAAGGAAAGCCACATCTAGGTCTTGGGAGGAAAATGGGAACATTATTAGTGAGGTAGGAGACTTTCGTTTAGACTGATTTTAGGTCCAGCAAACTTTATGCAGACTCTTCTAGTGTGTGGGTTCTAGTCCCCCACTGTCAGCCTGGCATGATTCATCCAGTGTGTTTTGTGAAGGGCGTGATGAACATTGAACAAAGGGCTTCTTGTGTACCCAGCAAATGCCTTACCATGAAGGTCCAAGCAATGTCTTTTTAAAAAATGAGTTGTTTCTCTTCCCATTTTACATTTTGTGCTTCCAAACTGACTTGTTTCACCCTAGAACACAAAACGTTCTTGGTGCCAGGGTTGAGTTATGATGAGTAGTCAGGTTGTTCAAGGTGGATATTGTTCATTGAATTGTGTTCCTCTCAAAGATGTTGAGGTCCTTACATCCGGCTGCTGCTGCGATTGTGGAGGTGTATTTTTATTAACTAAGCAACTTAATTTACACACTGCTTTTTGAGACACTCCTGGCCATTGAGACAGTGGGGAAAGACCCTTGTGGTTACACACTGATGAGTAGTTTCCAAGCCATGCTACTGTGTTGAAAACAAAAAGATTTTTAAAAAATCATTCACCTTTTAAGAGTCAGTTCAGTGGGGGACACTGAGCAAGGAGACAGACCTGAGTGACGGAGTTCAACTGCTATTTAAAAAATTTAGAACTGACTCCTCCTTGCTGGGTCCTGCCTTCTGTCCTGGGCTCTTACATCTTACCCTGCGTCCCTGACGGTTGCTTCATGAGACTGTCAGTCGCTACATGGTAAATTCTGTGTCATTAAAAACCAAAAGGCATATCGTGAAAATGGCTCCACCACCTCAAGCAATCTATACCCTCAAAAGAAAGAGCTCGTAAAATTTCAACGACATTTCCCAGAAGCTGAAAAAACAAACCGAGAGTCTGTACACAAAGTGTCTGAAAAACAAGTGATCCTGAGCAAAAAAAAAAAAAAAAAAAAAAAAAAAAAAAAAAAGTTGGAGGCATCAGACAATCTCATTTCAAACTATACTACAAAGCTAGGATTGGCAAAATAGCATGGCATGGCATAGAAAAAGAGCAGATAAGCTGGTCATGTCAGCCCAAATGCAAAAATCAACTAAAAGTGGTTAAAAAGCTAAACATCAGACCTGAAACTGTGAAACTACCAGAAGAAAACATACAGAAACATTTGTTCCCACAAAAATTTTTTGGATATGGCGTGAAGCATGCATACCCACATCCATTCACAAACAAAAATGGACAAATGAGAATATAACAAAGTAAAAAGCTTTGGCACAGACAAAACAAACAACGGCAAAGAAAGAGAGGGAGGAGAGCACATGCAGAGGTCTAGGAAAGACATGAAATGCATGTCACACATGAAACGGACATTTAAGATACATAAAGCATGCAAATCAGTAACAAAACATTGTCAATCAAAGTAATTATTTGTCAATTAAAGTAAAAACAATAAAGCCTTTATAATCCAACCCTCTCTAGACCTTGGTTGCTTCTGGAGAGCCCACAGCTGAGACTCACCTAAACTCAAACTGAACCACCACAGATTTAGCAGAAATGCTTTTGGGCAATGCAATTCTATTTTTTAATAAGGTGCCTCAGCATACTGCCTAAAGTTAAGCAATGTACCCCTTGACATCATGATTCAAAACTATGTGTGTAGTGCAGGGGGAAGCTTGGGAACAGAAAATATTTTACTGTGATGACATGCTCATTTATGTATTACTACTACGAGGGAGAAAAACTCCATGGCAAAAGTTTTTCCTGAGAAAGAATCCCGAGACAAGTTCAGTGTCCACTGCGGGGAAAGATTTTAAGTTATTCCACGGTCTTCACTGAGTAACATGGTTCCTCTAATCTTAAAGCTTTTGGCTTTAAACTGACTTCTTGGTAAATGATGGCTCCTCAACTTCCCCATGCTGAGACATCAGTCACAAATGATGGAAATGGTTTTTAAGCCATCAGCTGAAAATAAGTGGTCCCCAGTTTTCATACATAAGTCCCGAAGCACTGAGTTCCTCAGATTAAAGTGGCAGAATGATTCTTCAACACGCTTTGAAGGAATGGAAAGGCATACTGCAATTATTTTATTTATCACATTAATTCTCTTCTGAGAGGAAAGAGGAAAATGATACGTTGTGGGGACTTCTTCAGTTACAGGCATTTAAAGAAAAATGTTTTGGCTTTTAGTGTGTTTTCACAGAGCTGTGAAACTACCTGCTTCCTCTCCAGGCTACTGTGCACATAAATGCATTTCTAAATCTTCTGAAATACTCCTTGGATCATTCAGCTTCTCAGTGATGATCGATACTGGTTCCTTCCTGAGGGTCAGGTTATTCTTGTGCTATTCTAGACCCTTGGCCATCATCAGCCTTTCCCTCTTAGCTTAGCTTTCCCCTTCCCTGCAATAAACTTTGCCATGACTTGACTGCCTTTCTCTATGCTCATTAAAACAACTTGTGTGCGATTCTGTATCAGCATGTGCCCATGTTCATAAAAATATTCTGGAATGTCACCCAACATGTTCTGTTCTATCTACTTGTATCTCTTAGAATCTAACTTTCTTTAAAAGCTGCTACAGATTCTTTGTCTTTCTAAAGAAGTGTTCCTCTAGACTTTAACCAGCATATCCAGTCCACTTTCCTTTCCCCAATTCTTATTTGGGATGATATTGCTGAGTACTTGGCTGATTGTCTATAGTCTGGCTGTGTTGTTTTTGTTTTTGTTTTGGTTTGTTTATTCTGAGTGTAAAAGCTGCACCACCATTTTTCCTCCTCCTTTGCATCAGACAGTCCTCTGGCACGTGGACATTGTAGACAGAGATGCCTTTCCACCAGTCTGCTCTCCATCCTGCAGACTTCTTCAGCAGTGATTCTCTGCAAACTCAGGTGAGAAATCCTGGATCCCCAAATGTCTCCAGTTACTGTCACCTAATGAGGTGACCAGGCTTGCCAGCAGCCAACACAACCATCCTGAATGTAGATCAATAAGAGAAAAGAAAAGAGTAATCCTAACTTTTGCCTCTTCTCCAACTCTAAACTTCAGGAGGCTCATCCCTAGGTGGTGATGGAAATGAAAGAACCAGTCTTTTACCTCTCTGTTTCCACTAGCCATCCTCAATGCACAATTGAGGTCTCATACACCATAACTTTCAAAATTGTCACCCTCCATGGCAATAGCATTCTTTTTCCATCCTTTTCAAGTTCCTCTCTATGTTTGGGGCCTCACAAACTGAACATTTCACTGGAAAACATTAACAGGAATTGGGTTACTTTCAAATCTCTTCTGAAGATGTCTCACATGCTTCATGAAAAAAAAAATACTATAACTTTCAGCTTTTCTTCCAATCTCCCCAAGTTTTGTTCTTAACTATCAATCTCTTAGAAACTGTACATCTGTCACTGTTTTGTTAAAGCATGCTCACTATTTTTCTCTGCATGTGTAAAGTCTTGTCACGACATGCAAATTGAAATCTCTGTCCCCCCCACCCCGAAAAGGCTCCAACATTCAGCACTGAGTAGGAGTCAGAAACCCTGGGATTGCTTGGTTTTTCTCAGACCAACCAGTCACCCTCCAAGTTCTTTCCAAAGGTTTTTGGAACATACACTTTAAGACGGACTTAATATTATATATATATATATACATACATATATATATATATATATATATATATATGTTTAAAAAGAAAGTTTGATACATTCACATAAACTTTACAGCTACAAAGAAAATAGATATTTCCATCACCTTCCAAAAACCTTGTAAGCATTTTATAGTCAGATTTCTCTACCATGCTTCCTACCATCTCAGCAGACACTGACTAGCTTCCCTCATTGCAGGGAGGTGAGGTGAGGGTGGTTTTTATGTAATGGCACTCCAGCATATGTGCCTTTGTCTGTTGTAGTTCTCCCAGACATCACAGGAGAGTTTATGTATTGTCCTATCAACTCTTTGTTTCCCCCTATGGCTGAGTACTATTTCACTTACAATCTTTGGGTAGATTTATCTTCTTTTCTTTCTTTGGATGTCAGGGGAAAGCTGGTAAATACACCAGATGTATATTTAATCTTTAAGGAAATTGCCAAATGCTTTTTGCCTAAAAGTTGTGATTTCCCACAAATAGTAGATGAGAGTTTCTGTTGTTCTACTTCCAAGTACCCCTAGTAAATGGCAGAGTCACATTTGAGATGTTTCTAGTGAAACTTCATATACTTAGTTGATAACTCCCAGTGACTGATGCTTTTGAATAAATTTCATCCTTACTATCTGCATGCCCCAGTAAACAAGTGTTGAACCCATTTTTTTCTCTTTATTGGATGGTATGCTTTCTTCTTTATGACACCTGGAGAGTTTTTTCATTTATTTTATGTATAAATCTTTTATCAGCTATATAATTTACAATTGTTTATGCCAGTTTATAGTCTACATTCTTATGTTTTTAAAGTTGTTTTCAAAGAGAAGAAGCTTATAATTTTCATCTGACTTCATGTGTCTGAGCAAGAGGCCACTCTTTTATGGTATGTTTAAGAAATCTTCCCTAACATAAACACAAAGTTTTTCTTGCATATTTTTTTTTCTAGAAGTTTTATCATCTGGGCTTAGTTTAGGTCCTTAATCTACTTTTTATATTTCTATAATTGAAGTTCACTCCTTTGTACGTGGAAGGCCAATCATACTAGCTCATTTCCCAAAAACACTACCCTTCCTCTGTTGGGTTTCTTTGGCACCTTTTTCAAAAATCAATTGTCCATGTACGTGTGGGTTTATTTCTGAACTCTCAATTCCCACCAATTGATTTTTTTGGTTTGTCGTGACTCCACATGGTCCTGATTACTTCATTATAAGTGTTGAAGTAAGACACATCTCCTTTTGCATCTTTCTTTCTCAAGTTTATTTTGGTTCTTCAAGCTCAATCACATTTCTGTAAAAACTGTAGTTTGTGAGTCAGCCAATTACCAGTGAAAAGCCTACTGAGATTCTGATTAGGACTGCAATGAATCTGAACAACAACTTCAAGTTCACAGAATTGACTTCTTAAAAATAATGAGTCTTTTGATCCGTGAGTATCCATTTTGTAGACAGATTGGTCTCTCCATGTAGTTACATCATCTTTATTTTCTCTCAGAGTTGTTTTTAGTTTTCACTGCATGCGTCATGTTGACTTTTCATCAATTTAATATAGATGTATGACGGTCTTTTGATGTCCTTTCTTATATGTTATGTGTGCATACACATGTGTGTTTGTGTGTACATTTGGAGGCCAGAAACAGAGCTCAGGTGTCTCCCTCTGTCTCTTTCCATCTAGTGTCTTTTTTTTTTGTTTTTCTTTTCTAGAAAATAGATTTTTTCATACAATATATTATGATTATAGTTCCACCCTTGATAAAGGCAGTTTACATTGGAAATGAAGTCAAAGTAGCTTTACTTGCAGAAGATATGATAATATACATAAGTGACCTGAAACATTTCACTAGGGAACTCTTTCAGTTGATAAAATCTTTCAGCAAAGTTGCTGGATACAGAATTAACTCACAAATATTGGCTGTCTTATATACGAATCACAAACCAACTGAGAAAGAAATCGAGGAAATAGTACCTTTAACAATGGCTTCCAATAATATAAAATATCTTGAAGTAATACTAACTAAGCAAGTGAAGAACTTGCTATGATAAAAACTTTATGATATGATAAAAACTTTAAAACAATGAAGAAAATATCAGAGGATGGAAAGATCTTCCATGCTCATGAATCGGTATGATTTCTATAGTAAAAATGGCCATCCTACCAACTGGACTCAATGCAATTCTCAACAAAATTTTAATACAATTTTCCACAGAACTTTAAATGGCAAATTTTAGCTTCATGTACACACACACACTAAAACAAAACAAAACAAAATAAAACAGGATAGTTAAAACTGATAGAAAATCTGATGAAGGTATCACTATCTCACTATCCCTGATTTCTGCTTATACTACAGGGCTAGTAATAAAAACAGCACAGTATTGGCACAAAACCAGATACATTGATCAATGGAACAGAACTGAAGATTCAGACATAAATCCACACACCTATGGACACCTGATTATTGATAAAGAAGCCGGAAATAAACACTAGAAAAAGGCAGCATCTTCAACAAATGGTGCTGGACAAACAAACTGGATGTCTGCATGTAGAAGAATCCAAATAGATCCATATTTATCACCTTGCACAATACTCAACTTCAAATGGATCAAAGATCTCAACATAAAACAAAATACACTGAAACTGATCAAAAGAAAGCAGGGAATAACTTTGAACTCACCGGCACAGGAAAAGACCTTTTGAAAAGAACACCATTACCACAGACACTAAGGATGAACAATTAATAAATGGAACCTCATAGAACAGAAAAGCTTCTTCATGTCAAAGAACACCATCCCTTGGAAAAAGCAGAAGCCTAAGGAATAAGGAAAGATTTTTGCATACTACACATCTGTTAGCGGGCTAATATCCAAAATATATAAAGAACTAAAAATCTAAATAGCAGGAAAACAAAGAACTCAATTAAGAAAAATTGAGTATAGAGCTAAACAAAGAACTCTCAAAAGAGGAAACTCAAATGTCAAAGAAACACTTAAAGACATGCTCAACATCCTTAGCCAGCAGGGAAATGCAAATCAAAACTACTCTGAGATTTCGTCTTACATCTTTCAGAATAGCTAATATCAATAAAATAAGTGACAGTTCATACCGGAGAGGATTTGGAGTGAGGGAGCCCTTATCCATTGCTGGGAGACAGCAAAGAATGAGAGACCATAGCACACTCCACTATAAATGGGATGTCTCCATAAAATCCCTTCCCTTAGGCTTTGGGGAGCCCTGAGGAAGAAGAGCTAAAAAGGGTGCAAGCGCCAGAAAGGAGGAAGACACCAAGACAACAGTATCATCAACACACATAAGAACTCCCAGAGACTGACGCAGCCCGCAAAGGCCTGCACAGGTCTGTACCAGGTCTCTGCAGGCCCTTTGCGTATATATTATGCTTCCTCTTTGAGTCCCCTCTTTCGAGGATTCTCCGTTTAGATCTATACTCCATTTTTGACTGGGTTACTTGTTTTTTTTGCAATGTAGATTTTTAGTGCTTTATATGTTTGGGATATTAGCCCTCTAACGTATGCGTAGTATGTAAAAATCTTTTCCCATTCTTTAGGCTGCTGCTTTTTCCAAGTGTCCTTTTACATGCAGAAGCTTCTCTGTGTCATGAGGTCCCATCTACTAACTGTTTATTCTTAGTGCCTGTGATAATGGTGTTCTGTTTGGAAAGTCCTACCCAGTCCCAGTGAGTTGAAAGCTGTTTATAGGATTCATGAATGTGAATGAATGAGTCTCTGGTTCTTGTGCCTTCTCTTGGGCCCTTTTAACTCCGTTGTTTTATTTTTTCCAATTCTGATGTGTTAGGTTTTTTAAACTCATTATATTATGTTATATTATACATTATGTTATATTATGCATTATGCTGTGTTACATTTATCCCTTAGAAGCTTGCTTTTCTTCTAATGAGAGACACGAAGAGATTGGATCTGGATGGGAGGGGAGGTGGAGACAACTGGGAAGAGTGGAGGGAGAGAAACTTGCCATCAGGATATGTTATATACGAAAAAAAAAATCTATTTTCACTAAAAGAAAAACATGAAATAGAATGAAATAGATTTTTTTTGCATACAATTTATTATGATTGTGGTTTCCCTTTCCTGAACAACTCCCAGATCCTCCCTAACTCTCATCTTATCCAGTTCAAACCCTTTCTCTCTCTTGTTAGAAACAAACAAGTATATAATAATAATAATAATGATAATAATAATAATAATAAAGTAAAATAATGTAAAACCAAACAAACCCGAAGAGTTCATAGCAGCCAACCAACCACACATACAAAGGACCTCTAAGGGGAAAAAGAAATAAAAGCCCTGACAAAGCCTTGTGAGTCAAAGAGCCTCTAAAAATGCCACTGTGTTTGTTTTATGTTGGGGCCCGTGCATGGGCCTGCCCTTGAGGGTCTACCTTAGTTTTTGAATTCTGTTTCTGAACCACTGAGTGACTTGCAGCTCCACTATTTGGTGGATTCTGTGTCTCAGTTATTGTCTTCACAACAGCCTCACAGCATGGGAATCTTTGTGGTTTACTGTGGTATCCTCAGGACCTGGCACAATACGGGCTAAAAAATTCCTTGGTAACTGCTTTTTAAACAATAAGCACATTTCCGTGGGGCCTGAAGAATGGCTAAGTGCCGTTCTGTAGATGTGAGGGCTGGTCTAAGAATCCTAGAGTTGTGACGGCTCAGCACATAGGCGGTGCTTTCCTGTAATATCTGAAACATTCCAGGGACTTTCAGCTGATGAGTCCAGCTTAGTGAACATAAAGCCATGTCATGTTCTTCTCCTCTATAGGTCATTTTTGGACTGACCTCAGACATCACTATAACCTGGTGGATATCACTCTAATCTTAGGTACTTTCTTTAAGGGCCTATTTCCACAGAGCAAAGGCTTTGTCCCAGTGCTAGCTGCACCTTACCCAAAAACTCTGTAGCTTTCCTACGTATGACATGAAAAGGGTAATGCTACAGTTATTGCAAGGATAAAAGGAATCAATTTATATAAGGAAGTTCACATAATAAAGGCTTGTGATGATATATGAATTAATTAATATGAAGTGCTCAGAGATACATGTTCAATAGATTTTTTTTGCTACTTATTGTTGATTGTTTTGGATACTTATTGTTTAGCCTAAAAAGAATTCAGAGAAAAAATAAAGTCTAATTGAACTAATTTCAAGTCTAATGCATGAGATAGACATTTATGGTCACTGAAAAAATATAGTTGCAACATTTAAATCAATGATGTCTCAAATTAAGAAATTGTTTCTACAAATTCAATAGCTAATTTCATGCCCATAATAAACACACTCAAATTAATTCACAGTAAAAGGAGATTCTGAGTAGAACTATCTGGACTATATAAAAATTAGAATAAGACCTGACCACACCGATTGCAAGCTATGTGCAAAGAACCATCATGAGATATTCTAAGAACACATGTTAAAGCAATGATCTCTGCTTTCAAACAAGCCAAAGCACTGTTCCCCAAACCATTTAAAAACCATGTATTTGTTATCATCCAGAGGCCCGCTTTCACAAGATGAAATACGATATTTAGAAGAGAAGGAATTGTTGCTCTAATGCATATGAGCCGGTTTTTATCCATTCAGCAAACAGTCACTGAGTGTGTGCTGTGGGCATGGTGTTTGTGAATGTTTATTTGGGATGTGCAGTGGGCTAGCTGGCTTCTGTAGTCATGGAAGTACAGCTCTGTGTTCCTAAGATCTCTTTGGATAACACATGGCACCACCAGCAACTTGGCTTTTGGTTGGACAGATTTCGAAAGAGGCCAAAGTCTAGATCTGTTTCCCACCTTTCTATCACTGTTGTATCACAGTCTATGTTTCCACCTAGAAATGGAGCCAAATGGTTACATTCGGCCAATGGGTTATGATAGATCAGATCTGTTGCTGTCACTGGCGTGTGAAAAGCTGACATTGCATGCCTTTGAATCTGAAAGACTATAGTTATTATTGTTGCTGTAGAAATTTACCACAAGGTCTATTAATCAACATTAGCAATAAAAATGGATGCTAGCTATATAAAATATTGTATGTGTTAACATCTTGATTTTCACAGAAATCCTATGAGGAAGAAATTATAAAAGCAACTCAATTTCCCAGACCAGAAAACTGAAGCATCAGAGCTGGGATGAAATCTAGGCAGCGAGGGCTCAGAGTCTACAACTGTGACACGTGGGTGAGACCTATTATTTTTATTCACCAACCAACAGATTCAAGATTACTTAAATATTAAGTTAAATCTTAGTTTTCATACATGGTAATGGTCAGTGCATTATATTTTGAAAATAAACTGTAAAATACATAATGTTGAGATTTTAGTCAATAGTTACATTTTTTTTTTAAATATTTGCTGTCTTATTGAATGTCTTGTTGGTACCTTGGAAAACATATCCAGACATTCTAAATATCTCCATATGAATTCCTACACTCTTTTGTAACATCCCAGATACTTTCTTCAATGGTCATGCCACCTCCCCACAGAAATGACCTCTATCTCTGAGACTCACTAGCCTGAAACCACTTTCCTTCTGAAAATTTTCACATTAATTAATATTAGTACATTTTTTAGTATATTAGAGATTTTTGCACCTTCTGTATTATTTATTTAAACTGCTGTTAAAACTTGTGGTCACATGAACTCAGTGGCTGGCTCTTTGATCACCTCCCGGGGGTTGGGGAGCAGCCTTACCAGGCCACAGAGGAAGACAACGAAGCCAGTCCTGATGAGACCTGATAGACGAGGGTCAGAAGGAAGGGGAGGAGGACCTCACCTATCAGTGGCTTAGGGGAGGCACATGCATGGAGAAGAGGGATGGAGGGTGGGAATAGGAGTGGATGAGGGAGGGGGCTACAGCTAATAAACAAAGTGATACAAAGTGAATAAATTACAATAATTAAAAAATAAATTAAGAAAAGAGAAAATAAGAAAGTGAAAATGCCCAAAGAAGAAACTTGCGGTCACTAACATTTCATAAACTCATTTTTTTTTTTTTTTTTTTTTTTTTTTACTTTTCATATTTTCAGTGGGACTCTAAGCTCCTCGAGAGCAAAGGACAAGTGTTGATCATGTAATAAAAGGCTTGAGTTAGTTGTGTGTGTTTATTATAGCCACAGCCCACAGGAAAGTAAATACAGAGACTTTCTAAGATTTGTGAAACATATAGTCATTAAAAATACTAAGATGAGCCAGGCACATGCCTATAATCTTAGCACTCTGGGAGGCAGAGGCAGGAGGATCTCTGTGAGGTTGAGGCCAGCCTAGTCTACAAAGCAAGTCCAGGACAGCCACTGCACCGAAAAACCATGTCTCAAAAAATGAAAAACAACAACAAAATTAAGATGAGGGCCAACAAGGTGGCCCTTTAGGTAAGATCACTGACTGCAGAAGCCTGAAGTTCTAAGTTAGATCCTTGGAACCGAAGGTAGAAGAAGAGATCAGGTTCTCATCAGTTATTCTCAGATCCCCTACACATGCTTGATGTCTCATACATGAGCCTCTTTACATAATACAGAGACCCCTGGGAAAGTTGCTCAGCGGTTAAAACATATATACCTACCTGTAACCTTTAACCAACAACCTTGAGAATTATGTGACAATACTAAAATAGTCCTTGACCATCTGAGAGTTTGGAGGCCACTGGGATGTGGTTAGGATTATAAGATGGGTCTGGGAGTTTGAATAGTATTAAGACAAAAGAGAGAGAGAAAGGGGTTTAAGGCTAAGAGAAATGTATGCGTTCAGAAGCCAGCATACCAAACAGATAGAAATTGCAAGACTGATCTGCTAGGCTAGATTGTACAAAACCACAAACATTGTATAAACACCAGATTCTAGGACATGGAGGAATTCCTAAAAGATTTTTTTTGTTTTGTTTTGTTTTGTTTTGTTTTGCTTGTGCTAATATTGTGAGAAGGCTGGTTTAAGGAAATTAACCTGCCAGTTGTGAGAGGGAGTAGAAAAGTTGTTCTGTAAACAATTAATAGAAAATGTAGTTTCTAAAAGTTTTGACTTTGAAGTGCTTCCCTTAAATTTTAATCCCAAACATAGTCATTATATTTGCAAATAAATTAAAGAGAAAAGACTAAATGAAGTGCAATTCTACCAAATATCAAGGTATATTTAGTGGCCACAACTAGCCAGAAAGGCATAGCTTTCTGGATTTGCACTCAACAAACAAACTTAGATATTAAAGCATTCATTTACATTTATGGGAGGCAAAATACTAATAAATAATTTCTAGCTGTACTTTATTATTTGATAACAATCTGGGTGTTACCAACACTATATTAAGCGGTAGCAGCAAAATAAAAGTAATGTCTTCTATTTTGTTGATGAACTGCATTGTTTCATTGCTGTATTTGTCATTATGTGAACTTATATCATTTTTCACACCATTTAATAGATTTTCCATATTATCAAGGCTATCTATATTTCTGTTCTGAGTGGATTTTAATGTTAGTTTACATTTGGGAAAGAACTAAAGACTCTCACTTCCAACAAGGCGCTGTGATAGGTGGAAAAATAATAGGTTTTCATCAGGGCTAAAGTAAGAAAGGTAGAAGAATTCCCATAAAATCTAAATAACTAGACCACATACTCAAGATATTGCCCCAGAAATTATTGCCTATAACTTTTATTTAATTTCTTGTGAAATACATGTTTCTGAAGGTTAACAGCAATCATGGAGGCAACATCAAAGAAAACCCAGCTGTTAATTAACTAGCATGGAAGCAGATTCTGGTGTCTCTGAAACCCTGCAGAACTTCTTGACTGTAACTTAAGGTGTAAATCCTACACAGTGTCTCTGCCATTACTTGTCACACAGTTCCAATCCGTCCTACTGGCAAGGGCCTATTCCAGGACCAGAAATTGACAAGCATGCACATTTCTGTATCTATTGAGTGAAGATTCACTGAGCACCTGTGAGTAGTAAAATTGAACTGTGTAAATGGAGGAGAGCTGTGAGGCTAGAAGGGTGATGGGGGTCATAATGTTTCATCTTAAGTGTCTGTGGTGGAAACTCCTTGACTTCTTCTGTAGGCTGCAATGAAAGAATGCAAGTCCCCCTGCCTCTTCCACCCACAGGCCAGATCAAAGCGCTCAGATGATGCCACATACTTCACAGAGTGGGTACATAGCCAAATGAAATGGAGCCCTTCAAAGTGCAGTAGGAGATGAAAGCAATGGTCAAAGTCCATGACCTGCTTCTGACTCCAGTGATTTCTGTTTGGTAAGTCATAGCAGCTGGAATCAAATCATCTTACCTTTTATAAACAAATTTGAAATGTGGATCAAATGGTCTAGAGATAGGCTATACAAGAATCTGGTTCCTTTGTTCACTAAAGAAAATAGTATCCTACGGAGATGCACACACTGACTTGAGTGAAAAAGAATATTTTGGGATTGGGAGCTAGGACAATGGATAAAGCGTTTCTTGAACAAGCATTAGGATCTGAGTTCCATCTGGCATAAGCCATGTAAAAAGCCAGGCACGGAGATATGTTCTTATAACCATAGCACTGTCTCAAAAATATGAGGTGAATAGCTCCTGAGGCCCAATGTCCCAGGTTGAACCTATATGCACACATACATGCATACATATTTTCACACATGTATAAACATGCACACACATCTGCTCACACACACAAAGGTATGTGGGTGAAAGTGTTGAGTATTTACACTGTTGCTGTCTACCTGTCAAGCAGCTTGAAGTGAGGAAATTGTACAGCTAAGCACCTTTACCTTCTGTGTGTATGTGTGTGAGAGAGACAGAAACAAGAGATAGATAGATAGATAGATAGATAGATAGATAGATAGATAGATAGATAGACAGACCAGAGACAGAAAGAGAGAGATACATGTTTCCTTTAGGAAGTATTCTGTCCTTCGACTGGACAGAAGGAAAATGAACTCAGGGAAAAGATTGCATCATTAATAAAGAGTCACTGTGCAGTTTTCTTTTAAGTTGGTAGTATTTTTTGTTTTAAATATAATTAGTTTTCTAATGTTTTAAAGTTTAGTTATGGCTAATCCATTCCACTACTTCCTTACTCTAATTTTTCTTTCTTTTCCTTTCCTATTTCCCATTTGCAGAAAGTCACCTGTATGGTGGTTTTAGTGAGAATGGTCCTCACAGGCTCATATGTTTGAATACTTGGTCCCAGTTGGTCAAATTCTCTGGGAAGGATTAGGAGGCAGAGGTGTGTAATGGTGATGGCTCTGAGGCGTCAAAAGCCTCCAGCCATCTGCCATTCCCAAAGAAGTTGGTAACAGAATGTGTGTTATATAAATCTGACCATGCTGGTTTCTGGAGGAACGCAGATTTGGGGAGTTAAGCTGGAGAAGCAACTGAATGCTAAACCGAGGCTAACAAGCCATCCTATGAGGAGCTTGGAAGATGTAAGTGCTAAGAACAAGGTAGACTGTTGAGGTCCATCCAGATCAAGGGGTTTCAATTTTAGCAACTCAGTAAGAGACCTGCTCTTGTGGCATTTTGACAAAGCATGGAGCTGATTACTGCCTTCATCCTAAGAACTTTCTTGACACCAATCAAAAGTAATGGAAGAATTTCTTTGGTAGAAGAGATTTCAAGGTAGCCTAATATTGACTCTGTCCTGAGGTTCTTCGTAGCCACTGTCTGGCGGGGGTACCACAGAAAAGAGCAAGTGAAGCACAAAGAAATACAAAGTGTTCAGCTTGAAGAGAGAAAAACACCAGAGAGTGTACTGTTGGAGCCAAGGCTTGTTCTGGAACAGACAAAGAGATTTAGAAGATGCCTGATCCCCATTGCAACTAAGTGGTGTGTGTGTGGGGGGGGGCTTCATAGCAAGACCCCATCCAACTAAGCTTCTAAATTAGCAAAGGAAAAGGCCTAAGGAGTTTCACACTTCTAAAACAAACAAACAAACAAACAAACAAACGCTGCTGAAAATGTGTAGCCAGAGTTGATGGTTTGGTTCACATGGTTCTGGCTTTACAGTGATGAAAGATAAATGAGTAAAGAGGTTATTGAATCTTCCTCAACCGCTAAGGGGAGTTCCTGAAATCAGGCATGTAGCAGGGGGTCTCTGTATAGAGGCCCTGAGAGGCCACTGTATGAAACTGTGAAAGTGATGTCTGGATTGTGTCGGGGACTTTAAGATGTTGGAGATGCCAAAGCCAAGAGATTTCTGCCATGAAGAGCTTCAGAAGGGGGAGTGGAACCATTCCGAGAGAAGTGTGCTGGAATCAGCAAAGCCAGAAGGGTGTCATCTAAGCCCTTTGACATTAGACAAGGAGCTACCAGGATTTGGAATTTGCCCTGCTGGATTTCAATCTTGCTTTGGTCCAGTGTTTCCTCACTATGTCACCATTCCTCCCTTTTAGATTGGTAATATATATTCACTGCCATTGTATGTTGGAAATGTGATTTGGTGTTTGATTTTACAAGGGATTGCAATTAAGAGACTGCTTTGAGTCTCAGAAGAGATTTGGCACTTTCAAACTGTGTTGAGATTGTGAAAGACTATGGGGAATTTTGAAGTTGGACTAAATTTATTTTGCATTATGGTATGACCAGAAGCCTATGAGGGCCAGGAAGTGGAATATGGTGGTTTGAATGAGTAGAGCCCTACATGGGCTTTTGTGTTTGAATTCTTGGTCCACAGTTGGAGGTACTGCTTAGGAAGGATTAGGAGGTACAGCCTTGTTGGAGGAAGCATGTTATGGGGTGAGCTTCAAAAAGCTCCAGCCATTCCTAGTGACCCCGGCTTTCGGTTTGTGGATTGGAACTTTCAACTACTGCTCTAGAGCCATGAATGTCTGCCTGCTGCTGAGCTCCCTACCATGAGAGGGGGTGACAGCCTCCTATCCCTTAGGGACTGTAAGATCTAAATAAACCCTGCTATCATTGAGATACGCAAAACTGTTTCCTTGATCATTGTGTTTTTAATCACAGCAATAGGAAAATAACTAATACACCATGTAAAAGAACTATGATGGGAAGAGAGTTGATCATCCAGAGTCAGGGGAGGGTTAAATTTGCATCAGCCATGAATTAACATAATAATTCATTTTCTCATTATTGCCTTTTAAATTTATTTTATGTGTTGGGTATGCTCATGTGTTGATGTGTTGGGTGTTCACATGCAGTTATGTGTATGTGAAGGTTGGAAGACAGCTTGAAGGATTCTGTTCTCTTCTACTGTGTGGCCTCTGGAGATTGAAGTCAGGTCTCAAGCATGGTGGAGGCCATCTTTCCCGTTGAGCTGTCTTGTTGGCTCTATTTTTTTTTAATCTCATTTCTAAATTACTGTCATGCAGATTCTTAACCCAAAGGTATTTGGGAATTTAAATTATCTAGGTTATTGTTTTGCTGTTTCACAGTGTGCAAACACCACACCAAGTGAAATTGGGAAAGTGAACTCAAGGATGGCAGGAAACATTAGCATTGAAAAAAGTTACTGAATAAATAGTTGCAGGCCAGCCCGTCTTAGCACTGCATGTTCATTGAGCATATACATAATTGCTGAATTACAAACAACCCTTGGTTTAACATTAGGATTTTAAAGTTGCTTTGACACTTTTCAAAGCCTACGTCAAATGTAGAAGAGCTATGTCTGTTATAACTTATAAAGTGAGGAATCCCTTTAGTTGAAACCATTCATTACACTTTAAGATTATCCAAGACAAGAAATTTTAAGACCACATCACTATTATAAGAAAAGTATTTATTATAAAATTATGACATTTCTCTGAACATAACCTGAAAACAAAAACATAATTCACACATTAATAATAAATTAAGTGGGCCTGGGCATTTAGTATCCATCCAGTAGAGCTGAAAGTCTCCTGTGGGTTCATAAATAACAGAGAGGACTATTCCAACCTAATTTACACAGTTGATGCTATTGAGATCCTAAAGATTTTCTTTTCTTTTCTTTAAACATAGCTTATGGCATTTGGGCTAATTAACCAAAATGTCATAGATCTTTGGTAAACACAAGTATATATATGCACAAATATGTAGCTGAAATTTCAATTAAAAAAACAAGCCAGCAACAATGATACAACAGGCAACCTAAATGTCAACAGTTTTGTGTGATCAATCAATGCAGGAGGCAAAGCCCTGCCATCAAAGTCATTGTCCAGGACTTCTACAGGTGAATCTGAAATCCAGAACAAATAGCTGTTCACAACCAGAAGACCTCAGCACTAGGTCACCACGAACTTAAATACAAATTTCAAACTCAGCTGACACACAGGACTGATAATTTCACAGTGCAGAAGAAAGCTTTGACATTAATTTGACACAATGATTTTATTATCTCACGAAGCTCCTTATCCTTTAAGAGTGAGATCCTATTTAAGAAGCCATACCGCTTTCAAGGACACAGTTTCCTCCTCCTCTCTACCCAGAAAAACACAGAGGAGTCCTTGGGTTAGCTGGTAGGGAAATAGAAAGATGCCTGTCTTCTGTTTCCTTCCTTTCCTCTCTCGGTTCCTTCCCTTGTTCCTTTTCTTTCGTTCTTTTGTAAGGTGATCTGCATGGATCACCTCCCCCTGCCAATTATGCCTGTATCCTCCCAGTCTTTCTGCATGTCACAACATTTAGTTACTAGTTCTCAACATCTCCATGATTCACAAAGGACATCATTCCATTATTCTCATCATTCTGGCACAAGAACTTTTTACTTCCAGACTACTCAAAAAAAAAAAAAAAAAAAAAAAAAGGCTCCAAGAAGATTTAAATTTTAATGTCCTCAAGCCAATTGGCAGTTAGAAAATTTGAACGATATGTTAATGTTGGAGTGTAAAGAATATAACTAAAACATAAAATACACATCTTTTAAGCCTGGAAAGTAGACGCCCTTAGAGTCTTCACCATTTCCAGTCAGAGAAGAACCATCTCTTCCCAGTTAAGTTCTGAATATGTGATTTCTTTCCCTAATATGCTTTTTCCCCCCACATACAATCTTTGGATCACTTTGGCAATTTATCTCCCTTTCCAACCCAGCTTCCTGAGTTCAGTGCATATTTAACATTTCACTGTAGGCTAGGCACCAGCCCCAAAACACTGGCTTATTGAGTGCAGCCCAATCAGAAAAGGCTGCATGATGCTGGAAGTCTCGACAGAGAAGCTTTCTTCTGAGTTTGCACATCGGCTACAAGCTCAGGAAAGTGCTTTGATTCCTTTCATCCTGTTCTTTCTAGAACATATCAACACCTATAAAATGTTCATTTACATACGTTTCTAGTAACTCTCTAACCTTTGTATGGCAGGAAAACACCGCGGTCTTAATATTTAAAGTTCACTGAATACCAATCTATCTAGATGGCAACAAGAATTCTACAACATCCAGCTGTTGAAATTGCAAACCTCAGACTCGGTACTTGCTGAGGAAGAGGTGCAACTCAGAGATGGACTCCTTTCCCTGCATTTGGAATAATCATGGATCATTCTGCATTGCCAAATGAGAAGCAGGCCACCTGTTACCTACTGGAATCCTGCCCTGATTTCTCCCTGGTCACACAACCAAGCTCCGCCACTCGCTGGATCAATGTCTGTTCTAGAGTTGATTTTTTTTTTCGCTTGCTTGGTTTTGTTTGCAGAAACAAGAGTCCACACACGTATTCATGAAGCAGCGCTGCCATAGACCCACTTTGATCCCGTAAGGTTTCCTAAGTGTTCCTCTTCACACTGCCACCTCCTTTGACAGGTTTTTGGGTTCCCTGCTAGGGATACACCAGTCATCGGCTTCAGAACTCATCTGATAATGCTTGAAGGCTGACTTGTTAAAGACAGGGAGCTTTTCTATAGACTCAGAAGATAAAGCCTAGACGGAGGGCAGAGAAAACACCAAATTAAAGAAATGACACATGGCTGTACTTCGTTATTCAAAATACACTCAGAAGTATGATGTAATATCCAAACAGTCTCAGTGAGTTGACTTTGTACACATGACAGTTGCATACTTGAGGAAACAGTGTTGAAGAAGAAAGCAACTCTTTCCAGAGAGAAACCTGCATGTCTCTGCTGGAGGCCTAAGATGCCACTATTCATCATTTAGAGACTTCTTTCCCTACAGTTTGAACTCTTTTGCCCATTTCAGAAATAAATAAGTACAGTAACTATTCCAGACAGTCAAAGGGCACTTCAGCATTTAATTCCAACGAACAAAACAAAAGCCTAGAAGCTTGATGCTGTGGTTCTTTCTAGCTGGAAAGACAATTTTGGTCAAAATACTTGGCAAACAATGAACTGAGTAATCCTAACAAACAAATTTAGGCTTTATCCGAGATAGGAAAACATGTTTCACGTTTTAAAATCTAAACAGGGAATTCTTGGCACCCACTGACAGCTCCTGAGCAATTGTTCTCCTGGGTTTTAAGTAGAGGCAGCTTAAGGTTACAAAGATCTTGATTTGCATTGTTGTCGTCAGAAACACCACTAGCATGTATTACCCACAAGGCTGAGTAAAACAGAACCCTAGCTACCCTGACAGCTGTGAAGAGAGGTTGTCTGAGGTTTGCATCGGTCTGCTGTCACTCTGAAGCTTTTTCTGTCTCTGGGTCAGCACTTGAGCCAACGTGGCTTGGCTTTCTCTTGGGTATGTGTGCACATATCAAAACAGGAACTTTAATAACTGTATATTACGTAGGCTAACTCAGTTTGAAGAGTTCACAGAGGACCGTACAAATGAAACCATGACTTTAAAAAGATGGCTTTCTACTGAGTTCAAAGCATACCTTTAAGTAGATGATGGCGTCTGTCCCATAGCCTGACATAGAGTAGAGATTCAGATCTCCTTGAAAATACTTGGCATAGAGACGAGAAATTGGCAAGCCATAACCAAAACCAGCCTGCAGGTGGAAGATCAAGGGTTAGTGAAAAAGCAGACATGATCACCGGAATACCAGACGTGAAAAGGAGCTAGGATCCTCTCTGAAACTCATGTTTGAGAACCTAAATGAATAACAACTTCTCCCAATCAGAGGTCCTTAGTGTTTTCCCTCTAAAGTTAGCTAGCTTTGTCTTATTTCTCAGATTCCTGCATGCCTATCTCACTACATCGATGAACTTGCCTAAATATTATTTTTATAGTTCCCACCCTACATTTAGATCTAGGTGGCTGGGATGATGTCAGGTGTATCATCGGCCTTACCAAAGGGGCATTCCGGGAATTGTCCATCACAGGGGTCGGGGCAGTGGAATACGTGTAACTGAAGAGGCGGTCAGTAATCCTCAGAGGAACACCGCCTCCTCGGTCAGAAATCTGAAACAGGCAACCAAATAGGTCAGAGCTATACTTTAACAACAATGGGCACCTGTCTTAAAAAAAGAAAAAAAAAAGTCTTCCTGTCCTTTAAAAGCCATCTGGCACACATGGCTTCGAGAGTTGTCCCAAACAGAAAGCCATGCTATTATCGGCCCCTTTTAGTTCTCTCTAGACAGAACCCAAAACAAAAGCAGGGAGCAGTTACCTTGATTGTAAGGTCTTCTTTTCCCAAGACGACGGTTGCCTCAACTGGTGTCAGGGAAGGGCGATTTTCTTGATGCTCAACTGTGGCCCTCATGGCATTCTAAAGACAACAAAACCATAAGGAGTTCAATGAAAATGAATGAGAGACAATAAATAACTGGTTTTATGTTTAAAATAAAAACAACAGAGGGCAAATTCAAAGTCCCTATTTCTTAAGTGAGTGATAAAACATCTCTGTAAATATAGCTGCTTATGAATGTGTCATGTAGAATGTATAATGAAAAATCTTCATTTACCATGTAATATAGCTCCTGGGAGTAATGTATAATGTAAAAACAATTCTGCTGGCTGTCAAGTTCTTATTAGTAAGCTTAATTTAAATGTAGAAATTGGTTTTTATAGTCCATTTCCTAGTGCCTTATTTTTCTGTCTTTCCATTACATTTTATATCCAAACACCAAAGACTATTACATAAGGAATGAACAGTGAATCATTGAACCAATTTATTGGCTTTTATAAAACTTGCTGGAAAAAAAAGTTATTACTATTTAAAAGGACAGTCAATAATTCTAAATTAAATTTCTATTTGCATTTGAACATCATCTTAACTTTCACTAGTGATGGCAGAATAACTCTGTAAGGTAGAGTGTTCAATTAAAAACAAACTAAATTGACGAAAAAGTATCACATTTTCCTTAACACAAAGTAAACTAAAACAAATCTTTAGCTTACCAGGGGAAGGCCCAGTAGGTAAAGTCTCATTTCATTTGTCTGTTTTCCTTTCTGACTATCCTTTGGTATCAGTATATGACACCAGATATTCACTGAGGTGAAATAAAATAGATCAGATGTTTGATAGTTTCATCAATACCTCACTGTAAAACACTAGAGTAAGCTAGATAACAACTGGCTTTGTCAGTATTAGAGGCAGATTTTACTTTTTAAAGTATCTCCTCCTTCTGTCAATCCAGGAAATTATCTTAGAGCTCAACACAAGCTTCAAGTGATTCTTATTTTCTCACTGAAGTTCGGAGTGTTGGTATGATCTCAGAATGGAAAAAAAAGGATTTGGTACCAATATTTAGTTATGCAGAATAGAGAAATCTGAGTCTTCAGAGTACTGCAAATGTAAATTCTCAGACCTACAGAACCTAAATATCTCCATGAATCTCTCTTTTTTTGAGGCCTGTAGTTGGTTGTGCCACACAGTGCCTGAGAATCAGGGTTCTGCAGCCTGTGAGACTGTGGATAATCAGAATCCTAGAAATCAGAATCTCACAGCCCGTGAGACTGTAGAAATTCAGAATCCTGGCCACCACTCCAGACCTGCATTAAATTTTGCGTTTTAACACAGTCCACGCATGGTTTGTATTCATGTGATGGGACTGGCTGTTCTGGATACAGAATGTGCTCTCCCCACCCCCCAACCACCACCTATAGGACCTATACCTTGGAGTCAGCAATTGGAGAGTCTATATTTTGGAGGTTGTAAGACTTCATTCACTAACGCATTCACACGATGCCCTCTTTAAAGAACCAGTGACAATGTCTTGGTTACACACCTGAAGACATGGCGGGAGCACCCTTTCCACTCTATAGTGCTGAGTATAATGCATGTTCTCAAACATACTGCCTTACTTTGATCTCTGTGCACTTTTCCAAACATTGGCTATTTAGCTTCTTTATACCTAAGTGTTCTTGGAAGAGTGTATAGTGGTTTTTATTTAATGGGGAATGATCAAACTGTGAGCAGTGAGATATTTAAAGACAAACCTACGATTGCTGTGCAATATCATACCTTGAACAGTTCAAAGAGCATATGATGGAGGTGGGAAGGAACATACACGATGTGAATTGGTTGGCCTGGAAATTTTCCTAGAAAAAAATAATTAAACTCATTAAATCAAGAAACAAATATTTCGCTGAAATGAACCTCTGTGTCTATTTGATCAACGTTTTAGTTTTAAACAAGATTAGGATGACTGCCGTTTTCCTCAGCTGAAAAGTGTGACTTAGAATATTCCCTTTTCAACAGTAAAGACCGCTGGCTTATGTTCTGCATGCTCATACAGCTGCCCCTTTTATTCAGGATCAAAGTTTGCATTTCGTTGCAAATGTATGTGGTTGGATGAAGTGTGAGGTGGCAGAATAAATCAACTTACGTAGATGGTTGTATCTTCAACATGTTTGAACCATACGATGTCAGTGTTAAAACTAAATGCATTTGAAGACGGAAGGGATCACTACGCTCAGAACACTAAGATTAATAGTAGCCACAATTTTTATATCTCAATGCATATTAAATGACCTGATATTTTTTCACCACAAAACATTAAATCCTGAAGGCTAAATGCTTTTAGGTTTCACCAACAGGGTAAAGAAAACAGGAACAAAATCTCATGACACTAAAAAGAAAAATAAAAGTGTTCTTTGATGTCCCAGGACTTGGAAAGCTTTGAATGAGTAAACACAAGGAAGGTCTGGCACAGTCCTGCCTTTGTTTTGTCCAAGAGGTCAAGCAGTTTATCCGCACGTATTGTACAATTCTGCTTACTCTGAGTCAGTCATCATTAGCCCTGCCACTTTCATTTTAGTGTTCACTTACATTTCCATGTCCTCGCTCTATGAGTTAGTCTGCTTAAATCAAACAACTGTCAGTCTTGCCCCTAATAAATGTTACTGGATGTGTGTTACTTGTAAAACTATACTTATAGTGGAAAGGAATGAATATCTCTAATATAGGTATGCCTTGATCTGGGAGTAGAAGAGAATAAGATAAAGATCGCCCCTTTCATTGCTCATATAATCACCTCCATGTGTGAAGGCCTTGTCTCACCAGATAGCATAGAGTTCAAATTTTGAAGTATGTTCCATTTTCAGTTAGCAGTATATATTTGCAGTAAACTTTAAAAAAATGGTAAGAAAATTCAACACAAGTTCAAGTATACTTGAAAAATCCTTAAGTGTATAATACAATAAAACTGTTAACTATGTTGTACACCAAATCTCTAGAATTTATTCATCTAACACAACTGAATCTTTGCACCTATTCAAAAGCAATCCCTTATCTCTCCCCTGAGCCTTGGACAAGCACTGCTGTAACCTCTGCTTGTGAATAACTGGGGTTTATATCAATGAGATGTATGAGTCAGATAAAAAAAAAAAAAACAACCCACTGACTAGAATCATGCAATATCTGTCATTCTATGTCTATCTTATTCCTTATAGGGCAATTTATGAAGTATCCTTGTTCTCTAGTTCTGTGAATAACTTCTTGAGAAGGATATCTCCATTCACAATTGTTTTCCATACTTCAAAGATATCCTTGTTCTTCATATGCTACGTTTTACCATTTATTTATTTATTTTTGAGACACTGTCTTATATATGCTCAGCTGGCCTGGAAGTTGAAATGTAAGAAGGACTTGAACTCCTCTATTTCCCAAGTTCCAGGGTTCCAGGCACTGTGCCTGACAACAATCTTACATATTCTATAGTAAGCCATCTTTCCTTGATCTAAGATATCAGAGCCTGGGTACGTCTTTCCCCAAGCATTGTTCCGTATGAGTCACTGTTAGCAAGCTGTCTGCACAACTGAAGTTTTTCAGCTGAGGCGATTAGGAAGAATCTTGTTTTCAAAACAAAAGAAAACAAAACTTTGTATGAATTCTAAGTAAGCTCGGGAGAAGGAAAAGAACACAAAGCCTGCCTTTTATTTACAAAAACGGCAATACTAAGCTTTATCAGGCCTCCTTGTGTCCTGCTGCCAGCTTACCGTTAACTTGTGTGAGCTTTAATTCTGGCGATGTTAGGTAATACTGATCGCAGAGCATCTTCGCGCACTCAAAAGCATCTGGAATAAAAAATTTTTCATAACAATGAAATAAATTTACTCCAAGTACAGTTGTCAAGTGATCCAATGTGTTTACTACACTTACTCTAAAATTCTAGTCCCTGGAGAACTGGCTCACATGTATGAGAAATGTCTCTTTAATATTTTATTAAAGCATAATATTTTATTGACGTTGTAGCAACAGGAACACGTGGACTTCAGAGATCAAATATAATATATAAGAATACGGCACATGGACCACCTATGTTTAAATATTTTATGATACTATAATTGAGTGCTTACACTCCTGACACTCAAAAGCAGGGGGGGCTCGATGGTGGAATTCATAAAGCATAGACAGAACACGTTGAACAGAAATTCATTTACAGAATGCCGTACATTACAGATTTGCCCACCATGTATTATGCATTTTCAATAAGAGAAGAACAGTCGTCTAGAAGTTACCTTGGACCACCGCTACCACATCACAGCTAGGGTCGATACTTCCAATGTGGCTTGGGTTTCCTGTCTTTGAGTCACTGAATATAAGGACTGTTGAAAAAGGAAAGCAGAAAGTTGTTATAAAGCCACAGAGGCTGCGAGTGCCCGGTCGCCAGCCCTGGGTCCAGCCTCGGCATGGCTAATGCTCAGTACCACCACTCTGGACCATCTCCTGAGAAGCTCACTTACTGTGTTGGTTCATCAGCATCCGTGTAGAAATGCGGTTCATGTAGAACCGGTCCAAAAAATACTGAAGATTTTGATTGGTAACAGGATCGACTGTACAGCTGTCTTTGTACTCCAGGATCCCTTGAGCCATTGTAGGGATGACGTTATGATGTCTGTTTCGAACTTTGATGAGCGTGTCTACAAAGCTAAAGCAGAACATATACAGTTAGTGGACAGTGAGGAACTTTCCCACAGGTCCTTAAGTTAATTCAGAGAAAACTAAAGCTCTTCTTGTGTAGCCAACCTAAGCACAGCTGATTACAAAGTTCTGGAGCTTCTTTCAGACCGTCACTACGCGTTCTCCTACTGTAGCAGAAGCAGCAGCAGCTTCATGAAAGGGTTTATATTTCTAGGTTCCATGTAGAACTGCTCGCTCTATGACTGGTACATTCGTTAAAAGTGTTCATCCTATGAGTTCGAGGCCAGCCTGCTCTATAAAAGTGAGTCCGGAACAACCAAGACTACACAGAGAAGGCCAGTCTTGAAACAAACTAACAAACAAACAAAATGTTCATTAAGCCTACTTGTAAGAGACTATCTGAAATCAAAGAAGATTCCAGCAGCCACTGTGAAAATAAAACCCTTGAAGTTTCTCATCAGGTTTTTTTTTAAGACTGCTAATTTAGCTAGTTAGAAATCATTAAAAGAAAATATGTAATCACTAACGACCCAGAAGTCCGTTTAAAACTGTGTTACAGCAAACTCTCTTGCAAATACAATCTTTGGACTAAAATTAAAGCAAATATGGTATTCTTTGGAAAGCAAAACTGCTAGCCCTCGGTGTTTGTTCACACCCAGCATTAATTTCAGTTCTATAGTTCTTCACTTTTAAAACCACAATGAGCCAAAAATTTGTGTGTGGGGGGGTAGTAATTCCCTGGGAAAGGTCAGTGCTCTTTACATTAAGCTCAGAAAAGATCTGATTGATGTGTCCAGAACGACTCAGATTTCAAAACATGCATTTTTTTCTTTTCTTTCTTTCTTTCTTTCTTTCTTTCTTTCTTTCTTTCTTTCTTTCTTTCTTTCTTTCTTTTTTTAAAGGAAGAAAGCTTACTCTGATAGGGCTTTCTGGTCTTCTGGGCTCTTCTCGTGGAACTCCACCAAATCCATCAAGCTCTGAATGTACCTGTAATGGGAGACACTTTGAAATTAACGTCAGATGCAAACAAAGGGTTACAAAATAAAGCGACTTTTGAAATGATTGGAAAGGGGAAAGGAACCAATATGTATAAAATTGAAACTTTTCTTCAAGACCTTTAGAAAATTACATGTTAAGATATTTTTAAAGCAGCAATTTTCCACCCTCTACTTTCCTGGCCACTTTGGTTGGCAGATGCTTTCATTTCTTCTACTTTAGCAGAGTCGACTCTTTAGAAAGCGTTTCTGATTTTTTTTTTCTTTTTCTCAGACTGTGCTCCTCTGCAGGAGAGCTGGAGTCTTGACAGCGGCAGTGAGTAGCACTGCGCATACGTTTCAGATTAGACTCGTTCTGTAGGCACATGGGATGTCTTCAATTGCTGAATGAGATGCTACACAGAGGGTGGACTCAGGTTGAGCTCTGTATCTGCCACAGTCTACGGCATTGTTCTGCCTTCCAAGAACCTGCCTGCTAGACATCATGATTCTTAGTTTAAAGGCAAAATCAGAGTAACGGACTCTGAATTCTGGACATGGGCTGTGTGTGCATTATTTTAAGTCTTTTAAAGAAGTAAATCACCTCATGTAATTCTACGCGACAGCTCTTGTGACAATACGTGGGGACAGTAGAGGCAACTATGGTCTAAGACACCAAAGGAGCTTGCAAAGGCAGAATTTGAACCCAAGGATCACTTTGCTGATAAGAAACAAAAAGCAGACCCTCTCTGAACAGCATACATCTCGATCTTGGCAAAGAACTGCTTGTGCAGTTTCAGATTCCATCTTTTGTCAGGTAAAGCACAAAATTAAAAAAAAACTGCATATGCTGATTATCTTTCAAATGTATGTCATAAGTCAGAATTATATTGTCATGGAAGATGGGTATGGTGGTACATGCTTATAATCCCAGCAGCTGGGAGGTAAAGGGAAGTAGAGAACACTTCAAGGTCGTCCTAAGCTATATGAGGACTTCCAGGAGGCTGTGATACAAAAGACCCTGTCTTGAAAGATAAATAAAAAGGAAAAAAGGTGGGGAGGAGAGTTGAAAGGAAAAAGAAAAGCAAAACCAAAAGCACTCCCTCCAAAGTAAAGGAGAATTTTCTGTTTCATGACTGTCCCAGAGATAAGCTGCCCTAAGTTAGTACAAACTATTGACAACTTTCAAAACTATTTTCTGTTAAGACTGCCTGTTATCCAAGCATGGTGTTAATATGGTCCAAGACGTGCTGCTCAGGTAACACTTGAAGCCAGAGTCTTCAAAGCAGTGTGCCCCTTACCAGCTCTTCACCAGCTGCACCGAGGGGGTATTCACTAATCGGTGGGGCAGGATGTCGATCTCCTTCAGGATGTTGGCCAGTCTCACGGGCAATTCTTGCCGCAGGAAAGAAAAAGATGTTCTCTCGCAGGCATTTTCTGAACCTGTAATGGATGAAACATGTTCAGGTTCGGGGGTGGGGGGGGGAATGAAGACAAATAGCAAATACAAAGGACACAGTAAAATGGTATCTTAACCACAGTTAGGTTCGTGTTTACAGGTACTTTAAGGACATATATCTTTAGTGTCTTTTCCTTTCTATTTTTCTCCTTTTCATTTAAGAGTGACCAACATAGGTGAATTGCTATTTATTTCTTTCTGAGGAAAATCCACTCTGTAGAAATCAGACCACTCTCCAGTTATTCCTATCCATGAATTCAGGGCCAGCCTACACTGTAAAGTCGGACAGCACACCCTCTAGTGGGTATGAACTTGAAAGGGGCCGGGTAGAAGGAGGTAGAGAGCTTTCTAGACAAGCAATAAACAATTCCACACGGACATCTTCAGATGTGCCTTATAGCACGGCTGCAGAAAGGGACTAACCGGTTTTTATTTTAGTAGTAATGTAAACAGTTGTAAAACAATAAAGGTGAAATGGTTAGGATGTCTGTTAGGGGTGCTAAGTGATCAGCGGAATGTGTGTGTGGTACAAGATTAAATCTATCAGTCTGTGGTGATGGTTATTAGGAAGTACCACTTTGGGAAGAAAAGAGGAAGTTCCTAGTCCATTATTAAGACGGTGACTGAAAGCATATATATGTATATGCATATATGTATTTCATATTTTATATATATATATATATATATATATATATATATATATATATACACACACACACACACACACACACATACACACATATATATGTATTTCAACTCAAAGATCTAGAGCATTAGAAGAGGGAAGTGGAGTGGAAGTTGAGCATCAATATGGTTACAGGTGACTTAGACTTGTGATATAAACTGTTAGAAAGTAGCCAAACTAGGAAAACAGGTGCTCAGCCTTTTGAGACTCCTGGGTTCTTCAGCCAAGGGAACCTCATTTGCCCTTGCCCTGAGCTAAGCTCTTCCTATTCTGGGGCCTCCCCAGCCTCATCGCCACCCTCCTGGGCCCCTCATCTCCTCTCACCAAAGTCCAGCAGCTGCTTCATGGACAGCGGGGACGGGCTGTAGCGCGAGAAGAGTTCGACCTCCCTGGGGACCAGGCCGGCGCTGCTCAGCGAGCTGGCGCTGCGCATCACGAAGCGGGCCGCCTTCATCCTGATGCCCACCTAGGTTGCCGATGGCTAGGATCCTTTTGGGGTGGCGAGGGCTGCGGAGCCGGAGCGTGCTGTGGGCTCAGGGTCCCGGGTGCTCGAGGCGGGGTGAATGGTTCACTCTCGCGTCTTCCCACCTCCCGCTGCCCTGCCTTTTTATGTACCTCCCCCGCCCTCTCCACAACTCCAGCCGGGAGGAGTCACTGGGACTCTGAACTTGGGGCCACACCAATCAGCTCAGAGAAAAAAACTTTGGGCCCCGCCCCTTGGCCGTGGTCACCAGAAAGGCCTGACACCGTGATCCCGACACGGGTGTCACGGCCTGAGAGGGGTAAAGGGTGAGAGGGAGGCCAAGAAGGCGGGGGAGGTACTTTGCGCATCCGGGACACCGTGGGCCCGAGATTAGCCCTAGGGAAAGGCCTCAGGTCGCCAGGGGGTTCAGGCCCGCCCAGACTTGTCCTTGTTTACAACTCGGGAGCCATCTCAATGTCACACATTCCTCGGCAGAAACTGTTTCCGAGAATCTGGGCTCTGAGAGCGCATTGGTGCTCGCTCAGAGCGGGACTTTTACAGTAGCCAATCAGCTGCTTACCAAAGTGTGGGCTTCCCTGACATTGGGCCGGGAAAGCAACGGCCACCCCATAGTTTTCCCCACTTTCTTCTTAGCAGACAGCTCAGAGCTTCGAGTTTACAAACTGTCCTAATCGTTTCATCATTCTCTCCTGCAGCGCTTTCTGCCTGTTAATTAAATGCAAACTAAAACGATTAGCTGCCGGTACGACTGGCTTGGCCCCCACCTCCCCGTCAGAGAATTTGTTCACCTTCTCTTTGTCTAAGGTTCTCGGATGCCCCTCACAAACTATCTGCTCCAAAAGCTCTTTCTTCGTTGCTTGGCTACCCCCCTTCCAAATGCAGCCTTTGTCAGTTTGTAGCGATTGTAGCGTTTTGTAGTTACCTGCGCTCTTCAGTCTGTTTCTGACAGAGACTGGGGCTCTGTCAGATGCCCAGTGCATCCTACCCTGCTTTGTTAGCACTCAATATTTGCTCAGCTAATGACTGCTGTTGAAACGTATTACCCTGTCATAAAGCTCTCATCCTAACCACTCTCTCTTCCATCCACTCTAAATGCACTGTAGAATGAAGCCTGTATTTAGGGACCCTGGTGACGACTTGGTTACAAATGTAATGGAATTATTTCTGGGTCTTCTATCCGATTCCATTGATCCACCAGCCGGTTTCTATGCCAGTATCATGCAGGTTTTTTTTATTTTTTATTTATTTATTTATTTATTTTTTTATTACTGTTGCTCTATAGTACAGCTTGAGATCAGGGATGGAGATACCTCCAGAAGATCTTTTATTGTAGAGGATTGTTTTTGAGGTTGTGGGTTTCTTGTTATTCCATATGAAGCTGAGAATTTTTCTTTCAAGGTCTATAAAGAATTGTGTTGGTAATTTGATGGGAAATGCATTGAATCTGTAGATTGCTTTTGGTAAAATGGCCAGTTTTACTATGTTAATCCTGCCAGGCCATGAGCATGGGAGATCTTTCCACCTTCTGACATGTTCTTCTATTTCTTTCTTCACAGACTTGAAGTCTTTGACTTGCTTGGTTAGAGTCACGCCAAGATACTTCATATCCTCTGTGGCTATTGTGAAGAGTGTTGTTTCCCTAATTTCTTTCTCAGCCCATTTGTCTTGGGGGAGGGGCATGGGAGGAGAAAAGGGAGGGTGGGATTGTGAAAGGACGGGGAGGGGGGCTACAGATGGGATACAGAGTGAATAAACTGTAATTAATAAAAATAAATAAATCAATAAAAATGCAATGAAATGGGAACTAACAAGGAGGCAAGGGCAGTTTATTATCAAAGGTCCTCGTTAGCCATCACCTTGCATTTAAGGAGAACGGGCTGCTGTGGAAGTCATGGGGTGACTCTAAGGTATGCTCCCACTCTTCATTTTTTTTTTCCTGTGAGATCTTGCCCGGCCACACAACTGGTTTCTAGTTTCTATCTCTAGTGCAAACTCTGCCTCCAGAGCCAGACTCCAGTATTCTGCTGATTCCCTGACGTGTCCGCTCACAGGTCTAGTATCAATTTTCCTCCACTGAAATCCATTGCCATTATGAAGGGTGGGGGTTAAGGATGGGTGGGTGGGTTGTCGATCTAGTCCCCTCAAACTCTGTGTCAACTCGTGTGATACGGTTAGAAATACCACATTGGCTTTGCTGTCATCTCCCACCTCTGTCTGGTCATAGCCTATACATTCTAGCATTTATGATTGCCTTTGTACCCAGGCATTTTGCTCAGACTTATGGGGGGGGGGGGAGGAATCAAAAGTGGAGACTTTTGACATTCATAGTCTTTTGATAATGAGGGTATGGTAAAGACACTGAGGAATAATATGGAGATGAATGAAAAGACATCAGCAGCTTCACCTTAGTGAAGACAAAAAGAGAAGAAAACTGGCTAAATGACGTGCAACTCAAAGCTCTGCATCCCCAGCACTTAAGCTAAAAGAGTTCTGGACAGCATGGGTGTCTGTACGTGGACCCCACCAGACCCCATACTTGTGCTTGGAATCCTATGTAATATAAAGCTCTGGGGAGCAAAGAAGTATCCAGAGGTCAAAATGAAGTAAGACTGTCTTTTAATGAAGCAAGGGGACAGAAGGTAAAAGTTCCCTTTCTATCCTGGATGGCATCCCAAGAAATGAGAGTCACACACTCACATCACCTTACACAGATGAGATCGGGCATAGGCGAAATTTCATACTACAAAGTAGGATATTCTAATCTGGAGAGGGAAGGAAAGTGCGTGGGGCGAGATACATAACTCTCATTTAGAAAGTCCCATTTTTCTCAAGCCTATTGTGTGCTCAGCCTTACCCTATGGCGCTGTGGGGTGTATACAGGTCAGGTGGAGTCACATGATGCTCACAGAGATGTCTAAAGGCTAAGTGTGAACCGAGGTCACCAAAATTTTTGTCTCCATGTTATCCTATCCAATAATATTTACCAGGCTGCTCTCGGGACATGGCATTCTTCTGTGTCACTTCAGTGTGATGGGAACTGTTGTTATTCCTGGCAGCATGGATGGTAGCTGAGCTGGAATGACCAAGTCAGATTTTTACCTAGTTGGCAAATGTGCCATATGATACCGTGACTTGAGGGTGGACTGGGATCTGTAGCCTCAGACTGACCATAAATCCTGGAGGGGATTCAGTTGAGACAAAAGTCAAGTGCAAAAATTATTTGGGAATCACAGGTCAGAACCAATTCATGTGTTCGATTAAATAAACACAAAGTATGAGAAATCTACTCTCTCCATGCTGGGAAGTGGGAATCCATACTGCCCCTTTGCAGAACTGGCTAGATACAACATCCCAGCTTAAAACACAGGATTCTTGGTTTTTATCAGTTGTACTTTCACCTACATTAAATTTGCCTGCATCCTTTGCCTGAGAAAAATCTAATAATATAATGCTGTTTAGGGGAGCTTTGGGAATGTAAGTCACTGTTTGGCCAGTGTGTGTGTGTGTGTGTGTGTGTGTGTGTGTGTGTGTCTGTGGTAGTGATGGTGGTGGTGACATAGACAAAAGTGAGTCAAAATCCTTTAAAAGAAGCCTATTTGGGTCCCCCCACACTCTAGGGGTATAGTCCAAGAAAGCAATGGAAAAATAAGCATAGCAAAACTCCAAAGCCATGACTTGTTAGCAGATTTGACAATAGAATACTTATAGTTAAGGGTGACTGGCAAATTTGGAGAAAATATTTACCAGATATGTACCAGATAAATGGTTGTTTCAGAAATGGCTTTTTCAGTAGGATGAGAACAGTCATGGTTTGGGATTAAAGCAGTCATGGTTTGTTCCCTCTTGGAGATCATGGACTTGGGTAGAGAAGAGTCATCATAAAGCAAATGGACACTGAGTCTACACATTACGTTAGATCAGAGCTATCAAGAAAATGCTCAGGAAGAACAGATGAGCTGGAGTGACCTTGGACTTGGTGGTCAGAGATATTCTCCTGGCAAGAATGACCACTAAACGAGATGGAGTAGCTCTCTGTTGTGAAAGGCAGAGAATGCCAGTGAAAACATATAGTTGTAAATGATTTAGACCAGAGCCTAAAACTTCTTCCGGTTGCCGATCACTTAGAAGACATTAGGTGCGGGAGCTGAATCAGGTGTCTTGGTGGATGTAACATCACCTATACCTTTAAGTACTCCAGACTCACAAAGGATGATAGGAAAAAATGGTTATTCACGTCTAAATTTATGAGGCTTTCATTTAATCCACAGCATAAAAGCTATAACTAAAGACATTAAAACAACAGTCACGGGCTGTGGTGACAGTTATGTTGTCAGACAAGCAGCAATGCTATTGAGCCAAAGAGGCATTTGGAGAGAGAGCTAGGCTGGTGATCAGGGCTTCTGCCCTTGAGAGCTGGTATTTAGGAGGATCTTAGAAAAATAGGTAAGGTTAGCAAACAATTGGTAGGTAATGAGGAAGGATGTTTGTGTCTTGGTCAACTACGGGTATTCTGAGCCTCAGACATACAAGAGGATTAATGGCTGGTTTAGGCTGCCTATAGCCTAGAGCATCCTTACAGAAGATGGAATGAGATATTGTGCTGCATGTTCAAATTAATTATCAACAATTGAATTCCACTAAAATTTATTGAGGATGTGTTGTGTAACAGGTACCATGACGGACGGACGCTAGGACCATAAAGATAAAAATGGGACAGTTATTACCTAGAGGATAGTACAGATTTGGGAGTAACCTTGACAAAAAAAAAAAAAAAGTTGTCACCTATGTGTGAGTGTGGAATAAGCAGTCAGGGAACACTTCCTCAGAGGAGGCAACATACCATGTATGTTTTGATGGTGGAAGAGAGCCTCACATGCAGGCAAGGGAAAGGACCCTGGAATAGAGAGGAGCACTAAGGGGAAGCCATTGTGTTCGTAGGATCTCTGGGCTTTGTCAAACACCAGGATGAAGTTTACTAACTTTGTTTTTCCAAGTTCTCTTGTGTTCTCAGTCTGTGCTACTGGGAATTGTTGATGTCATCAGGGAAAGTGAGGCCATTGGTAGAGCCTGGCAGATGGGCTGGGCTGAGGACAGCTCAGGTGATGAACTTGTTTGGGAGTGTGTTTGTTAATGAAAAAACCCTGGGAGAGTCTTTACTAGCAGTGAAGGGAAGAAGAGAACTCAGAGGTCTCCCATCACTGATGAAATGTAATGCAGATGTGGGTTCTGTTCCCAGAATCTCAACTCAGAGCTCTTTGTCCAGCCTCCCGCTATGGCTCACTTCCCTCTTAGTCATCCTTCTGGAACAGGCTTTTGTCTTAATCTCAGGTTTCTGACACACATTAAGGCTCCAGTGCCTCACAACACAGAGAAGCCAACTCTTTCTTTTTGTTGCCCTTGTGACTCCAGACCTACCAGTAAAAGGAAGGAAGGAAAGGAGATAGGGAGGGAGAGAGAAAGGGAGGAAGGAAAGGAAGGGAAAGAGGAAGGAAGGAAGGAAGGAAGGAAGGAAGGAAAGGGAAAGGAATGAAGAAAGGGAGGAAGGAAAGAAGAAAGCAAGGGAGGGAGGGAGGAAGTAAGGGAGGAAAAGAAAAAGAGGCAATCCCGAAACTCTTGAAAGTTTTGCAGGCAGACAAGAAGAATGCTTGTCTCATCCTAACTTATTATTCATTTTCTTCCTAAGAATCTTCGCAATTACATATGATATTTGCTTTAATGAAACAAGGAGGGAAGGTGAGCACAGGAAATGAGAAGTTAACAAAAGAAGAAAAAGAAGTGTATAATAAGCAAACAGAGACATGCCCAAAGTAAGGATGATTAAGAAGATAAAAGTAAGATGTTAAGGCGTTATTGTCTGCCACCAGATTGACAAATTAAAAAAAAAAAAAAAAAAAAAAAGCTAATGGAATCTGCTGTTAAGGCTTTGGTGGTGAGCACTGTTCATTTCTCTTTGTGTTGGTGTAAAAATGGCAATTAGCTAAACTGAGAAAAGCTCAGTAATGGATATACTGAGTCTCAGACCTTTTAATTCTAGAGGTCTGCCCTCCAGCTTTAAGGACAGAGAACATGAAGATGTATGTGTAAGATAGCCCACCGTAGCATTACCTGTAACAACAAAAATCACAGAGCCTGCCTACCTCAGAAATGAAATGCAGCCGACGCATGGGGTAGAGCTTCGCAGCAGCCACGAAAGCCGGCCACTCAACTTTGAAGAAAAGCTTGCTATTAATTTTGGGGAATGGAATTAGCTGATAGCTCCGGGCTGTAACGCGCCGAGGTCCCTTACAAGATTTGAATTGAATAGTGACCTTCCCAAAGATCTCCAAGTAGGGGGTAAGTATCTTGCTAGGTAGCCCGTATGTTCATTCCAGCCCTTCTGAGGCCCATCATAGTCTCTCCTGCTCACTTCTGCTTGTCATATCTTTCCTGTCTCAGGAGACAAGTATACATCACGGTCAGGGACTTCCCTGCTCTCCCCTGCTTCCTCCCTAAAGGGAAATGAGATCAAAATGTTTTTCATCCTGGTAGGTGCTGGAGCAAACGGTTTCCTTGAGCAGGAAGAGGTTATTTCCCAGAACCCCAGATGTGTGATACACACACACACACACACACACACGCACACACATGTGTATGTGTATATGCAAATGTATATGTATATGTATATGTATATGTATATGTATATGTATATGTATATGTATATGTATATGTATATGTATATGTATATGTATATGTATATGTATATGTATATGTATATGTATGACAAGGATTTGCATACTTATGGTTTGGAGTAATCCCATACTGGGACTTTATGGTGCTAGAACTGTCCAGATAGGAAAGGCCAAGTTTCAGCCCTGCGCTTCTCCTGCTAAATCAATGCAATAGAGTAGAGCTTTTTAGAGGGGTTTGTGGTGGTGTCATCCATACTTAGGAAAGCTGGCACCACTTATTTCCTCTTAACCATGTTTTCACGCAGATGCTTTCCTTTGTGGAAACTGGGTGGTCCTTTGAGGAGGAACTGTACTTGAGTACAAGGCTTTGTAGCAGTAGCCCTAACTCCTCCTTCACAGAAGCAGAACCTCCTACCCCGGACGCTGTGTCCTAAATAGGCCGTCATGACTGCTACTGCCACTGTCGAAAACAGTATTCGGGTTTCTTGAAAACGTGAAAGAGGAATGCATATTTGTTGAGATCGGGCTTATTGAAGTAGGTACGGCCTCAGACAAGAAGTGCATGTTAGTATGTGAGAGACATTTTTACTCCCAGGTTTCTTGTAGCGACTTCTCATAAGCAGCAAGAAATGGAAACACTTAAGTGGCCAGTAAATAGTGAATAGATTAACATAATATGTCACACACGCACAATGCAATACAGTTCAAACTTAAAAGACGAGGAATTCCTGTCATCTGTGGTAACACCAAGGGACCCAGAGGACATTAAGTTTGATGAAACAAGCTAGGCGCAGAATGCGTATACTGTGTCCTCCTGCCTGTGTGTGAAATCTGGTTAAGTTGAACCCATTTAAACAGAGAGTAAACTGGTGGCTACCAGAATCTCAGAGAGTGGGGACTGAAAAGATTTCGGGCAAAACACATAAAATTTCAGTATTTCAAACGAACGTATATGTGAACAGTGTATTCTAATTTTTACTTATAAGACAGAAAAATAGTGTGTATGTGACTATGACCTGATCTGAGCACAGTGTCTGGGAAGGACTCAAGCCAAACAATCATGGCATTGTCGATGCATGGTGGGAGGAATGTTCACGTCTTAGTCTACAAATCTCCCTTACATTCTTCATGGTGCTCAGCTCGGGGCACTGTGCACTCAAGCCAGCAACAATCCTTACGTGAGCCGTGTGAAGGCAGACTAATCTAGGATTTTGTTTTCTCAGGATCTTATGGGACGCACCAACAGTGACTTGGGACAATTAGGCACGTGACATCTACTATTGTTAGTGATCACTGCTTGTTCTGGTGGACCTCTGTGAGTGTGTCGCCATTGTGTGAAGGACTGGGCAGACACAAATCACAGCGTGGTAAATAACCATGTTGCAGCCATGTAGTAGGCTGGCTCATACCAGTGTGCTTGTAGGCGGAAGTGGGCATTCTAGAGAGAAATACAGCCCTAGACAACTTCAAAGGTCAAGTATCCAACCCTGTGTTCATAGTTTTTCTAACAATTTCATCCTATTTCTCTCAGCCTTTTCCATGGGCATGTCATGTTATGGTGTGAATATGATCCCTCAAAATATCATGGTGAAAACCTCAAACGTGATCTTAAGAGGCAGAGTTTTGGGGAAAGCTATTTTATCTCAAAGGCTCTACTCTTTCGGATGGATTATTTACTCATAAGGGTGGGAGGGGCCAGTTTAAACTCTCACTGTTGATCAGCTCTTACACAATCACCACATGGTTGAGAGGGCCGGGCTCCTCCCTGCTAAGGGATAAGGCCGCAGGCACTCTCTTGAGAGCCAAGAACGGCCCTCAACAGAGAACAAAGTTGCTGAACAGCCTAAACTTGAACTTTTCTAGCTTCCAGACTGTAAGAGATCAACTTCCGTTCTTTATAAATTGTCTGGTTACTCTTGTCTTGTTCTGGGAGCACCAGTGGGCTATGAGCTGTGGTTTTCAGGCTGAATTTCTTCATCCCTAAAACCAGGAAGGATGGCAACTCCCTGTCTCTTGACTCCCCACAACCTCGACTTCCATTTTCTTCATTTGTTCACTCTCCCTAGTCTTGCTCAGGCATCATCCATGAACATCTTTTGATCCTAACTCATCCCCTTTACTCATATGGTGCCATTTGTCTTGTTTTTCATCCTTACCTTCGAGACTATAACCCATCTTCATCACTTCTTTCAGTCTTCTTTATTTCCTCCTTCTTCCAGTTTTCTGGTTAGTAACCATTAACTTCCCAGTGATGATGTTTCCCACCCTTTACCAATCTACTATATTATAGCACAGCGGTAGATAAGTAAATGGTCAGGCTTTTGCTAAACCTTTTGCACGTTGAGGAATCCCTCTGTAGCATATATATATATATATATATATATATATATGCAGAAGTGGACAGTGGCCCTTGGTTCCAATAGTACAGCTGAGTGACTACATTTATATCGTGTTCCCTGAACATCAGAGTCTACCTGCCTACCTAAATCATGCCTGCGTTAGCTGAAGCACCTCTGAGCCCATTCTCCCTCATTTCATCCATATTTGACTAGCCCTTCCTTTCAGCTGTTCTGTGTATCCTCTAATTTGACAGAGTTCTCAGTCTCCTCACTTTTCTTCCACACACTCTTGCTCGCTGGAACTCAGGTTGTTTTCAAACTCCCCACACCCTTAGTTTCTTCTCTGAATCTTCTCTTTGTTTTCTCACTGTAATCTGAGGACACCACATTTCACGTCGTCTCATATACAAATGACTTTTCTCAACATGGGGTATTTGATCTGAAGGTAAAATAATTGTCCTCATCCTCCATCCTCCACATGTTACTCCTCCTGACTTCACACACCTCACATCAATTCTTGAGCACAGCAGGGCCTTTTGAGGTCAAAACATCAGGCAATACTGCTTACTACCTTTTGCTGCTACTGTTTGTAACGCCTGGCCTCTGTCTTCCTTGCCAATATGCTTCCTGTCATCATTGTGGTTGAAGGCAACATTCTTGTGAGTAATTCAGGAACACTTGTTCCCCCAAATAATCTTCTCTGTACTCTCTCTCCAGAACACAACTCAATTCTCCATTTCCACGATCATACCCTCAGTGTCCTGAGAGAGGATACACCATGTTCAAACAATCTGGTGCCAACTCCCCATTCCCTGAACATTTCTTTCTATACTTTGAGTCAACCCTTTAAGTCAACCGTTTTCTCAAGCACAATACCTCAGTAATATGCAGACTCCCCTTTCACGCCCCTTTGTTCCTTGCAAGCCTCCACCACACTCTTACCCAACCATACCTCCAGCGTCCAACACTATAATTTTACCCTTGAGAAAACTTTTAACTGCCTCTTTAGGTTTCACTGCTTGACAAATTAACTCTTGGTAAGTCACTCAAAATTTATAATGTGGGTACAAACTTCAGTCCATAAACATTAAATGTGCAAATGCTGATTTTGCTTTCTTCCTACTTTTAGTGTTTGTCCCTAGGACTAATGTAAGATTTTCCTCTTCTTTTCTTTCTTACTTACTTACTTTCTTTCTTTTTTTTTTGTCCCATACCTTTATAATCCCAGGGGTATATAAACACCAAATGTCAGGGCAATGAACATATAATAAGCTAGCATCCACTGAAATACTTCCTTTCAAATCTGGTCATAGATTGTTAGTTCAAGTAAGCTATTTGATCCAGGATGTTTAGTCTCATCCAAAAGACCAATTTGTGTCTGGCTCACCCTCTCCATGATTTTGTCCCAGTCTCTGGGGAGCATTTTATTTTGCCACTCCTGAAGCATATTGACACACAAGCTTACCCTCCTCCACCCTGCTGGCTTTTATCTTTGCTTCTTAAATGCTTCTCTGAATGTTAACCAATGAAATGCTAGTTTTCTCTTATAAGTAAGTAAATATTATTTCAATATTAATAGTTCAATATTTCAATAGTAATAGATGTAGCAAGAGAACTGGAAGGGTTTGCCAAATATGTTCTATCTAACAACTTAAAAAAAATTAATTGGAAGGTAAATAAGGCAATAGAAATGGGCCAGCAGCCCTCTTGCCTTCGTTTCAATCCCTTTGCCATGAAGCAAGACTTAGGATGGAAGGAGCTTGTATCCATCTCTCCCTTATCACTTGGTCCCAGTGTCTCCTGGGAAGTGGTATTGAGCTACAACAGGCTGAAATTCTGTATCCTTCCAAGGTTTATTCCTTTCCTCTGATGGCTGCTCACTGCCCAAATTTTCTGGGGTCATCATCACACAGGGTATTTCTTCTTGTTATGTGTCACCCCACCACTCACAGAATTCATGTAGAAATCTCTCACTCAGAAAACTCCAATGGTGGTTCTGTTCTGTCCTTGGCTCATATGGCTATGACAGTCTTGGACAACCTTTTTGACTTTCGACATAGTCAAGCTCTCACAATCCAGCCCTGGGTCATCTGGAAGATATGTTCACTAGAGGAAACCTTATGCCTTATGTCTCTTATCCTCAGAGCAAGGGTAAGACCGAAATTATGTCAACACTCCCTGGCAAAGGATAGATGTGCAGATGTTACCCCAAAGTTTTCTTTGTCTGAAAATACTAGTTGAATCAAGCATGTTTTACAAGTGGTGGCTACTCCTTCCTCATCCCACTAAGACTGCTACACTAAAAGTAGATTGATACCTTCTTTCTTGTTTGGTGTAACTCAGCCTTGCTAGTCAGCACTCCAGATGTTGATGAATTAGTTAGTAGGTTGGGGAGAATTAAGGCTTCTTACTCTTGATCCAGGAGTCCAACGGGGCTGAGAGTGGTACCTTCTGGCCTGGCACACCTTCCTTTAATGATACAGAAGGACAACCCCTTAGTACAGCTATCAGAGGTAAAACTTAAAATCGTTCTACAACTCTATTATCTTCGCTTGCAGAAGAGAACAGAGAGTTAGCAGGAAGCATGTGTCCACTAAACTTCAGTTTGTAAAGAAATTTCTGCTTCACTTGTCTGGGCCTCATAAAAGCTTTTTTTTTCCCAATTAGTAAATGTTTAAACACACACACACACACACACACACACACACACACACACTTTTTTTACAATAGCTGTTTACTTTGTTCATCTAAACCAGGCAACAGTGTTGATTTCAAAACACACCTGTTAGTGTATACTCGATATTTTTGTTTCTTATAATTTTGGTTGTGAGCCTAGCCTTTGATAGTTGAGCCATCTCTCTAGCCCTAATTTTTGTTGTTGTTGTTTGTTTGTTTTTCAAGACAGGGTTTCTCGGTGTAGCCTTGGCTGTCCTGGACTCGTTTTGTAGACCAGGTTGGCCTCAAACGCACAGAGATTCGCTTGCCTCTGCCTCCCTAGTGCTGGGATTACAGGCATGTGCCACCGTGCTTGAATGATGCTCATATTTTTGATGCACTTTTACACATAAATCTTGGGTCAGACCTGCCACAGAGAAACTAACCTATCTTTGTACACATCCTCGCAAGAGTGAAAATAGTCTAGAGACATTTGTTCCCTCCATTTGGCCATCAGACTATTGAAACAATAGTACCCAAAGGATGGGGATTTCTCCTGGATTCTCCTTGGGAGAGAAAGAGGCTGAAGTCTGATGGCAACTCTAGAAGTCTATCTCCCAGGAAGAGATTTTACAAAATTCCACAACTGTTTTGGACTAACTGGCAGGCAAGACAGGGGCTAGGTCAAAGATGGGGACCAATCCTGACCCAGAACTGTTCAGATATGCATCAAACTCCCTCTCTGTCTACCTCCCCAGGGACAGACCTGAGGGGGAGGACTGGTCCTGATAGTGTGGGCACCTGAATATACTTTCCTCTTTTTTATTCTTTGTCTCTTTAATTACCCTATTGAGGATTTGTGGAGGAGTCTGGTTTGTTAGCACTATGGGGGCCCAGGCTCTGACCCTAACAATTCCTCTAACATCTTTAGTTTTAATAACCATCACACAGACAAACAGTCCCTTCCTTATTTAGAACCTTTGCTCCAAAAATAAACTTGATTATTCAAAATGCTGAGTGTAGAAAACACGTTTATGATCTTGAATGACAAATAGGGGCTGGCGGGGTTTCAGCAACCAGTGCTGGGGCAAGAGAGCACATGGGTAGAAAATTAAAGGTTAGGGTTCTCCTTTTCCATCCTTTCTTCTGTTCTTTTCATACTAACCCTCTCACCAACTCTTCTTTCAATGTCTAGGCACCTGTCATGAGCGTTTTGTTCTGCCAGAGCCGTAACTCAATACTTGTTTAAAAATAAAGGTACTTCCTGTCCCCACAGTTTTATCAGGATTGTTTCTGAAGAGAGGAACAGCTTGCCTTGCAGAAGCTGACCAGGTACCACCTCGCTTTCTCCAGCCAGAAGAAGTAGGTAAAAGGTCAGTGGCACACCCACACCGGTGCCCAGCAGCGCTGCCTGGCAGCTCAGTCAACAAGGGGAAGTTTAGTAGGTGAAGGGTCACTCTTGTGAGTAATAACTTTCCATGCATCAACTCTCAGGCATCTAGTTTCTGTTTGTGAAAATAGAGCTGTCTAGGGGAAAGGTCACACAGGCCAGAGGCAGACCTAGAACAGTCCCTGCCTGACTCCAGGAGTGTCCAAGGCATGAGACTAAACTCAGATGCCATGGCTATTCCAAAATCTGCTGCCCAAGCGGAAAAACAGATTGTGAAGTGTTGTAGGGTCCACCCAGTACCAACTAAGAGGAACTGAGCAGCCTGCAGGCTCACAAATTTATATCAGGTGAATAGCATACATAACAGAAAGGGATAAGATTCTTTTTAAAAGTCAATTTTCATAAAAGAACCGGTGGCTTTTATTTCTTGTTCTAGACTAGAGCAGTGGCAATCCTCAGGTGGCTGGGCTAGTAAAGAGGCTTGAAAACGTGTCTTGAACGCCCGGCCTTAGGAAAGGCTACTCCATGTTCCACACCGTGAGCTGTGACGAGCAAGTGGACTATGACATCTGTTTACTGAGTCATGAATGGCAAGAAAATAAACAAGAACGCAGAAGGGAAATCAGGCTTGTGATAAGTTTTTTTTTTTTTTTTTTTTTTAAATGAACACTTTTCTTACAATCTCTTTGGACTGGGTAAGATCTCTGTTCAAGATTCTAGAATAAAAGCTGTAGCCTTGAGCCCCTCCCTTGCTCCTCCCCCTGAGTCCCTGGTTATCAGTTTGGGGTGTTTTGGTTTTGTTTGTTTTTATAGGCTGTGGATTCTTTAGGACCTGGAGCCCTGTATTTGGGAGGCATGGTAGGCTATGTTAAGGCACAAGCCCCTGAGGAATTACGTGCCAAGCAACTGATCTGGTATAAATAAAGTTTATTTTGGGAAAGGGGAAGGAGAGGGGAAGGGGGAGGGACAGTGAGTGAGCCATGAAAGCTGAAAGAGGGGCTAGAGTGGGAGAAAAAGTGAAAGACAAAACAGCAGAAGAGAGAGAAGTTGGAACAGAGGGAGAGAGGGCAGAGGCCGCCAGCAGGTGTTAATGTAAGCAGTTGCTAGGCAGGATCCTGAAGGCAGGCCAGCTAACACACTAACACAAACAAGTTTCCCTTCAGATGGTTTCCAGAGTTAGGCAAATGTGAGCCTGCCACCCCTAAAAAAATGCAGACTAGAAAGAAGATCTTGACCAACATCTCAGGATGAATAAGTTCAAGAGACAGAGAGCTCACTTGCTCGCAGCTGGGGTGGAAACTCGCCCAGAGTAAACTCCATGAAAGGAACACGGGGTGAGCTAAGTTGGCGTCATGTTTACCCTTCTTATCTGAAATTATGGGGAGGTAGACAAAATGTTCTTGACTGAGGCAAGGAGAAGGAGGCTGGGTGGACTGCTACTCTGAGATGGAAGGGCATGGATGCTGATGGTCAGGGAGACAACCTGGAAAAGGAGAGGGGGGACATGGTGAACTAGCTTTTAGCCTGTGCTTTACTGCATTAGTTTCTGCCCTCTTCTTTTGTTTTTCTTCTAAATGGCTGCTTCTGAGTTAATCACACCCTTCCACTATGGCTAATGGGCATTACATTTGAGGGTACATTTACAGAAATCTCTACAGCTACATGATAGCAGATAAGAGATCACTGTTACTAGGCATATTTACAAGATTTCCAAATGGCTGTGGTTTCCATATACCTTCCCACCCCACCCCACCCCGAGAGATTTTGATACAGTCTCTAATGAAACTCTTAGTTTCTTTTATGTCTGTACTGAAGAACTAGTATAACATACTCTGTCCTTCAGACAAAGGTGTCTAACAGCCAGATATACCCATTTCAATAATTTGATTTATGGAAGAATTTCTCAAAGTCAATGAATAATAGCATTTGCCCTTTCTGAGAAGGGAAGATTTGTATGTTCTGGCAACCAAAGAAATAATTAAGCTAATTTCTCCACAGACCTTGGAAAAAGTGGCAACAAGTAATGGATTTGTCCTTTAAGAAACATTTTAAGCAAGTATCGCATTGGCTGCAGAGCCATTTAATGCAGTTCCAGATCAGCCATCGGCTATTTTTCTCATTAAGGCCATGTTTAAATTGTTACAACTGAGTATCGTAGGAGACATATCAGATAAACAACACTAGCAAGAACTGGCGAAGTATTGATTTTTCTTCAGTCCAAAAGTTTACAAAGTAGATGAAAAATAATTTGCCTTCGCTGTAACATTTTCCTGAGGTCTTACTAAAAGCCAACACATGCTTTTCCTTTAGCACCCAAAGTTTAATTACCGGAAAAGCCAAGGACATGTTGGCAAATTAGACTCCATATGAGAACATTGTATTCATTGAGGTGTGAATGCATTTTTCACCTTGTCTCTCCTTACCTTTGGCATCCTTCTCCCTGCCCCCTCCAGATCACATTTCTGTGCCCACACTAACTATGTGAACAACAAAGGGTGGCTATGGGGATGTCAGGAAGCTTCGTATTTGCCTCCCAAACTGCACTCCTTTGAAATAACAGATGCACTGTAACAGGGAAGGATAGAATGAGGACAGATCCCAAGTTACTAATCTCTTTCTTAATTTTTTTCATTACAATTTTTCTAAGCTTAAAATACAATTACATAGTTCCTTCTCCTCTCTCTAAATATTTACTCATTGAGAATCTTTGGGAAAGAAAAATCATTTTTTTTTTATCTGTGACTCTGTTTTCACCTCTTTCTTTCTTTCTTTCTTTCTTTCTTTCTTTCTTTCTTTCTTTCTTTCATGATTAACTTTTTTAAAAAAATTAATCACTTTACAGCCTGATCCCAGCCCCCTCCCTCTTCTCCCAGTTTCACCCTCATACTCCCCTCCCCCATTCCACCTCTTCTTTTTTCTCAGAGAAGGGGAGGCCCCTAAGGGGTACCAACCCACCCTGGCACCTCAAGTCACAGCAGGACTAAGTGCATCTTTTCCCACTGAGGCCAGACAAGGCCAAGGCGGCTCAGCTAGGAGAAAGGGAACAAAAGGCAGGCAACAGAGTCAGAGACAGTCCCTACTCCCATTGTTAGGGAACCCACATGATGACCAAGCTGCACATCTGCTACATATGTGTAGGGGGCCTAGATCCAGTCCATGCATGTTCTTTGGTTGGTGGTTCAGTCTCTATGAGCTCCCATAGACCCAGGTTAGTTTGCTCTGCAGATCTTCTTGTGGTGTCCTTGACCTCTCTGGATCCCTCATCTTTCCTCCCATTATTTTACAACACTCTCTGAGCCCAGTCTACTGTTTACCTGTGGGTCTCTGCATCTGTTTCCATGAGCTGCTGAATGAAGCCTCTCAGAAGGCAGTTATGCTAGGCTCCAGTCTGTAAGCATAGCAGAGCATCATTAATAGCGTCAGGGGTTGGCTCTCTCCTATGGGGAGGGTCTCAAATGGGGCCAGTCATTGGTTGGCCATTCCTTCAGTCTCTGCTCCATCTTTATCCCTGTACTTATTGTAGGCAAGGTAAATTTGGGGTGCAATTCCCACCTGGCTACAGGGGGTGGCAAGTTCTGGCTCCATGTCCTCTATTGTTAATGGATCTCAGCTAAGGTCACTCCCATAGACTCCCAGGGGTCTCCCTTGTCCCAAAGAGGCTCCCTCACTGATTTCTGCTTTTTCTCCCAGTCTTCTCCCTTCCACCCCTCCCCTCCACACACCTGATCCCCATCCTCGTTATGTTCTAACCTGCTCTCTCACACAGCTCCCTCCCTCTATTTACTTCAGATGACTATTTTCTTTCTTCTTCTGTGTGAAATTCAAGCATCATCCTGTGGGCTGCAGGATGGTTATCTTATACGTTATGGCTAATGTCCACTTATAAGTGAATACATACCATGTGTGTCTTTCTGGGTCTGGGTTACCTCACTCAGGATGATCTTTTCTAGTTCCATCCATTTGCCTGCAAGTATCTTGATTTCCTTGTTTTTATAGCTGAGTAGTATTCTGTTGTGTAAATATACCACATTTTCTTTATCCATTCTTTGGTTGAGGGACATCTAGGTTGTTTCCAGTGTTTGGCTTGTAGACATAAGGCTATTGTGTAATTTTAATGCTAATTTTTCTGTCCCCCATATCTGGTTGTAATCCTTGTTCTGAGAATCTTTTGTCCTAATGTTTTATTAACACTGCTCCCCAACTGTCTCCTGATACGCCAATAAAGCAGCTTGCAGCCAATCGATAAGCAGGGCAGAGAATAGAGCTGTATTTACTGCCAGCAAGGGAGGAGTTAGAAGAGGAAATAGGAGATTCTGCCACAGAAGAGGTCCAAGAGACATCAAAAGAAGGAGCTGAAACAGGAAATCTACAAAGTGCCAGTATGTCTGGGATGTTTTCTGGGAGGAGGCCAAATTAGCTTAGAGGGTTAAGAAGAGAGTAATAACTGCTCAGTTCTTATGCTGTGAAGCTTGTTAAAATAATATAATAGAGTCTATTATTTGTGTGATAGCTGGGGGAAACTGAGAAACAAACACAATTCATAAAAATAACCGTAACACTAGCTATTACAAATAAAGTTGCTATGAACATAGTTGAGTAAGTGTCCTTGAGGTATGGTGGAGCATTTTTTGGGTATATGCCTAGGAATAGTATAGCTGGGTATTGAGGTGGAACTTAGAAATTAGGGAAACTACGCCCTTCACAATAGTCACAAATTGCAACTCTAACCAGCCAAGTGAAAGGCTTAAATGACAAGAACTTCAAGTCTTTGAAGAAAATAGTAGAAGATTGAAAGATCTACCATGCTCATGTATTGGTAGGATTAACATAGTAAAAATGGCCATCTATAGCAATCTATAGTTTCTATGTCAATAAAAGTCAAATGTTGTCACAGCTGACCCCTGAGGTGCATTTTGGTTTTACCATCTTCATGCTCACTCATTTCCCCACAGGATGAGTCTGAACCCTTACTCTGGCTCTTTTGATTCATCTTTACTGAACATCAGCCACTTCTCCAAGAAGGAGCATCCTTACAGCATCCCAAACCAACAGCTGTCTCATTGCTACCAGGTGACCATAAGTGATCTTCATAGTTTTGCAGTGTAGCAAAAGCTACCATTAATTTTCCTCCTTTGATTTTTCAGGTACTTGTCACAGAAAAAAAAAAAAAACAAAAACATTCTGACCAACATTCTTGTAGTGTCTTAGCCTAACATTTAGTAAATGACTGACCTGCCTTATAGCTGAATGTCAGGCAATACCCTGGGTTCCTCATGGAGAACATGTCCATTTTGTTTTGTCATGGGCAAACAGGTGTTTGCCTCTCATGCTGGGCTTTAGATCAAACTCCCCGATCATTCCCTACTGTAGCTTTAAAAAACTTAGTCACTTTAAATTACCTATATGGGATGGTATGTGTAGGTGAATGCAGATGCCCTTAAAGGTTAGAGGCATTGAATCTCCCTGGAACTGGTGGTAGGTGTATCTGTGGGCCACAGGATGTGGATGTTGAGAACTTGAATCCTCTGAAAGGGTAAAAGCCATTTCTCTATAAATCTCTAATGTAGTTTTGAATCCTGTGTGAGTGATACAGTTGTGAGAATGGTGGAGGCAGGGCTATTAGGACCAAATAGTTCCCAGGCATGGACCTGCTAGGCTTCAGAAATCCCTCCTCCAGAACTCCCAACATCTTTATTGAATCTGATCCTCTTACTACTTAGAGATACTATGAATAACTTTTCTTTTTGGTTAAGATAGCACAAGTCATGAACTACTACAGATTTGTAAACTAGACCCAGAAGATGACAATCGAGACACCTACAGGAGATCCTTTGGAATTTTCTCATGTATATGTAGGCCAAAACAATCATGCTTGCACATTATTTTTCCTAAGACTTACCTCTGACAGCATCCCCAAACCTTCTCAATCTCATCGACCTACAGCCATATTTGGCTGCAGTGTCTCCTTTACTTATGATTCTTTACACCGTTCTCTCAACGGTGTTGACAAGGATTGAAATGGTTTATGATGCAGCACATTGTGTTTTTGGTTGAGCTTTCTGGTGCTTTAAACCACAAATACCTTGTCTCCACAATCACATGCACTTAACTGATTGCTGCTTTAACCTCAATAAAATTATTTTCTTTAGTCTCATTGATTTTTACCTGTCTTAGACTGAGTGAATTCAAATTACTTATGTTGCCCACCTTTTAGAAAAACCAACTTGTGTGATCTGAAATTTGACAACTCTGATCTTGCCATTTGATAAGGAGAAGATCAAAGTCCAAACAAAGTCTTTGTATGATCTCTAGAAACTGTTTGTGTAAGAAATGTAACAAAAAACCATTTTTTTTTCAAGATACAACGGAAGGAAGAATAACAAGCTAAAATGTAGATGGAGAAATGTGTTATTAAATTGTCATTTTGGGGTTTTAAAATACATCCATATTGATAATTATAAATCTAAAGGGAATTCAGTTAACCTTCCATCTCTAGTCAGGTAGCCTGGCTGGGATGTGTAAGAAATGTGGGTGAGCAATTCGATGGAAGCAATCCAGTAAGTAGCATGTCTTCATCTTTCTTCATGGTTTCTGCTTCAGTTTCTGGATCCTTCATGTTTCTGCTTTAGCTCTTCCTAGGGCATCTTCCTAAATGAGTGATGATGGATTGTAACCTGTAGGCCAAAAGCCCTTTCATCACCCAGTTGCTCTTGGTCATGTTGTTGATCCCCTCAGAAGAAAGCAAGCCAGGACAATATCCTTTGCCTAAATAGTTTGAAATAAGCTGGCAAAGGTAAACTTTTACTTTATGGTGTTATACAATGTGAAATATGTAGAAAAGCTATTTCATCTCTATTTCATGCCCTGATGGCCACAGAGACTTCCTTCATAAAGCATCTTTTGTTTGTGTGTGAACTCAGACATCAAATGTTTTCACAAAGACTCTTTCAAGATTGATATGGTGAGTTAGGTAGAACTATTTCAGGGAATATTTAGGGTTTATGGCTGTTCCATCAGGTCCATATCTCCAATGTGCCCTATGTCAGTTCATGCACTTGGTCTCACTGATGACACACATACATCAAAAAGGAGGAAACATTGAAATTACTACTTCTTGGAGAATCTAGACTTCAAATAAGTCAACCTTATTTGGGTTGGTTCAACTTTATTTTTACACTTTGTTTTTTATTCTCATGTGTCCCAAACTGATCTTGAACTCACTATGTAGCTAAAGATGACCTTGATCTCCTCATGGTTCTGCCTCTACCTTGTAAGTGATGACATCACACTCATGCAAGTAACATCCACTTCAGATGATTCTGAAGTTTGAACCTTTGGTTTCACCCATGCTAAGCAAGTACTCTACAAATAAAGCTATAGCCCAGATCCACAAAATCTATTTCTTTTAGTATTTATACTAGTAAATCCACCACACCTTGAATATGTGACCAGTTAAAATATGTGCTATTACACAATCTACCAGATATAATAGCTTAAGTATAGCAAGAGAAGGCACTTGGGGTATTAGATGTTGTCCCCTTGAGATTGTGACTGGCTTGGAGTTGGGGCTGTCGTCTGCTATATAGCATAGAGAGAATGTAGCATCTCATATTGCTAACCTGAGAAGGTAGGGATCAGAAATGAAGCAGTCTCATGACAAACTCAAACGCCTGTTAGAGTAAACTTCCCTAAGCAAAGGAGTGGGAAGGATGTATCCACAGATACACATAAGTATACAGTACTCTGAGGATATAATATGCATTCTTTTATGTTTTAAACTTCATTTCTTAAATAGTATCTTTGATGGAAGCTTCTAATCTTGAAATCTAGTTATGTCTTTAATGTTCTTGTTTTTACTGGTAGTTAGTTTTTCCAACCACAGGGTCACTAAGGCAGAAGCACAGCTTCTCTGAAGTTTGGGTTGGCTCATCTCACTGTATTGAGACTGTCTCAATTTTCCCTTTTCTCTCCCTTTCTTTCCCACAGACCCATCATTAGTCGCCGAAGAAGCCTCTAGTTGTTGAAAATCTATATTGTCTATTATGGTAAGGCAATAGCTATGCTCAACTTCAAAAGGCCAGAGAGAAGTATAGCCCCTAAACCTTTTAAGCTGAAAGAAAGCTTTGAGAGAAAGCTTTGAGAGGCCATCCTTAAACTCCCCAGGTAAGAAGGCTAGTCTTCATCAGAATAGTCTTCATCAGATCACCTTGGGGACTTTATTCAAAGCACAATAATTTTTTTAATTATTTGCTTGTTTACCTGTTTTCTATCTGACCCTCACATCTGCATTAGACTGTATATATATATATATATATATTCAGTTTGTCAGTGATGACTGGTTGACTGAATGACTAAATGAAAAAGTGAATCAGTAGGTCCAAGTTGTTGTGTGGTTGACTACAAGGACATCAGTTTGGGATTTGTGTTTCCTACTGCTTCACTGAAAGCTTTCCCTGGAACATTCACTCACTACTATATCCATTAAGTCACTCTATGGGATAAGGCCTTTCCATGGAATTACAAAGTTCATTTCTTTTAAAGGAGACCAACCCTCTCTTCCTCCATTTGAATGAAAATTGGGATTCTCTGAAGCTTCAGTGTTCACCCTTTCTTGGGTAAGGGAGAAGGATTCAGGATAGGGCTAATGGGGGAATTATTGAGAAGATTGCTTTTTTTCTGCAATTTCCTCTCTAGCCTTTTAGATGGGTAATTAACAACACAATATTGGTTTTCTTAGATTGTTGCCTAGTAGCCTAAGCTTGGTTAAAGCAGACCTGCTGGCATTCTAGAAAAGGTTATCTTTTACTGGTGTTTATCATTCAGGTACTGCAATTCACACTAGGTGAAAATTGGCGTGGCAGCTCTCAGCTTAGTAGCAACTTAGGAGAAAACAGATTCCACTTTGCTTAAATTGTTTTCGATTGACTGGGTAAGAATAAATTAAAGGTCCTCGTAGGTAATAGCTTCTGAATTCAATTAAAAATATCATCAGGCAACTGCTTTCTTTTTTTCTCCTGAAAGTATAGAAATGATATTGAGCTCTACATAATTTATTTTCTTATGAAGTTTTTGACTGACAGATTGAACCAAATTCTTCCTCTGCATTTTTTTCCCCTCACACTAAAATAGGAACAGATCATGGGAATCAGGAGAAAAGTGTAATTACCCCACTATGGGAAAAATCTCAGTTAAAATCTTAAAGGCCAGTCAGTTCACTGGTTTGTCCATTCATTCACACACTGGTTTGTTGAACAAACATGCATCTCTTGACCTGGCCAAGTTTCACTGGCTAAGCACTTAATACCTGTTCACTGGGGATTTCCTGTTTACAAGTCACTCTAGTTTTCTAGTCTCTAATACTAAAGCAATCAGGGCCATAGCTGAGAGATAGTTAAGTTCCCAGAATGATTGACTGACAATGTATGTTGTACTTTATATGATACCTAAGCAGTAGGAAGGAAAAGACAGAGGGAGGGAGGGAAGAAAGGAAAAGGAAGACAGCAAGGCCACAGGATTACAAACACTATGATGTTGTCGCCATTTTGAGAATGGTGGCATGTTGAGCAGAGGCTGGAAATGTCTGTAGTCATTGGTTAGGTCTTTCCTTTTTCTCTTCTCAGGACAGGAATAAAGGGAGTGGTGTGACGAAATGCCATGACCAAAAACAACTTGGGAAGGAAAGTGTTATACGTCACTCACAGTTCCGTGTAACAGTTCATCATCAAAAGCCTGTGATGGCAGAAACCCACACAGGACAGGAACCTGGAGGCAGGAGCTGATGCAGAGTCTGTGAGGGTTGATCTTCTGGGCTTGCTGCCTGTCTCCTATCACTTCCTCAGCCTGCTTTCTGATAGAACCCAGGGCTACCAGCCCAAGGGCAGCCCTACCCACAATGGGATGAGCCTGCCTGTGTGGATCACCAATTAAGAAAATTCCCTAATAGCATTTCACACAGCCTGATCTTATGGAGATGTTCTCTCAACAGAGTCTCCTTCCTCTCAGATGACTCTAGTTTGTGTCAAGATAACATAAAACTTGCCAGCACAGGGAAACACAAGAAGTTTTTCATCTTAAGTCTTCTCTTAATTATTTTTCAATTGTTGTGATAAACTACCATTACCAAGGGAATTTAGAAAAAAAAAAAAAAGCCTTTGATTTGGAGATTATGGTTTTAGAGGCCTAGAGTCCATGATGGCCGGAAACGGTGGCAGTAACAGCTGAGAGCTCACATCTCGATCCCAAAGTAGGAGACAGTCAAAGCTCATCCGCCAGTGACACATATCTATCAACAAGACCACATCTTCCAATCCTTCCTAAGAAATTCCACTAACTGGAGACCAGGTATCCAAACATAAGAGCTTATGAGAACCATTCTCATTTAAGTCACCATATTCAACTCCTTGGCTCCCGTAGGCTTGTAGCCATATCACAGTGCAAAATGCCTTTAGTCAAACCTCAAAATCCTGTAGCCTTTCACAGTCTCAACACAGTGTAAAAAGCCAACATCCAAAAATCTCTTCTGAGACTCAAGGCATGCTCTTAACCCTAACCAATTGCAAAAGCAAAAGCGAAAAGCAAATTGCATGCTTCCAACATACAATGACACAGAGCAAATACAACTACAGTTCTAACAGGGAAGAATGGGAGAATAATGAGGGAATACTGGACCAAAGCAAGCCCCAAACCCAGCAGGGCAAACTCCAAATTGTAGCTCCTTGTGTGATGTCAAAGGACTTGGTTAGCTTCATCCACCCAGCTTTGCTGCTTGCAGCACACTCCAGTCTGTGTGCAGCTTTTCTTGAAAAATGTCTCATGGCTAACACATGTCCCACATCTTGGGGTTTCCAATGTATTCCAGGCTTCACTTTCAGAGCTTCATTCAATGGCCTTTCAGGGAATCCATAGAGGACATCTCATCACTAAAGTTCTCTGTGACTGTCAGGGAAGATTCTATAACCCTTTTACTCATGTGTCCATTGTGACTGCCAAATTTGTCTGGCTGCTTGGGATGGAGCCTGGCTCCCCTTGAATCTCATTTACATAAGTTTTCCTTTGTTGTTGCTTTTGAGGACCAGAAAAAAAATTCTCAAGTCTTTCTTTTTACAAGTTGGGAACTTACCTGGGTGGGGTCCTGGCCTGAAAGCATCTCTCCCTTCATCAAGCCTCTTCTTATCTCTTCCAGCACAAGCCCTGGTTCTGATGTTAAATTTCCTAATACTATTTTCACTTCAAACTCTATATTTTTTTTTAATTTCTTTTTACCCTGCTTGTCCATTTCCATTATGAACTTGAATATTACAATTAACCACATTACAGAGTCAATATTAGATTGTCTTGAAATCTCTTTCACCAAGCAAGTCAATTCAATTCCTTTCCTTACGTAGGTTCTTAGGATGAGTGCAGAAAGCAGCCACATTCTTTACCAAAATAGCACAAGGACATCTCTAGCTCAGTTGCTAATCTCGCTCCCCTCTGAAGCCCTCTGAGCTGGACCTCTGTCATTCATACTGTTCACTGCACTAAGTGCACTGCACTATGGTCTTCTAAGCTCCTCCTTGGCTACTGCATTAAGCGCGACTTAATGCTCAATTGCTTTCCTAATCCACCCCCCAAATCTTCCACATTCTTCTAGAAAGCTGCGTGATCAGATTTATCACAACAGTAGCCCAAAGTCCCGGTTACTTTCCTATTGCCACGATCAAGTAACATGACTGTGGAAACATCAAAGAAAGGGTTTTTGTTGTTGTTGTTGTTGCTGTTTTTTTTTTTTTTTAACTGTGGGGCTTATGGTTTCAGAGGGTTATAGTCCATGATTGTGGAGAAAAACACACACATGATGCAAGAACATTTGAGAGCTCACATCTTGATCCCCGAGGAGGAGGCAGAGAGAAACATCGGGAATGGCATGAACTTCTTGAAACATTCAAACCTACCCCCAGTGATACACCTTCACCAACGAGGCCACACTTCCTAGTCTTTCCCAAAAAGTTCCACCACCTAGGGACCAAGTATTCAAATAGAGGAGCCTATGATTGCCATTGTCATTGAAACTGCTATAGCTATGTATGCAAGGCTTTATTTTTTTCTTCCCTCAACCCAAAGTAGATATTACTGGGTTTCATTAAATACCATAGAGGATCAGGCTATTTTCCTTGCATTAAAAAGAAAGTTCTTTTTATGTACTTCTGTAACACAAGTAAGAAAATACAGGCTCAGAGAAAGGAACTTGGGGTTCTAATTCATTTTTATTCACTACTAGCTGTGAGGCTGTGAGGCTATGAGCAGTTTGTCCTTTCTTTCTGTGCCTCAGATTCATTGCAACACAGCGAAGACAGGACTACCCACCCACTGAACTCTGTAAAGCTAACGTGTGTATCCATGTGAATGCATTCCATGGAAAGAAGTACTTGAAGGTAACTTGTACTGACGCTCTGAGGAAGAACTGGGAAGATTCTGTGCTTTCATTCCAAAACTACTGCTTATCTAATTGACAGAGACCTTGTGAACGAAGCCAGCCCCCAAGCTGCTCACGTTTTGCTCTTCCATTTTTTTTTCTCAGTGTTAAAATGTGTTGATATAAGTGTATGACTGGACGTGTGAAGGAATTTTGAAGCGCTGATCAGTTCTCTAACCTCATGGAATGTTACATGAGTAGGGCAATAATTTAACCGTATATACTTACGCTTTGCTCTTTTTGGCTGCTCAACTTTAATATAGTAACATCTGAAAACAGTACAGAAAATGATGAGGGAAAAATGCATCCATAATTCAATCGCTAAGTTTAAATGATTAACCTTTTACTCTCTGCTTTCCCAATCTCTTTTTAATTCTGTACAACTACTCGTACATAGATACAGATGATAAAAATGGATGAAATTCATGCTTCTTTGTTTTATATGAACATATATGAACAAATGCAGTTTTGTTTTTTTAACCTTTTTTTAAGAGTAGAATGGAAATGCCTTTGACGTTTCCTTGATTACTAAAAAAGCGCCCAATAAAAATACAAATCTATAGATATACAAGGAAAAAAATACAATTCACCTTTGATCTCACCACTCAGAGCACACGGGCGTCATAAGAACTTTGTCACCGGCAACACCCGGTCTTTTCCAACACTCAATAACAAAGCAGACCATCCAGTCTGCCCCTTCATGCTGACTCTGCTGCCTGGTATCGTAAGAATCTCGTTTTCCAAAACAGGAAGCTCTTCTTCCCATCTTAACATGAGTCCGCATCTCTGCGAAGTCGCTGAGGTGTGTCCCAACTGGTCCCACGCCTTGCGGGGTCACACCACGCTATAAGCAGACAGGAGTAGAAGTCAACTTAGTGCCAATCACACCCGCAAGATCCAAGTTCGGGATGTTGTAAGTGCAGCCATCTTCCTTTCTATCTGGAGCATTTTTCTCTCCTATTGGACACATCTCTTTTGCCATCATTCATGTCTCTGCTGAAAATGTTTCCTTACTCAAGGTAGCAAGCGCCACATACCTGACTTATAAGTCCCCTATTTTAGTTCTTCCGATGGTATGCCTGACATTGCAATGAAACGTTCCGATTTCAGAAGATAATATAACAAGGTCTTTTGGGTTTTGTTCACCATACTTAGAAACACTGTAGATCCTTAATACATTTTTTAATTAAGAGAAGTAATGTCTCCCCAGCTGTGATGCGCCAAGTTGATGGATCTCTTTGCTCCTTCTGTAGCTCTAGGGAGGCTTCTAGGAAGATGTGGTCGAGAGTGGACAGAATTGAACACTGTGATGGAGTACACACTGAGCAGTAATGCCAACTTTGTTCTATTGATGAGAAGCTAGAAAAACATTTTTCCACCATTAGCTCTGAGCTCACAAAGCCAGAAAAGTTCTTTTCACCCCTTCAAAAGGCCTAATAAAACCAGCTAGTCTTTTTTTTTTTTTTAATAAGGCTGATGGGAAAACTAAAATAAATAATTTAGAAACTGCCAAACTTCTCAGGTAAAAGTGACTCATGGTGATTAAACACTAATTTCTTTCATGGTATTCTTAATCCCAAAGAAACTCATGAGCATTCTATCATCATTTATTTCTAAAAAAAATAAAATGCTAACAATTCATATGCTATGGGAGATATGATACCATCTTTTTCTAGAAAAATTAGAGTGTCTTGCAGTGATGTTTCTTGGTTGCCTTGGCAGACAGTTTTGGGACTGTGGAGCTAGCCAGATATTCTAAATAGTACTTGAGATCAGTTTCTATCATTCCAGTTTCAATCAGTTGTGGGTTGTCATAAAAATTCTTAGGACAAGATGCCGAGCTGTGAGTAACTTTGGGTCCCAAGCCCCAAATTTCAGTATTGGCAATAGCATTTGCTAATATCACATAACCAATGGTTCTGTGCCCTAAGAAACTATGTTCTTACTCAATTTTAATACTCTGATACGCACTGATACATTGAAGTGAACTCATGTTATCATAATACTTTACTAATAAGTAATTTACACCCTGGATAAAGACCAAAGATATAGTTATAAAGGTAGAACAATCTGTTACTTAATATGTGTGCAGAGATCTCTTTTATGGCAGGCAAAATCTTATAAACATTCCTCTAACATGGGGCACATGTTAGAGATGTCCCATGTACTATTTAACAGTTACATGAGAATAATTCTTCTATCCTTACTTAAATGTGACTAGACATTGGTCTGACCAATGGAGCATTCACAAACTTACTTTAGAAGGAAAGGGCAGATTAACTTGTGCAGAATGTCTGATTTCTTGGTGGTAATGTTTTGATAAGGAATACTGTCATCAAGGTGACATTTTTTTTCTTCCTCCTAGACTTTGGATTCTAGACTCCTAGTCACATAAGCCAACTTAGTCAAGTAGTACTTGAGTTGAGTAGTCTAGGATGGTTTAAAGAAATAGTTAGATTTCCTGTAACATGAATTTGGGGCTTTTCTTATTTTCACCTAATAAGATTGAATTACGTTTAAGAAAGAAAGCTTTGCTTCCTTTTGGTAGGAGCAGGATCCTGTTTTGAGGATTAGTACTCTCAGAGAAAGATTAGGACCTGAAAAAGGAAGTGTATAGAAGTATATATAAGTCAAGAACCCAAAATTTCTTTAAAGAATTTCATGACTTGGCATTTACAACTGTAGGCTGAAGATCAACAAGGCAATATAAAATTTGAACAAATAAACCAACTAGACATAGCATTCACCTCTGGAGTATTCCATGTAACAAAGGCAGGATACACCTCTCTGTTAGTTCCACACAGAACATTCCAAAGAACAGACCACACGCTGAACCACAAAAAAGTCTCATTGAATTGAAAGAATTGTGATTGTACAAGCATATTCTCTAAGCACATTAAAATTAGAAATGTGTACCACACAGCACTTTATAAAACTCATAAGCTTGTGGATAGAGTGAAAGATCCCATTTAAAGGCACAGTCAAGAAAATCCGTTACACAGACCAAAATGAGATGAAGTAAGCCTGTCTTAAGAAAGAACTATTTCACAAAGCAACAACCTCACTTTCTACTTTAAATGAAGAAAAAGAAGGAAAAAAAACCTAATCTTAAAACAAGGGTAATAGGGGAAATAACAAGGATAAAAAGACATGGATGAAACAGAGAGTGAAAAATCAAGTAAGTCTATAAAACCATAAACAAAACTGACTAAAGTTATTCAGAAATATTCAAGACATTGTTGAAAGCAATGCAAGCTAACATATGAAAGGAAAGAAGGCCCCCTATGTAGGTTGATTAGAAGAAGTCTTCGTGTTGGCAGAACGGCAATCAATGCCTCTGAGTTGTTCTTATTTGAAAAAGATGATAAACATGGCTTACCATTTGCATTGGCATTTAAGGAAGCCATGATAATCAAGACAGTTGAAAAACAAGTTTCTCAATTTCAAGTTGAGAAGGATACAGCCACAAACAGTCAAAACAGTGGTTGTGTGGTTATAAGGGTGTACATTGAACCAATGCACTAGTTTCAAGACTCCTGAACCCAACCTCTCAGCACACAGTCAGCTGATAAAGTGGCAAGGTAATTAATCATAGGAGAAAACCTAGTCATTTCAATAAATAACATTGGAATACTTGGCCCTTGACCTTCCAAAGATTGAAGTTGAACACATATTTTACGCCACATTTTAAAATTAAATAGAAGTGGACATTACCCTAAGTGTAGGGACAAAATGTATGAGAAATATAGAAATATGGGCATAAATGCTTGTCATTATTGCCTTGGTGATAATCACCTAAACATGACACTAAAAGTCCAAATAACTTTCAGGTCAGAACCAGCTTAGATCTTCTGGATCCCGTGTCTGAAGTACATAGTGCCTTCAGCGGTAGGGCTTTACCTTCAACTCGGGGAGGCAACCAAGAACAGGAGCAATGGCCTACATTTGGGGAGTCTCTTGGAGTTTCTTGAAGATGGCTGAACTCAGATTAAGAGAAAATGTAACATTTGTCTTTCCAGTTCTAGGTTACTTTAATCAATATGAGACTTTCTAGTTTTATCTATTTACCTGCAAGTTTTAGGGTTTCATTTTTTTTTTCTTTACAGCTGAATAGTATTCTGTGGTGTAGAGGTGCCACACTTTTATTATCAATTTCTCAGCTGAAGGACATTTACATGGTGAAATTTTTCCATAGCTATTGTGAACAGAGCTATAATGAGCATAGCTGAATAACATTTGTGAAGTGAAATATTGAGTCATGAGTCCTTTGGGTTTATGTGGAGGAATGGTTGCCTTAGTCAGGGTTTTATTTCTGTGACAAAACACCATGACCAAAAAGCAAATTGGGGAGGTGAGGTGTACTGGGTTTATACTTCCAAAACATAATCCATCTTTGGAGAAAGTCAGGACAGGAACTGAAGCAGGGCTGAAACCTGGAGGCAGGAGCTGATGCAAAGCCCATGGATGAAGCCAGCTGCTTACTGGCTGGCTTCACATGGTTCGCTCAGCCTGCTTTCTTATAGAACCCAGGACCACCAGCCCAGGGATGGCCCCACCCACGATGTCTGGACCCTCCCTCATTGATCACTGATTGAGAAAATGCCTTACAACTGGATCTCACGGAGGCATTTTCTCAACTGAGGATTCTTTCTCTCTGATGACCCTAGCTTGTGTCAAGTTAGGTCACACAGTGACACAGCACCAGCCAGTACAGTGATATGGTGGGCTCATATGGAAAATTTATACTTAGCTTTATTTTTGAAAGCACACTGATTTCTGGAGTAGCTGGACTAGTTTGCAGTCACATCAGCAGTGGATGGAGTTAATTTGTTGTCATAGAAAATATTAAGAACTTGGGCTCTGTAAGTTTTACTTTTTATAGTTATTTTATTTTGGCTTCTTATTCCTCTTCTTCTCTCCTCCACACCAATCCATTCCAACACCCCAACACCAGGTAGGAAGAAGAGAAGGAATGTTAGTTGAGGGGGGGAGGGATCATAGTTCTCTTTGACTACTTTCTGCTGGTTAGGGTCATCAAGTTCCTTTTGGCAAGTCCAATCTTCGTTTCAGGATATTCCAACTTCTCATCCAACTGCATCAACAGCAATCAGGAGCAGCACAGGAAAGCACAGCAGCCTTCTTCTTCCTCAGAGCTCCCTTCTCTTTCTGGGCCCTGGCATTTATTTCCTCTCCAGACTCCTCTGATTTTAAACTATCTGCAGCTGGCAAAGAGCCCCTCTCAGAGTCTGCATGAAGCAAACAGTTTGCTGCTGTGGACAATCTGAATTAGTCCCATATCATACACCTGAGATCAAAACAAAAATATGTTTACATCCACAATGGGGGCTCTTTTCTTTTTTTCTGCCTATCACCCTCACATGTCGACTATGAGATGAAATGGCCAACTGCTGGGTAGACTTTGGAGAGACCAGCCTTCTGTAAGTTATGTAATGTGCCTAACTCATACCCTCAGAGGACAGGTGTGCCATTGCACCTGTGGTACTGTGTTAAGAGCCTCTTCCAAACCATCCACTACCTTCCTGTGGACCAAAAAAGGCACCGCTGGACAGTGACTTCTCATGCTGAATACTCTTTCTATCCATGATGGCTGGATTAATTCCTTCAAACCTCACGCTTTTTACACAGTGTACTTTCCCTGCTTATCTAGAGACAGGACAGGTAACACTGACATCAGCCATCTGTTGGCTTCTGTGCAGTTGGCGAGATCAGCTCACGGCTCTGCCATCATTTGCTTAAACAGCCCAAACAGAAAGCCACTCTGTGCATTATTTGCCCTTAGCACTTAGCGGAGACTTGGCAACAGCCGGTGGAAGCCGGAGGCAATGTGTTTGGATTAGACCAATATCACCCCTGGAGATTTAGCCATCATCCGTTGTGTGGCAGTGGTTTCCATCCCAATGTGTCACTGGACCCATAAGTGATTTGAAAAAAAAATCTGTCTCATAAGTGATGCAGGGAATGCTTTATTTTTTAAAATTCACATTTAAATCAATCTGTATCAATATAGTGTTATTGACAGTCTGTCTAGTCACGATGAATTCCAATTTCCATAAGCTTTACAAAAACAGAAAACTACATAGCTGCTTAGAAGAAAATCTCATAGTGGTTTAATGCTTTTGAATATTTTTATTTTCGTGATATATTAAATTTAGTAAAACATTTTTAAAAGAACAATAATTAAGGAAGTGGAATGCTCTTTGGAAGTTCCTGTGCAAAATTTTAACTATACTTCATATTTTGAAAGTGATTATTCTTTTTTTTTTTTAAAAAAAATAATATAGGGCAGCCTCTGTTGAGTGTAATGATGTGTGCTTGGAAGCTTAGCACTGGAGAGGAAGAGACGTTCCCCAGTTCAGTGACCAGCCTGGTTAGCCTAATGAGTGAGTACCAGCCCAACCAGAGGTCAGGCCTCAAAAAAGAAGATGCATGGTATGTAAGGAATGGCATCCAAAGTTCAGCTCTAGCTGCCACATGTCCCTGAACACACATGAACACACATGTACACACTCCTCACCAGCACTACCGCCATCACCACCAAAATCTCCAAATCAAATCACATTGCCACATGTGGCTTCCTGGTCTCTTCTATGCACGTCATGCATGCTCTTCAGGCTATACACTGATATTTAAATGAACTCTCTTTCCTTTTATCTTCTGTCTGCAAGAGTATTCTTTATTTTTTATTTAAAAAAAGATTCTCAAGTACACAATAAGGACATTTGCTCAACCATGTTTGTAGCAGTCTTATTTGTAATAGCCAGAAGCTGGAAACAGCTCAGATGCCCCTCAGTAGAGGAATGGATGCACAAATTGTGGTATATCTACACAATGGATATTACTCAGCAATAAAAAACAAGGAAATCATGAAATTTGCAGGTAAATGGTGGAATCTGGAAAAGATCATCCTGAGTGAGCTATCCCAGAAGCAGAAAGATGCACATGGTATATACTCACTCATATAGACATATAATATAGGATAAACCTACTAAAATCTGCACACCTAAAGAAACTAATCAAGAGGGAGGACTCTTGCTAAAATGCTAATTCCTATCCAGAAAGGCAAAGAGGCTGGTCATCAGAAGAAGGAGAAAAGAGGGAACAAGTCAGGAGCCTGACACAGAGGACCTCTGAAAAGCTCTGCCCTGCAGATTATCAATGTAGATACTGAGACTTATGGGTAACCTTTGGGCAGAGTGCAGGGAATCATAGGAAAGAAGTGGGAAACAGTAAGATCTGGAGAGGACAGGAACTCCATAAGGAGAGCAACAGAACCAAAAAATCTGAGCACAGGGGTCTCTCCTGAGACTGCTATTCCAACCAAGGACCATGCATGGAGATAACCTAAGACCCCTGCACAGATGTAGGCCATGGAAGTTCAGTATCCAAGTGGGTTCCATTGTAATAGGAACAGGGACTGTCTCTGACATGAACTGATTGGCCTGCTCTTTAATTTCCTCCCCCTGAGGGGGAAGCAGCATTACCAGGCCACAGAAGAGGACAAGGCAGCCACTCCTAATGAGACCTAATTGACTAGGATCAGAAGGAAGGAAAAGAAGTCCTCCCCTATCAGTGGACTTGGGGAGGGGCATGCATGCAGAGGGTGGAGAAAGGGAGGGATTGGGAAGGGAGGAGGGAGGGAACCATGGGGGGGGGATACAAAGTGAGTAAAGTGTAATTAATAAAGAAAAAAATAAAATAAAAAATAGACCAAAAAAAAAAATTAAGATACAGGTTTTGAAGAAACTTGAGTCCTACATTATACCCTGTAAGTAATTACTATTTTGAGAGTTACTGTGGAAAAAATATTTGCCTAAGAGGAGAAAGAATTCTTTCTTCGATCTTGCCACAGTCAAACCAGATCAGACAGACTTTTTTTTTTTCAGCAGCATCTCCAAGATCCAGGCTGTTTCTGTATCACAACAATCTTGGGTTCTCATGCACTCAGGAGAGGAAGGGAGTTGGGAAGGGATATGAATGTATACTTTTTAAAAACAATTTGTAGTTACATTTCCAGTGACTAGAACTAGGGATGATGCTTCAACCCAATTCAAATGGTAAAAATATAAGTGAGCAAAAATAAGAGGAAGAGATTTCATAGACCATCCGCTAGAGTCTATTTTTCTTTCATTTTACAGACAAGAGAAGAATCACAGAAGACCTAACCAAAGTGGCTCATTAAAGAAGAGGCATAAGAAGGGTTTTCAATGGCCATAACTCACGTGGTAAACTCCTGTTCTGAGCCAGTCATGTACGCTTATATCTCTGAACCCTGAAATGGAGAACAAAAATGAACAGACTTCTAGTTAGGAGGTAAAAGGCAGGAAGCACAAATCGTTGCCTTTCACCAACATAATGCAGGCAGACTTTTTGCAATCACCTCTGGAATCCCCTTATGTCATGGGACTACACAGCTTTCGGATAAAAATGTCAGCTTCTCTGCTAAGGAACAGTGCTACAGGATCTTTAAGATTCAAGGCTCTAATATTCTTGTCTTGATGACATGTTGAAGATACATAAACATTAGCAAATAGGTTCCAGACTGGCACCAGAAATGTACCGCTGGCTGTTAACAGGTAAGACCCAACAATAAAGAAGCGCTTCCTGTTTCTTGGTGGCAGAATTTAAGAATAGCAGCATTATAGCACAAGTATGGGTGAAGAAAACTATATGGGTGGGGGAAAAAACTACTGTGATGTTTTTAAGAAAACCCTAAATCAGACATTTAAGTCATTTCTTGCTTTGCTCTTCTAGATGGCAGCCATAGTGGGGATCCTCTTCCTCCTCCCTCCTTTCCTTCTCTTCTCCCAGACAAGGTCTTAGTCTATAGCTCAGGCTATTCAGGAACTCACTATGTAATCTGATTCCTCAAACTTGAAGTGACCCTCTTGCATCAGAAGCCTAAGTCCTGGGCTTGCCAGTGAGGCACCAACCCTGCTGTAACTCTTTTGTTCCTTTCTCCTTTTAAACCTCAGCTGGTGAATCATTTTAGAGCCAGTTTACTCCACTTTCAACCTTGCTATTATTATTATTGAGTTGTTTATCACAGTGGAAAATTAAAACTTCTGGGGAGGAAAAGGAATGATATTAAATTGTTCTCTTTGTAATAATGGGGTTAAAGCAAGACCTAAAACCAACAGGAAAAACTACAAATTCTGTATTTCTATGCCTGTTGCCAAAGGTCTTAGTAGAAGGCTCATTTTGTCTTCCACATTCTTCAGTTTTGTTGACTGCAGCACAGTGTGTCTCTTGGGTTAGTTCCTCACCCTGTCTGCAGCTGTCCTTGGTAGGTTATCACATGGCTGTCATCTCCAACATCTTTGGATCTTCAGCACAATCCAGGCTTCACCTTCACAGCTTCATGCAATGGTCTTCCCAGGACTCCAGGAAGGGACTTGGTAACCGAGGGCCTTGATGGCTTTTCTAAACCACAGAGAAAGATTCCATATTCTACTTTCCTCTTGGTCCTTTGTAATAAAGCCAGAATCCTGTGGCTGAAGCTGTCAAGTTTTGCTGCCCTCTGGAGCTGGAGCCTGATCCCCTACTTGAGTTACATTTGCATAAACTTCCCATTGTTATTGTTGTTTAGACACAGGAAACCCCTCAGCCTTTTCTGTTCACAGGTTCCAGGATTAGCGAGGTAGGGTCTCCTCTCACCCCAACCATGGAGGATACCATTCCTTTTACTGCATTTAGCATCAAGCCTTTGTTTAAACTTATATCTTCTAACACAAGACTTGGATCCAACACATTTCCTGGTTCTCCTTTTCTCCTCAAACTGTACTTTTATTTTATATCTCTTTGCCCCGCCTTATTCACTATTCTATTGCTGTGAAGAGACATCACGACCAAGGCAACATTGAAGTGGGAACTTGCTTACAGAAGTTTGGTCCATTATCATCATGGCTGGGAGCATGGTGGTGTGCAGGCAGGCTGGCATGCTGAAGCAGTAGTTGAGAGACTTATGCATAGGCAGAAAGATAGACTCTTAACTTGGCATAGGCCTTTGAAATCTCAAAGCCCAGCCCCAGTAACACACTTCCTCCACAAGGTCACACTTCTTAATCCTTCTAATTCTTTCAAATAGTGCCACTCACTAGTCACTAAGCATTAAAATACACAGCCTATCAAATCATGACACCCTCTTGTTTTTTGTTTTGTTTTGTTTTTCACTGTAGATATAAGAGTAATCACTAATAACCTTGTAACATAGTCAATACTAGGTTGTCTTGAAATCTCCTCTGCCAAAACATTAGTTGAAAACTTTTCAATTTGGCCTCAGGTGGATTTTTTGGGCAAAGGTAGAAAGCAGCCACATTCTTTGCCAAACTATGGCAAGAATGGTCCATAATTTTATTTCTCTCTAAAACCTCTTGAGCTGGGTCTCCATAGACTATGTTGCTCTCACCACTACTTTCTTCCAAGTTCCTACTATATGGCCCTTGAAGCCTGGCTGCTCACATCAACCGTTTTTCTAGTCCAAAGAACCATATTTTTCCATATGCCTCCAAACAACAGCATTGTCACTTACCACAGCAATATGCTACTCATGCTAACGTCTGACTTAGTTACTGTTCTGTTGCTCTGAAGAGACACCGTGGCCAAGGAAACTCCTGAGGGAAAGCAATTAGCTGGAGGCTTGCTTACAGTTTCAGAGGGGTAAGTCCATGACTAGTCCCATGAGGGAGGAAGGTGAAACCTGGCAGCAGGCAGGCACAGTACTAACACAAAAGCTGTGAGCTATGTCTGATGTACAAGTTGCAGGCAGGGTGAGACAGAAACTGGGCCTGGGGTGGGCTTTTGAAGCCTCAAAGCCCACCCCCAGTGACACACCTCCTCCTTCCCATAAAGCCACATTTCCTAATTCTTCCTAAAGAGCCCACCTGCTAGGTAACCAAACATTCAAAACTATGAGTTTATAGGGGCCATTCTCAATTCAAACCACCACAGAATCTATAAAACAAAAATCATTAGGAAATATCCCCACCTTAATAAATATTCTGATTTTTTTTGTTGTTTATTCCCTATTCAGATAAAAGTACATACTAATTTCCCTTGCATTTAATCACAATATGAAGAGAAATTTGTAGTTCAATTTACCCTTTATATGGGTTCCTGGCCAGCAGCATATTGCCCATTCCCATGCACTACCCAGCCTTTTGGCAGCATTGGGAGATATTTTTTGTTGTTGTACACAGTGTGTGAAGGTCAGTCTTTGTTGCTGAATAGTGTACAAAGCACAGACTAGTCCCCAACCCAACCTGAATATCTTGACCCAAGAAGTTAGCAGTGCTGGAGTTGAGAAATTCTGCTTTGAACAAGATACTATAAATGTTCTCCACAGTGTTGTCACATACTTTTCAATATTCTTCATTTTGGAGTTGTTAACAGTTATTGAATTCTATTGTAATTTATTTTACCTGAAACCTGTGGTGTATTATTTAAATTGTTTTCAATTTTTCACTACTGTAAATAATGGTAGAAATACTATTTCTACAGCTTTGCAGATAATTTTAAAGAAAAAAATTTTATAGTAGGATTTAATATGATAATTAAGCGAAATATCAATTGTTTTGCTTATTAGTTAAAAAAATCATGATATCCTCATTTTCTAACATCCATGCTTTCTTTTCTAGGAAAGCATTTTTCTCTGTCCCTGTTTAATTGTTCATTACTACACTTTAGAGGCCACAGTAATACACATTTCATGGATCCATGCTTGCAATCATCACTGAACCTCAACTCTGGAGACCGTTTCTCAGAATAGAACCAGGTAATAACCATTTAGTTCCAGGGTCCACTATTCCATTAACACCAAATAATGAGTTCACTTACTCCAAGTTTTTACAGCTAGCTTCTCTAAGTTGCTTCTCCTTTTCCCTTGAAATCAGTTCAAATATTTTACTTATTTCAATTGATTAATTAGCATTTAAAATCATTATTATTTAAATGTTAATATTTAAATATTGAATATTAATTTAAAAATTATTAAAATGATCAATATTTTATTAATTAAATAATTAATGAATAAGATATCAATGAAAAAGATGGCAGTTACAGAGCAGTAGCCTTGAAACTCTTGATAATATTTCTCGATGTACAGAACCTAGATTTAAAATTATATACATATATAGTTATGTATATATGTGTATTAGTGTGTGTGTGTAAGATCATGAAAGGAGAGGAGGATCATGAGAGTGGCAGAAGACATCTCAAGGGTGGTAGTAAATAAAGCAGGTAATAGAATCCATGTAATAAGAAAACAGAAAGGGAGCTTTAAAAATACAGCTTGGTGGTTAAGAGTGCTTCTCACCTTTCCAGAGGACCCAAGTTCAGGGTTAAGCACCCACATCAGGCAGCTCACAACTGCATCTAACTACAGTTGCCAAATGTGCCACTTTGCAAGCACCTGCACACACATGACATACATGTCCGTAGACACACATATAAAACAGAATAAACGTGATAAAAAAAAAATGGAAGGATGGAAGATTAACTGACGTGACTGGGGGAAGGAAGCAGAGCAGCCAAAGGAAGATAGGTGACATAGAGGTAGAGAAGGAAATAACTGAGAACAAAGTGTATCACACACACACACACACACACACACACACACACGCACACGCACTATGGCTAATCCCACTTTGTAAAAATGAGTAAGATAAGGTACATTAAAAATAAGATCCTTAGAACAAAAGAAACCCATGAGGACACTCCTCATCCTTTCTTCTTCCTACTGAAGACTTCTCTCCAGGCGTGTAGACATTCCCTCAAAGTCAAAATGAATACTGACATGTGATGAAAGAATATTTCCCATGGCTCTGAGAGACCATTAACCTCTCACACACTGTCTCTCTCTCACCAGGCACTTTTCTCTATGTGAAGGGACATGATGACCAAGATCTGGGCAAGCAGTACTAGCATGGCACTGAACGATGTCCAAAGTGCAGCAGCAGGACTTATTGGATGCTGAACATGAGAGTGGGCAAAGGACAGAGAAGTAATGTTAGGACATTTGCAGTACTCTCTTCATGACTGAGCTATCACCTAGTTATTCATCTCTGGCTCTCCAACTCCTGATTCCACGATTTCCCAGAAACCAAGAAGCAACAGCAGATAAGAAATTCCAAACCTTAGTTTATTAAGGTACTTCACATCTCTCCCTTTGTTATAAAAACGTAAGGATAGGTTATCTCCATGCATGGTCCTTGGTTGGAGTGTCAGTCTCAGAAAAGACCCCTTTGTTCAGGTTTTTTGGTTCTGTTGCTCTTCTTGTGGAACTCCTGTCCCCTCCAGATCTTTCTCTCTCCCCCTTCTTTCCTAAGATTCCCTGTACTCTGCCCAAAGTTTGATTATGAATCTGCTTTGATACCCTGCTGGGTAGAGTAAGAGACCTTCTGTGATAGGCTCCTGTTCTATACCCTGTATGAGAGGAGAAGAGGAACAGAGAATGGGATTGGAAAGGGACAAGGGAGGGAGCTATAGCTAGGATACAAAGTGAATAAATTATAATAAATAAATTAAAAAAAAACATAAGGATAGGACACAAAAGAGCCAGAAATTCCAAAATTATGAGACAACTGTGGGAAATGACCAATGTTTCACTAAAATTATTCCATATAATGCATCAAAATAGGTGTCAAATCTAATAATTTTTCAGCATAGTAAATAGGAATAAAAGTGAAGGTAGATGCAGGGTCTAGTTCAATTGTCAGTTGAAACTTTCTGCTTACTTTAGATTCCAGAAACGAAACCAAGTCCAATTATTTTTAAATTACTGTAGATTCTTTCTGAAACACAAGCAATTAATTCGGAAATAATTTTACATACATGGCAAAGTTCTATATTAGGCAATGGAGAAGTATAAAAGACAATTCCTCCTGCCATATGTTTAACTTTTTGAGATTTCTCAAGGGAGAGATCACAAAATAAGCAAAAGAAAATAAATATCGATTTATTTAATTTTCAAAGTTGACTGTTGTTTTCACAAATTCAAGTACGGTGTGCTTTGCCTACTCTGTCACTCATAAATCACAGACCTGAATGTAGAAAGTCAAAAGATAAAGACATCTCCAGACAAGAGTGCAGGGAAATGGCAAAGGAAACATGGTAAGAGGCCAAGGTGGTCTAGGGTACTGTCCTGAGTTGGCAACTGCTTCAGTCTACTCAACTTTAGCGGGCAAGAGCTCAGAGTCAACTCTCTATGGGGTAGAAGAAAGGGCCTCTTGTCTACTAGTGCCGATCCCTCAGCAGCCAAGAATTTCCCTTTGGAATCAAGTCTGGGGTTTGTTTTAGTTAGCGTTTTATTGCTGTGAAGAGACACCGCGACCACAGGAACTCTCAGAAAGCAAAGCATTTAATTGAGGTTGGCTTACAGTATTAGAGATTTAGTCCATTTCCCTCACAGCAAGAAGCATGGTGGTACACAGGCAGACGTGGTGCTGGAAACGTAGCCAGGCAGCAGGAAGAAAGAGTGACGGTGGGCCTGAAACTTCTGAGACCTCAAAGCCCATCCGTAGCAACACACTTTCTCCAACATGGCTTCGCCTTTTCCAAGAAGGCCATATGTCCTAACCCCTTAATGCAACACCCTATGAACCTACGGGGAGCATTTTCGTTCAAACAACCACAGGGCTCATGCCTGCAATTACAGCACTCTGGGGCAGAGGAAGGATTACTCTAAGTTTCAGGACAGTTCAGACTGCAGAGTCAATGTGCCTTATATAACCTGTTAAGACTACATAACCTGTGTTTAACTGTAAACTCGACACAATCTAGAATTATTTGTGAAGAGAGACTTAGAGAGGATTTACCTAGATTAGAACGGCCTATGGGCTTGTCTGTAGGGGACTGTCTTGATTGTTAACTGAACAAGTCCACAGAAGGTGGTACCTGTCCCTGGGCAAGGATCCCTGGGCTATAGAACAGTGAAGAAAGCAGAAACAAGCAAGTAGCACAACTCATTCATTTCTCTCAGCCCTTGCCTGTGAAGTGATGTGACTAACTGCTTGAATTTCTAACTTGATTTCTCAACAACGGACTGTAACGTGGAACAAGAAGTTAAAATCAACCGTCCTTCTCCTAAGTTGCTTTTGGGAGAGTGCTTTATCATGGCAACAGATAGGAGACTAGAACACACTGCCTCTCTCTCAAGTATTAACTTAACGCTTTCAGCTTGTACAACAATTTGGCAAGTCTCCAAAGGATCTTTTCTCAGTGGTAAAAAAAAAAGAAAAAAGAAAAAAGGCCTGGGGGAAGGTGATAGGTGAGCAGGGAAGGTGGAGAGATGCCCATCTGAGCAGAAGCAGGGGCTGCAGCCACCTGTCGTGAAATGTGACTAGAGGGGAAGAGAGGTGAAGTCTATCACACCTCATACACCAGTTCGTGTTGGCCCACAAGGCTACCAGAGTCCGGTGAGGAGGACAATTCGGACACTGAAGCTCAGCTCGAGAACAAAGGGTCCCGTAGCTGTCAGGGAGGAGTTATGTGATTATTAATTCTGTTCTGATTTTGCGTCATCAGGATGTGGTAAGCCATAACTCGATCTTCTTGCTATGAATTAAGTTGGTAGAGAGCAGCTAGTTCCTTTGGGTTGGAGACAATAATCCAGAGGGCTGAGCAATCGGCATTTTTCACAGAAGAATTACAGGAGGAAACGATGCTGACTTCTTAAAAGAAGAAAAAAATAACTGCAGATAGAGCCTGCAGGTCCCTGAGCCTTCACATTCAGCATGCAGGTCTCACGGCAGTTCTGCCCTTGTCCATGCAGTTTTGGTGGACCGGCACTTGTGAGGCCCTGTGGACAGAACCTCGAAGGTCCTCCTGGCGGCTGGTTGTTATCTATCCCCAAGAACTCTCCGTTCCTTGCCAGGCACACCCATTCTTGTCTTATCACCATTCTCACTGGCTTCTCTCCCTTTTTCAGTTTTTGCCTCAAATGTCCAAACCCATCATCCCTCTGTCACATCTCCCAATTCAGAGCTTACCACCTAGTTGCTGCCATAGAGCTGTAGAGAGCATTCGGGAGTAATAGGAGCCCAGCACAGATGAAGCCGTGACTGAGAACGGCTCTTTTTAAAGGACTTAGCTGACTTTTGCATGAGAGTGTCCAGCAGAGGTAATCTTGTCTTCAGTGCCAAAAGTCTTACGCTGCTGGGATTGGCAGGTTCCTGTGTTTTCCTGGAGAAGTTTAAGGTAGGGGGCGGTTGTGCCAGCCAAGAGGGCCCTGCAACACGAAGGGACTGAGGGAAAACCGGGCCTCCAGCATGTGCTTTGATATGTTCAACAGGGACCTCAGCCATTTGTTCTAGGTCTGAAACCTAATGCCCACACTAGCCAGCTCTGGAGAGAAGGCTCTTTGGTTAAGGACATTACTCTTCCAGGGGACACGGGTTTGATTCCCAGCACCTGCATGCCAGTTCTTCTGGGCATTAGGCACACACCTCAGTGTACATGCAGGCAATACATCCACACATATAAAATAATAATAAAAGATCTAGAAACTCAAATAAGCGACCAGTTCTTCCATTCATTTAGAACACAGCTCCAGTGTGTTTACTTTAAAGAAAGCCAATTTTATTTTCTTCATATACGGACAAAAGTCCAGTTCCCCTAGAAATACTTGGGGCTGGTTTAGTTTCAAAGCTTAGGAAGGACTGTAGAGAAATGTCAGGATTCTGTGTGGCTACAGATGCTATGGTCGAAAGAGAAATTTTAATGAAAGAATATTTAAACTTGTCTCTAAGCCAGAACAAAGACATAAGGATTTTTTTTTTCTCTCAGAATAATAGAGAAAACCAAGCACCAGAAATTACGATATCTTTTGGATGAATCACGTAGCTTACAGATGCCATCTGCCGTAAAAGAATACACTGAATATTAATCAGTGTAAAAGAAAGAGTAAACAGAAGCACAATATTGAGTTATGATATTAATTAAAATCTTGCCTTGAAAACTAAGACATCAGCCGTTTACATTCAGTTTAAAAAGCCCAGTGATGACTGTATGAGCTTATTATTCCTGATTTACAATGAAGCAGAATCCTTAACAGGAGGGAGTGAGCTGGCTGAGAGTCATGTCTTCTCTGTTTGGTAGAGGGCATCATATGAACAGAAGCTAAGGCCACAAAGCACCCAGGTAGTGCTGATGAATTTAAAATAATGATGATGATGATGATGATGATGATGATGATGATGATGATGATGATGATGATGATGATTCAGCAAAGGACTACCCCTTGTCCCAAATGTAAGTGCTAATAAATTTTTTTTTAAAGCCCAACTCGTCTAAGACAAGTGGCAAACTACAAATCCACAATGTACACAAGCTATAAACTAGCTGCATGCAAATATTTTTTTGCCTTCAAGCGTTGCTGGGCGCCTTGTCAACCACACTAGAAATGAAACCAATTCTGATCTATACCAAATCTGGCTTGACTTTCCCGCTCAAGTGCAATGGGTTAATTCAAGGCAACTTTACAAGTTAAAGTACTCCCAGAGTTCTTCATGCTATTTTGAAAGGATCACGTACTCGGTATGCAATGTTTAAACAGCTGAGTTCATATATCCAGCTTGGAATCAGCATGGCTAGAAACTCAGTAGCAGACACTTTTATAAACTGTAGTTTTCTTCAGGGTGTGTGTGGTTTCCCTCTATTGCTTTTAACCTTATTTTTGAGTCAGATTATCTCAATAACATTGGAACACATTGATTAAGGCTAGCCTGTCTGCCTAGCAAGTTCAGGGAGCCTCTTGTCTCTTCTGCCTCCTATCCCAGAGCTGGGGTTACAGATCTGTGCCACTGCGTTTGTGTTTCACACAGATACTAGGAGCTGAACTCAGGTCCTCCAGGCACTTTACCCGTGGAGACAGCTCCCTCACCCATGCTGCCATTTCTGAGAACTGGCTTGGGGTAAAGTTTGTAGGCTTGAGAACAGAGCAGTTGAGACTTGTACCAGACTGCAAGGGAAATCTCATTTTGTTCCCGATCTGCATGTCCTTTTCCAGGTCTGCTCTCATCCCTAGGAAACACCATCTTCTAACACCTACGCTCACAAAGGCGCAGCCTCGGGTTCCAAACCTATGGAAGGATCTTTCTGGCTTGGTCTCGGTGGCTTAAATGGCTAATGTGCCGTTTGCCCTGAGTCCACTGTTGCAGAGAACGTTCCCCTCTGATTAATGTGCTCTGACCCAAGGGCAAGCAACACTACAGCCTCTCCCCCGGTAGCATGAGGCTCCCAGATGCTCTTCTTTCATGTTTTAGTCTGCTGTGAAGGAGGCCGAAGCTGACTCTGCTTGTGTCCAGCTGAGCTGCCAGTCGGTCCCCGGGAACTTGGGGTGCAGATCGGTAATGCAGTAAGGTCTCTAATCCAGATGCAGACAAGTGGATGACTTAGACGGCTCTTGCTCGGAACATATCATCAACATTTGGCTTATTTATCACAACTCAGTCCTCATGCCATCTGCCTCTCTACTGTATCTGGGTCGTAGTCCTTATCTCGACTGCCCATCTGTTTGTTACTCAAGTTCTCCTGGGCCTGACTGACAGCGTGGCTTCACCCTATCTTTCCATTAAGCAGAAACCTGTTCTTGTGTGAATGTCCCCTTATCTGAGTCACTGGGAATCATCACTGCCCCACCCTGCTTTTCTCCCTCTTGCTCCTACTTCACTGGGGCCAGCTGTGACACACTATGACCTGCAAGCCCTTCTCTTGGCCACTGCCTTCAGTTCATATTTATGAACTTCTCCTTGTCCCCAGAATATCCTTGCAGTATCCATCTCTAGTCTTGACTTTTAAACAGCTAGTCAATCTCTAGCAACAATATCATCCTGCCATTCATTGAGCGTTCCCTAACTGTCAATATTATATTCATTATCCTTGCATCCCACAATATCTCCAGGTAAGCCTTCTTACCTGTCTTGTAAATAAGAAAAATGAGTTTTGGTTTCCTCATATGACTAGAAGATAAAGGAGACAGAATCTGACTGCTGTCTGGCATGAAAACCAGAGCTCATCCATCTTACTTAACTACCTCTGCTTGGGTTACATTATCTTGAATCATCATGGACGTTATCATCACCATCTCCAGACTTCAGGATCTTCTGAGTGACCAAACTAATACGTGAGTCAAGGCTGACTCAGAAAACTTTCTTCTACAAGAAGCTTTCACTACTTTTAAAACCATGTACTTTCTTTGTAAACAACTCAAGCCCCTGCCTGAATCCATTGAAGTGCCTGATAACAAGATCCCTTGATACTGCCTCTGAATGCTGTGTCGTGATTTTGGACAATTTTCTTCCCTTCTGTTGTTCAGACTCTAAAGCTGCCCCCTCCACTGGTCCTGGGAATGATTCATCTCTCCATTTTCTCTTCCGCAGGCTTAGATTGTCCCTAAGGATGAGTACAGAGTTTGAAAGATCAGTCCAAATGCCAGCTTTAAATTACAGTGAAGAATGGAGCTCTCAGTCTTTCCTGTGACTCATGTGTGGTGATGAGCACCCTCCTTCCCCATGGGTAAATCTATGTGGGATCTTAAATGTATAATTGGGGAGGTGGGTTATCAGGGTAAGAGTTGGAACAAGAGAATTTAAGTGGGGTGACTTGCTGCGACAGGCTACAGAGGTCTACCACGTCATCTTTACATTTCGGGTTTTGCTACCCTGCCCTGGTCTCTTTAGTTTAAACTACAGAGCCCGGAGATAGATTTCCTGATGAAGTTCAAACAATTTTAAAGAAATTGTCAAATGACAATCATTAAATGTGAAAGTTTTCATGAAGACTATGTAATATGTAAAAAAAAAAAAAAAAAAAAAAAAAAAAAAAAAAAAAAAAAA
>NW_026592118.1:32188602-32200792 GCF_907164565.1 Psammomys obesus
AAAAAAAAAAAAAAAAAAAAAAAAAAAAAAAAAAAAAAAAAAGAAGAAGAACCAGAAAACCAACAGTGATTAGTGAACATCGTTTACCCAGCACCTAAGAAGAAAGTGCAGGCAAACTTTCAGAGCCTCTTTGCAGTATTCTCCACCCTTTTCTACTTTCATTTTATTTAAGTTGTGATCTTCCTTTCCTTGAATCTTCAAACACAGGAATCACATGGCCTATGTTTTTAATCATATATTATTAAAACTCAGGTTGTTTTGTGTGTAGCTGAAATTCATTAGATTTCATCATTATGTAGTGACCCATCTTAATAACTCATTTTTGTGTTCTGTGTTAGTTGGTTGTTTAGAGGTTGCTGAGATAAATAGCGCTACTGTGGACATTCTTGAGCATCTGTTTTGGTGTCTTTATGCATATATATCCTAGGGTGGAATTCCTGTGTAATATGGTTTGAACAACTTGATCAAAAAATAAGTTATGCTTTAAAACAGCTACCACCATTACTGAGCCTCCTTTGAACTGTAATAAACTCTGTCCTTTTCCCACTTCCTTCCCAGCATATACATTGCCAGACTTTAATTTTTATCAGTATTGAATATGTGTGATATCATCTCATTGGGGTCCAAATTTATGCTTCATAATTTCTAATAAAGCTGAGCATCATTGTGCCTATGTTTATTTCACTTATAATTATTCACCTGTAGAGCTCTTGTTTGAGATCCTTTTCTTGCTATTGGGTTGTTTTTCTTTCTTTTGAATTTATGGACAGGAGCTTCACTTTCCTTTTTCTATCAAAATATTTACTATTTTTTTTTTTTTTGGTGAGCTTTATGTGTTAAGAGGAACTCTTCTCCATTTTGTGCATTGATTGTATTTATTTTTTTATTAAGATGATATAATTTCACTTTCAATCTGTTTTGTGTGTGTGTGTGTGTGTGTATGTGTGTGTGTGAGAGAGAGAGAGAGAGAGAGAGAGAGAGAGAGAGAGAGAGGATGTTAAGGCATCTTTCACTATATGGAGAAAAGCTGTTTTTCTGTCTTGTTAGCTTTGCCACTTCTCAGCTAAGATTTTAATTTAATGAAACTTGGATTTAAATATAACATTTTATAGGGACATTATTTTAGTTTCTCACCAGTGGATTCCCAGTTGTGCCTAGATAATTAATTGACAAGTTCATTCTTCCCAAATGACCTGATACTCATTTCATCTGTCCCAAAGGTGTTTGTTGAGTAGGCCAGTTTCGGGGTTCTCTAGAGATGTTCCTTGAGTGTCCCAATACAGGATTTTACGTTGATGACAATGGTCTCAGGAAAGTGTGTGTGGTAAAGGAAGCAGTCTCCTTCACATAGATATTTTGCTTTTTATTTAAAAATGTAAGTCAGGTTGTCAAGTACCACAAAGTTTCTGCTTGCATTTTGATGAGGTATTTCTATTTCTCACTCAGTTATTTAAAAGGTGATTTTCCTGTGGTTATCAAGCTCTCTGACCACAGCTGTACTTGTTTAGGTTTTCTTTATCTTTCAAGAATGTATACTTTCCATCACAAAGTTCTTGAAATTTTTGTTTTTATTGCTAAACATGGTATAATTATAAATGTGGTTTTAAATTCAAATTTCATGAGTTGGATATTCTGGCTAGTGCCTGCATTCCCTATAACTCCAGAACTTAGGGAGGCTGAGGGAGGAGGACTGGAATGCATTTGTGGCCACCCTATGCTACATAGTAAGATCCAGGCCAGCCTAGGCTACTAAATGAAGCTGTATCATAAAACAAATAAGCAAGCAAACAAACAAAATAGTAGATCTTCTGCTCTTTGAAATTAATTGTGCATACCTAACTTTATGTCTTGAAACCATGGCAGGTATAATGACATATAAGAAGACACCATGATGAAACACAGTACTTGGTATAAAATTATTTTTAAAATACTTGTGTCGTGTTTCTTTTGTACGCTGAACTAGATTGTATCCACACATCAACTTTTGTTGTTCAATTCTTATTTCTGTCTACTTTTCAATGTCTTAATGTAGGCTAAGAACTCCAGCACAGTATTACCAGGTAGTGCTAGCAAGTGTTCTGGTTTTAGTGCAATCAACAACCTCCATTAGGTGTTGTTTGCTGCACGTTTGTTTTGTAGGAACTTTGTCAGATCAGAGATGTGGGATTTTATCAACTGGTTTCTCTCAGTTAAGATGATTGCATCACTGTCTCTTTTCATCTGGTGACATGAAAAACACACATGATCTGACTTCTTATACAAAAGCCAGTGATGCAGTATCCTAATGCCCTATATGCGTCTGAATTCTGTTTCTGTTTCAAGTATTTGTATATACTCATGAGCAGGATTAATCATGTTTGTTGGACTTTATGTCAAAGTTCCACTAGTGTAAAAAAGTCAGCTGGAGATAGTCCACAGTTCTCTATTCAAGTGAGTTTTGTGAGATTGTAATTGTTTTTCCTTTAATATCGGCACTTATTTCTTTGTTTGCTAAAAAGTATTAACCATAAATACCATGTTTGTAGCAGCTTTATTCATAATAGCCAGAATCTGGAAACAACCCAGATGCCTCTCAGTTGAGGAATGAATACAGAAATTGTGGTACATTTACACAATGGAATACTACTTAGCAATTAAAAACAAGAAAATCATGAAATTTGCAGGCAAATGGTGGGAACTAGAAAAGATCATCCTGAATGAGGTATTCCAGAAGCAGAAAGACACACAGGGTATATACTCACTCGTATGTGGATATTAGACATATAATATAGGATAAACATACTAAAATCTGTCCACCTAAAGAAGTTAAGCAAGGAGGAGGACCCTGGGTAAGATGATCAATCCTCATTCAGAAAGGCAAACGGGATGGACATCAGAAGATGGGGAAAACAGGGAGCAGAACAGGAGGCTATCACAGAGGGCCTCTGAAAGACTCAACCCAGCAGAGTATCAAAGCAGATGCTGAGACTCAGAGCCAAACTTTGGGCAGAATGTAGGAAATCTTATGAAAGAAGGGGGAGATAGAAAGACATGGAGGGGACAGGAGCCCTACAAGGAGAGCAACAGAAGCAAAAAATCTGTACACAGTAGTGTTTTCTGAGACTGATACTCCAACCAAGGACCATGCATGGAGATAACCTAGAACCTCTGCTCAGATGTAACCCATGGCAGTTTAGTGTCCAAGTGGGTTCCTTAGTAAGGGGAACAGGGACTGTCTCTGACATGAACTGTTTGGCTGGCTCTTTGATCACCTTCCCCTCAAGGGGGTGCAGCCTTATCAGGCCACAGAGGAAGAAAATGAAGCCACTCCTGATGAGACCTAACAGACTAGGATCAGATGGAAGGGGAGGAGGACTTCCCCTATCAGTGGACTGGGGTAAGATTATGCCTGGAGAAGAGGGAGAGAGGGTGGGATTGAGAGGGGAAGAGGGATGGAGCTACAGTGGGATACAAAGGGGATAAACTGTAATTAAGAAAAAAATAAACAAATAAATTGCAATTATCATTAAAAAACAAAAAACAGTATAAACCAGGCAGTGAGTTTGAGGTCAGTGTGGTCTACAGAGTAAGTTCCGGGACAGCCAAGACTACACAGACAAACCCTGTCTCCTGTCTCAGAAAAGGCCAAAAAAAAAAAGAAAGAAAGAAAATAAATTGGTAACCAACACCAAATAGGCCACATAATAATAATGATAACGAGCATAATAATAAACATGTGAGAGTTTTTGAAATTTCTTGTTCAGTCTGTAATTTTTTATACTGATTACATTTCCTATTTCTTCCTTAGTAAAATTTGGTAAGTCACAAATTTTTTCTAGGGTTCATTTCTCGTGAGCTTCAGCATATATACCACAAAGCTGTTCATAACATCTTGTCTTTGTAACCTTTGGAGCATTGCTGATTTCTTTCTCACAGTGTTGTGTACACTTTCACCTCTTCAGAATCTGTCTCCAGGGTCTTTGTCAGTTCTAGTTGTTCTGTCAAAGAGTCTTGAGATATGTTTTACTCTGATATTTTTCCAGGAGATTTCTCTACTCTCTTATAAAACCATTTTCTCTGTCAAGTGATGATATTTGAGATTTGATATTACACTGGATACTTGAAAAATAACTGTTTTGTTCACAACTATGTTTGGTGTTTTTTTAAGTATAAATTTGTGTTGAATCCCAATAGGAGAAATAATAACAAAGTTGGTTCAATGAGGGGATAAGGCTATGAGATACTCCCTTTTGTAGTCTTAAGCACTGGAGGTCCATACAGAACTTTATTATCTTACCTCCATAAGTTTTACTAACAGTTTTTTTTTTTTTTTTTTTTTAGTAAAAAAGTTAGTAACTGGTTGTTTTGAAAATCCCTCTGAGCAACCTGCCAGTTCAAAACAGCAACTAATAGGAAAGCATAAACACACAGTCCTGCTGTTTCATCCAGAAACAAAGACAAAAAGGTGGGATTAGAAATGGGACCTCATGAAACTGGAAATATTTTATAAGGCAAAGGACACTGTCAAAAGAATAAAAATGGCAGCCCAGAGAGTGGGAAAAGATGTTCACCAAAGCCACATCTGACAGAGGGCTGATATCCAAAATATATGAAGAACTCAATAAATCAGACAGATGTCAACAAACCACATAACCCAATTTAAAAAATGGACTTCAGAACTAAACAGAGAATTCTCAACAGAGGAATCTCTAATGGCCGAGAAGCGCTGAAAAGGGAAGAGCTCTACCTGAAACTCAGCTATACCACTCTTGGGCCTAGAGCCAAAAGATGCTCCACCATACCACAAGGACGCTTGTTCAATATGTTCATAGCAGCTTTATTTGTAATATCCAGAACTGGAAAGAACCTAGGTGTACCTCAACCAAAGAATGGACAAGAAAAATGTGGTTCATTTGCACAATGGAATACTACGCAGCCACTAAAAACAATGTCATCACGAAATTTGCAGGCTAATGGATGGGACTAGAAGAGATCATCCTAAGTGAGGTAACCCATATCCAGAAAGAAAAGCATGGCATATGCTCACTTGATCATGAAGTACAGGGTAACCATGTGACAATCCACAGACCCAGAGAAGCTCAGTAAGGGCCCAAGGGAGGCCATGTGACTTTCATTGAGAAGGGGAGATAGACTTAGGGGATGGATGGAAGGAGGGGACTGGGTGGAGAAAGAGATGGGGATGGAAATGGGGGCAGGGAGGATGAGTTGAAGGGTGGGGAGATGAAGAGAGTACCGGGAAAAAACAACTGGGTCATGGGGTGGGCCTAGAAACCAGGCCCTCTCTGCTCTCAGAACTTGATAATCTTAAATCCCAGTGGCTATGTAATGTGAACATAACAGCTGTGCAGATCAAGAACAGAAAACCAACAGCACAGGCTCTAAGAGCAACAATCAATAAATGGGACCTCATGAAATTGAAAAGCTTCTGTAAAGCAAAGGACACCGTCATCAAAACAAAGCGACTGCCTACAGATTGGGAAAGAATCATCACCAACCCTTTATCTGACAGAGGACTCATATCCAATATATATAAAGAACTAAACAAGCTGAAAAGCAACAAACCAAGTAATCCACTTAAAAAATGGGGAACAGAGCTAAAGAGAGAATTCTCTGCAGAGGAATATCGAATGGCAGAGAAGCACTTAAAGAAATGCTCAACCTCATTAGCCATTAGGGAAATGCAAATCAAAACAACCCTGAGATTTCACCTTACACCCATCAGAATGGCCAAGATGAAAATCTCAAGGGACAACACATGCTGGAGAGGTTGTGGAGAAAGGGGAACCCTTCTCCACTGCTGGTGGGAATGTAAACTGGTACAACCACTCTGGAAATCAATCTGGCGCTTTCTCAGACAACTAGGAATAGCGCTTCCTCAAGATCCAGCCATACCACTCCTAGGCATTTACCCAAAAGAGGCGCAAGCACACAAAAAGGACATTTGCTCAACCATGTTTGTAGCAGCTTTATTTGTAATAGCCAGAAGCTGGAAACAACCCAGATGCCCCTCAACTGAAGAATGGATGCAGAAACTGTGGTACATCTATACAATGGAGTATTACTCAGCAATGAAAAATAAGGAAATCATGAAATTTGCAGGTAAATGGTGGGACCTGGAAAGGATCATCCTGAGTGAGTTGTCCCAGAAGCAAAAAGACACTCACCTTATATACTCACTCATATAAACATACAATATAGAATAAACCCACTAAAAACTGTACATCTAAACAAACTAAGCAAAACTTAACTAAAATGTTCAATCCCCATCCTGAAAGGCAAAGAGGATGGTCATCAGAAGAAAATGAAAATAGGAAACAACCTCTGAACCCGCTACAGAGGGCCTCTGAAAGCCAGAAGAAAACAGGAAACAACCTTGAAACCTGCCACAGAGGGCCTCTGAAAGCTTCTGCAGTATAGACTGTCAAAGCAGATGCTGAGCCTGATGGCCAACTGATGGGCAAAGTGAATGGAATTTTATGTAAGTAGTGGGAAATAGTAAGAGCTGGAGGGGACGGGAACTCCACAAGCAGAGCAACAGAACAAGATAATTTGAACTTCCCAGAGACTCATACTCCAACCAAGGACTATTCGTGGAGATGACCTGGAACCCCTGCACAGGTGTAGCCCATGGCAGTTCAGTGTCCAAGTGGGTTCCATAGTAATGGGAAGAGGGACTGCCTCTGACATAATCTGATTGGCCTGCTCGTTGATCACTTCCCCCTGAGGGGGGAGCAGCCTTACCAGGCCACAGTAGAGGACAATGCAGCCACTTTTGATGAGAACTGATAGACTAAGATCAGAAAGAAGAGGAGAACCTCCCCTATCAGTGGACTTGGGGAGTGGCATGCATGCAGAAAGGGGAGGGAGGGTGGGATCGGCAGGGGAGGAGGGAGGGGCTTATGGGGGGATACAAAATGAATAAAGTGTAATTAATAAAAAAAAATTGTTTCTCACGTGAAAAAAAAATCACTTTTTCCATGAAGTTGGTTTATGTTAATCCTCTGAAAAACATGTTTCCTTCAATGGCTGTCCAATTTTATCCTGCCATTACTTGCAGTATAAAATTTTATTTTTAAAACTCCGTATGTTAATTTTTACTTCAAAGTTTTTTGCTTGTTTGTTTATTTGGGGTTGTAATTATGACATTTCTCCCATTTTTCTCCGTCCAAACCCTCCCATATATTCTTCCCCACTTTCTTGCAAATGCATGGCCTCTTATTATTGCACGTGCATGCACACACACACACTTACCCCTAAATATAACCAAACATTTCTACACCTAAGGCAAAGGGAGCATTGTAGAAGAGGAAGAAATACTGCACAAGCCAAAGGATCAGGGAGTTGTCTGTGCAATTGTCTCTTAATAACACTGGAAATTACACTTGTAAGATCTCACCATCATAATTATCACAATAATACATTCATGAAACATTTATATTTATAATAATTTATTATTAATAATACAATAGTAGTAATATATTATTATAGCAATGTATTTTATAATTATTATAATATAATATTACATATAATATTACATATATAGTTATGTTTTCTTTCTGACCCTTTCCTAAATCACTCTCCCCAGCCCCCCCTTTTTTTCCTATGCACCTGTTAATTAGTAATTCAGCCACATGTTTTATCTTACAAGGTTTATCTGTAGGTGTATTCCCCTACCCCAAGGCTCAGAGAACTCTGCCCTTTCCTTGCTGAGGTTCATCCCTTGCTCTCTGTGTAGTTGGCTTTGAGGCTCTCCCCCAACCACTCTTCATGTTTCTTCTTCTTTCTGCTCTGTGATTCCCAAAATTTCCTCCATCCCTTTCCATTGTGGGAGTTCCTGGTTTCATGGATCTGCTTCCTTTTTTTTTTTTTTTTCCTCTCCCTCTGACTACCAAGGGAATTATTTCCCCCAGAGCAGGGTAAAAGGTCATTATCTCATGGCTGAACTGGGATTTATTTCGTCCATTGTTCAGGATAAATCCTTGGGATCTGGCCTTTTAAAGGTCTCTTCTTTTTTGGCAGTGCTTCTTCTCCTTTTTCGTTCACTTTGTAATTTTGGAATCCCAGCCATTGAAGGGGCGTTCTTTGATCCCTTCTCTAGTTCTCTAGTTTTCAGATTTTCTACTTTTTTTTTTCCAGTGCTTGGGATTCAACCTGAGGTCTTATATGTATTTCCTTATGATTTTGAAATTTCACTTTGTGGCTCCTTTAACCACCTACATTTTCTCCTAATTTTAGAGCTTTCTTAGATTTTTATCTTTTTAGAATTCCCATGGTTTTGGTTTTGTTGTATATTGAATGTTTTTCTTTCCATAGAATATTATTCTTAATTCATAGATTAATATTTTCTCTTAGGTTTGTAAGCGTATTAAATACAATAATATTTTTGTATAAGTATGAACTAAAGTATGAAGTTTTTGTGTGTAAGAAGGAATAACAGAAGTTTCCCTCAGGGAAATGATGTACACATTCAGGAACAAAATGCTAAAAAGCTTCTTGAGGTTGTAGGTTTGGTGTGAAAGTTAGGCTTCATGATTAATAGGGTCCTAATTATGGTGATTAAGGAAGAACTCAACTACCTTTTGTTGAAAGGCAGCCCTACATTTCCTTTTGGACCAATGAGGTTTTCCAAACTTTCACAGAAAATCCCTGTTTTGGACTTACATACACAAACTTTCTTTAATATATGTGTGTTTCCTCATTTTCATCCATTTTAAATTAATTTTAACTTTATATTACCACCACAAAACAGACCCATTTTTCGATGTTACAAAACTTTTATAAATGAGAATGATGGCACTGCAGTTTTTGTACACCAACAGAAGAAATGTAAAATTGTACCTTATTTTGTGCCAGGAACCCATTGTCAATAGGAAATAGACCCTTTACCCAATTTAATATGTTCTTTACCCAAAGAACATATTAAATTAATAAAGTAAAATATGTGAGATTCCAAAGAAAGCTGATGACATTTAAACACAGTTATTAAAGTATTAGAAAATATTTACGCTATAGTAATGTGTGTACTTTTCAAAAAGCACATTAAATAACATCTAATGAAGGTCTAATAACATCTTTGGTTTTCCTTCAGAAAAGGATACAAACAACCTTTTATGATACCTACAAATCTAATGTAATAAGAAAATAACTGTAATTTCTTCTGATGAAAAGGGCACAGATTTCTCAAGAGAAGAAAATGCTAAACCCCAGTTAGGATTTTATGAAAATAATGATGCATTGTCCAAGTTCACAAGCCACTGCGTCAGATCCATGAACCCTGTAGAGAGGAAAAGGAAAGAGAAACTAACTTTGCTACAGACAAACCTCAAAAAAAATCTTACCATGGTACCTCTTTTTTCCCTCCTTGTTCCTTCACTTTGGGTTGAGAAAAGTGATTTAGTTCATATATGTTCCCTTATTTCTTAGTGCTCTTATGGATCAAAGAGTCAAGAAAGTAAGTAAAAAGTAAGGAGAGTTTTTGATAGTTTTACCCAGCCCCTTTTCGACCTCGGTGGTGATGGAGAGCTGCTGAGGAGATGGTACGGCATCTCCGTGTATACTGGTCTTGCACAGAGCCCAAGTTCAGCTCTCAGCATCCATTCAGGTGGGTCACAGCCACTCCTAACTTCAGCTCCCAAACATCCAACTGCCTTCTGGCCTCCACAGGCACCTACAGTCTCGTACACATACCTCCATGTAAGCACATGCAGATGCACGTAATTAAAATAGTTACATTTTAAAAAGCATGAGAGAAATTTAAAATGTTTTTTTTTTTTTTACTTAGAACGTTGTACCTGAAGTATGTGGGACACCTCCAGTTTATTAATCTACTTCTAGTCCAGCATCTAGGGTTTAAATGCCTTGCAACAGTGCTATGGAGGACCCAGAAAGCACAGCGGCTGGTGGACATGCCAGCTCCTACCCTGAGCGCCGTAGAGTTGAGATATAATTATCTTCATTCATTGGGTTTTCTTGCAACCCACATCTTAAATTTCTGTTTCTAAAAATGTATGGTCCTCACTAAAGATACTAACAGCTGAAAAGGCTAAGGTTTCCTCAAACCATCAGGGCGAGGATTTTAGAAACCCCGAAAATGACCTGACACTGTAATTATTTTTTTTTTTAAAGATTTCTTTTTATCTCATGGGTATGGATATTTTGCCTGCATGTGTATATGTGTACCATGGGCCTGACTGATCCTCTCAGAGGCAATAAGATGGCAATAAGAGCCTTTGGAACTGGAGTTACAGACTGTTGTGAGGTGCCACATGGGATCTGAGTATCAACATTGAATCCTTTGAGAAAACAGTAAGCGCTCCTAACTGATGGCCTCTCGACTGTCTCTAGCCTGAACAGGAAATTTTAACCCATAAAAGTTTTAACCCATATGCTGTGAGCACATACATACATGAACAGATTCAATTATTATTAACCTACTTGGTGAACATGGCATAAAAATAGCAGGGGCACATGGGGTCGTGGTCCTAGGAAATTGCTAACACCAGGTGATAGTTTGGGAGTCATTGTTCATATCTGGGGGCTTGGATTGGAAGACCAGTTCGAAGCTAGTCTGTGCCATATAGCAAGTTAGAGGTCAATTACATATCAAGTTCTATCTTAAACAAAAACAAAAACAAACAAATCGGGTTTGTCACAATGGCTCATTAGATAAAGGCACAAGCCAGACAACCCAAGTTTCATGCCTGGAACCTGGATCAAAAGCTGATGCAGTGTAGCAATCTGAAATCGCAACACTCCATAGGAAGAGGAGAGGTGGTGACAGAAGAATCAGCCAAACGGCAGGCCGGAGTGTGCCACGAGGACATGATAATTTCCTTCAACAAAACAGAGGAGAGAACCATTCCCAGACATTGTCTCTTCCCTCCACACAGCAGGCTATGACAAGCATACTCACATATATCACCTGAGTATTAATACACCTACTAATAACTGCAGTAATCATAGTCATAAGAGCTTTGAAAATAAAGAAAAAAAATTATTCCAAATAACCTATTCTCTCTTATCATCTTAAGCATATTAAGATACTCCCATAAAGATTGGAGCAACATTATTAAAAAGAAAACCCATTTGGAGTAATTACCACAAGCCAGTCTTAGCTGCACAAGTTCACTTTTTTGCTCACGCAAGGATGGTGACTCTAACGTGCCACAGTTTCGTGCTGCCTGGGGAAAATTCACAGTGTTTCCTGCTTTCAATTCACATCACAGCCACCTTTTCTCCAGCTTATCTGAGAAGGTAAAGAAACAAAAGTTTAATATGAATAACACAGTGAAATATCCTTCTCCATATTTGCACAGTGAGACACATGGCAAAGAGAACCTTAGTATGAATCAGAAAATTTCTATGAATTTGAGAAGATTTTTAATCACCGCAGATGTCTGCAAAATGCCAACAGATCCGCTGTGTGTGGGTGTTACGAAGGTCAAGCTAAACCACAGAGAAGAAACCTCTGCATTTTGTTTCTGTCCTCACCCCTGTCTTCAGACAGGCTCTGCAGGTATGAGACACTGAGTGCTTCTCAGTCAGCTATGTGGCCTGACGTGTACTCCCAATCCCCTTTCTGAAGTGGCTCCACGGAAGAGAAATAGATCTTGTTTTATTGATCATTACTGCTAACCGTCTAATGGAAATGTGGTGCCATGTATTCTGGAAGTTCTGCTCATCATGCTGAGGATAGAATGGCATAACCTTGTTATGAAGGGTGTTACTGTTCACAGATTACCAGAGGATCTGACCCCATCTCCTGGGTGCTGGGTGATTTATAGCGCGTGCTGTAATGGGAGCTTATAATGCCGCAATCAGGGAGCAGAGATCCCGCTTGCATTACCGAGTAGACCATACATAATTCCATTCACAGAATGTACCATCTTCCTCTAATGGTCTGAATAATGGACTAGCAGAACAGAAAAAGAAAGCAATTTGGGAAATAAACTCAACTGTTATTAAGTGACACATAACACTGATAGTTACCAAGACATTCTTTGTTCTCATTACACTTTTATCCATTCTATGAGAGAAATTAACAAGACACAGGCTGATATCTCTGTAATGTAATGCACTTTCTAGAGTTTTCATAAAATATTCTTTAATGTCTACCATAGTCAAATAAGGAAAACAGAGTTTTCTTATTTTATTTTATTTTATTTTATTTTATTTTATTTTATTTTATTTT
>NW_026592118.1:32200802-32211387 GCF_907164565.1 Psammomys obesus
TTATTTTATTTTATTTTATTTTATTTTATTTTATTTTATTTTATTTTATTTTATTTTATTTTATTTTATTTTATTTTATTTTATTTTATTTTACAGAAAGCAAGATTCAGGTTTGAAAGTTACCATTACAGTTTGTTAGTACTAATTGTGCATCATGCTAGAGTTTTGAGCTGGGCATTCATGTCCTCCAGGAAAACACAGTCGAAATTCATATTGGCACCAATATGAATTCTGCATATCCATGAGCTATAAACAAGAGTTTGTTTTTTTATACTTTGAATACCAAAGATTTTGGAGTATTCTTACTGATGGTACAATGAATAAATATAATCTTCAGAAAACCAGGGAAGCCAACCATGACATCACACAGAAATTTAAACATACCCTATTTATCAAAAATGTATTCTGTTAGTATACAGGTTCCTCAGCTGGTGTAGCCGGAGTTATGTTCATTCACTGAATAAAATATGAATATTTCATGCCTTGTGTTTAGTTATTGTTTGATTATTCCTGTTGTGTACTTGTGTGGTACAAAATGTACTCATTTGATTTCCATTGGCAAGATTGCAAAATATTTGCATTGGACTCAAAGTCCACTCTTTGCTGCCTGAGAGATAAGTTGCATAGGCATAAGGCAAGTCTGTCAACAGTAGTCGGTGAGGAGAGGGAGGGGTGAGAATTTTGTTTTCCAGCTCAAGGTCTTATTCCAAGGGCTTCCCTGTCACTCTTAACAAAGTCCTGCTTGCATTCATCTCTGAACCCAGCCCTTTGTTCTCTAAGAAGTGACAGGCTGTAACTAGACACAAGCTTACAGTTAACAAACAACTCCAACTAATGGCAGGGACATAGTTCATTCCAAGGCTCAGGCTTTTGAGGAAATTTATGAAATAAGTTAACGTGAAAGAGGACATAACATTAAGGTCCCTTGTCCTCCCTTCATAAGCGGCACTAGTTAGATGAGGCTTTGGCAATTATCTAGCTAATGTGATCAATGTTAATGAACAATCTGGTTCATTTGGCCTTTAAAAGTAGATTTCATCAACAAGCAATGAAATGAGAGCGTTTGTAAATGAATATCCTTTAATTTTTAGGGTAAATTGCAGCTCCTGACTTTATTTTCCAAATACAGCGTGATGTTCAATAAGATTGTTGTAATAATAACAGTTTGTTCTTGAAGAGTCCCTTGCATTCAATTAGTTCAAAGTACATTCAGGAAATAGAAAGGTTGTCAGTGGCGTGCAGCCTTAGGGGAGGATTTTGAGCTGCAAAAATCAGTGACTCCATGATTTGACTATATTTCCTGTTCTTCCCTGGCTAGAACAGCACAGTAGGTTTTTCATTTCTGCACACACACATTCAAATGACTGTAGACACATGCAATTCTTATAATTTAGGTGGATAAAAACTTTGTATTTCTTACTTTGATGTGTGAAGCTGCCCTCGCCTTCTTCCATTGTGGAACTGCAATGCTTATTGTCAGAATGCTTATTGACTCCCTTCAGTGACTATTGACTAGCTATACATTCATTTTATGCAAAGAAGGAGGGTTTAGGTTCAGTCAGATAAATTTTTCAGCAGGATGGCTTTTGAAATCCAAAACTATTTCGTGTGGCCATTTTAACATGTGAGAGCTAACACTTAGCCTCTTCGCTCCTGTGGAAGCTATTGTTACAAACCAGTCCTGGTAAAGGTTTTTCAGTTCCCAAATACCATCACTTAAGTAGCTCAAAACATACCAAGACATTTATTTAGTTGGATTTTAGTCTAAATTGGTTATCGGTCAGTGGTTATCAGGGAATTTAGGAATTGGGGGAAATGAAGGAGTGATAAACAGAGGAACACTGGAATTTTTATAGTAGTGAAGTGTGAGCACATGACATCAGGCATTTGTCAAAACCCACAGAACTGTAAAACACAGAGTGAAGGCTAAGATGACCTATAGAGATAGATTTTATTGAGTTCCTTTAGGTGTGTTTACATCCCTGTTACTATTCACAGTAGTGAATCAGCATAGGTGGCCGTTAGTGGATGAGGCATAAGGAAAACCAGGATCTATACACAATGGAGTAGTACAGAGCCTTGAAGAATACAGAAATTATGCTTTCAGGAAAGGGATGGAACTGAAGCTCACCACGCTAAGGAAAATAAGCCAGACTTTTAAGAAAAGTGTATGTTTTCTGGCACATGTTGAATCTACACTAAAACTACAAACTGACCTGAAAATAGACAAGGACTTATTTATTAGAAAGAGGAAAGGAGACCAGGAGAAGCAGGGACATGAGAGGTTAGTTGTGGGGAAGCAAATGAGATCAAAATACCTCACACATATGCATGAAAATATTGCAATAAAAATCATTATTTTGTGTAGTTAGTATACATTAATAAAAATAGATAAAGCCATAGCTATGCCCACTTTCTCTTGTGTTATCTTCTAGGAGTTTCTGCTATTCTCAAGAGTTAAGTAGAAAGAAAAAAGGGACCAGCCCCGAGAAAGAGGATGTTGAGGAGAAAATGCCTCAACATTTTGTTTGTTTTGTTTATTTTCCAGAATGAACCCACCAATGATCATTACCAAAAATTTACCACAGATTCCACCTGTGTGGAAGGAAGGTGTGGAATAATGACCTGTTCAGGGGTAGCAACTGGTTTTAGCACAGAAAATCTATTCACTTCTCTGAGAATGTTGGCAGAAACTATCCTGAAGAGAGAATGAAGGCAGCTTAACTTCACCTAATATCTTTGTCAACAGGAACTCGAGATAAATAAACTAAAAGCATTTATTAAACAGAGAGGTCCATATTTGGAGGCCTCAGCGAGATGCCTTTGATGAGGACCACTGAACAAACAAGGCCAGCACCTCTAGGTTCTCAGCATAGCTTCCCTGAGGAACACAAGGATTACACAACTCTTGAGTCTAAGGTGGAAACAATTCATACACTAAACACTCTTCCTCCTTCGTGAAGCAAGCCCGAAAACTCTCGTCTGGAACCTCATCTATTATTTTAGGTCGGTGAGTCCATGTCTCATGTGTGGAGACAGTGTCCTTTGATGTCCCAGACTATCTGCTCGTCTATGCTTCCTGGTGGCCCACGCACCACAATTATTAACAATTGCTTTACAAGGCCTCTGCTCCTCATTTGACAATCTGATCTAATGTTTTAGTTCACACAGGAACTCAATAAAGGGGGCATTAAAGTTACAGCCTGGATCTATTCTGAGCTTTGTTCTATTGAGCCACAAGGCAATATGGAGATAAACCAAAATAGATAACAAATGATTAGCCTTTGGACAGCATTCTACAACAAGGGACCTGTGACTGTTTCTGTGTTCACTGTGCTCAAATCAATATCCAATACAACATGATAAAATACTCTAGAAAAAGCCTGGTGAACATATGCTGGGATTTCACTGATAGTTGCGTGTGGGCAGTGACATCTGTGATTTGTTCACTTTTTCTTATGCTTTCTATTTTCTCAAAAATATTTTGTATTGCATGCACGCTTTACTTTAAAAAATTATAAAAGATAAACTTTAAAAACTATAATCAGTCTTGCATAATACAAATTTATCACAGATATGTGCTTTTTAAGCACACAGCAGAAAGACTGAAAGGAAATAGACCATATGCTCCCTTAGATTTTCTTGCAGTTAAATTTGGAGTGTTCTGCTTCTGCTTTTAAAAGTGTTTCTAACATTTTAACGATGAGTATGAATTCTCCTTGTAGTGAAAAAGTTGGGTTTCTACAGAATCCCACATCATGCAAAATAGATCTTTAGCTAAGAAGTTCCGCGTTCAATGATGCTTTCTTTCAACTTCTTATTCCTATAAAATGGTGGTTGGTGTGAGTGTGAGTGTGTGTGTGTGTGTGTGTGTGTGTGTGTACAGCCACATGTCTGTGCCTGTGTGTCAGGGCTGAGACAATGTCAAATGTCTTACCTAGTCGCTCTTCAAGTTTTGAGACAGGGCGTCTCGCTGCATCTCGAAATTGGTTTGGCTAGGCTGGTGGTCACAAGCCCTATGAGTCCGCCTGTGTCCTCCTCCTCAGTGCCTGTATTACAGTCATGACTCTGCATTCTTACAAGGGTGCTGGGTCCACATGTTTCCCCACCAAGCATGTCATCAACTGCCCCATCTCCCCAGACCCTGATATTTAATAGTCATAAAAGAGACAATATTTACAGATTTTGGAATTAGCAGTTGATGGTCACAAAGCTACCAATGCCCTCCCTGGCCTTATCAAATTTGTTAAAAATGCTGTTGTTCTTATAATTATATCTGTTCTTACTACTCCTATGCATATAAATTCTCATCTGATGAAGTAGTCTAATAAGTTTTTAATGTTTTTGTTTAAGTATTGTGAGCAGTGTTGAAAACACATGACATTGCAGGCTTAAGGTTCCACCAGAATAAATCCTGAACTCTCTTAAAGCCTTTTCTTAGGCTCTCGAAGTAACTTCATGAAAGTAGTTCTTTGAATTAAAAATAAATGCATTTTTTCATAAAAGTAGCTCCAAAATAAGCAGAAACACTTAATCTAGTTTCAGAGCTGGAAACGTAGATCCAACTTCATGCTTATAGAGCTTTGCTGAGTTGTCCCATCAACAAAGACTAACCTTAACTGGCATCTGCTTGAAAAGAATACTACTGTATAAAAATCAAGTACTAATAGCTGCTCCCTAGTGACATGCACAGCGTGGAGGATTCAGGTGTGCTCAGGGCTGAACAAGAAGCTGTCCCTGAGCTTGCTAAATCTTGCATAGTCAGGATAGAAGAAAGGGTTAAGAACAAAAAAAAAAAATTAAGACGTGCCCATCACCGTTGGCAATAGTCTCAAAGGGTTCTATGGAAAGGATATTAAGGATGTCCTTATTTGGACTGAGAGTTCAGGGAGACTGACTGGGAGAGTTTGGGAGAGCTTCAACAGATTACATGCTTGTGTTGTACTTCAGTTGTCTGGACACCCTTGCATTGGTGTCCATGCATTTGATAGAACGAGCTTCTCTGACAGTCATCACAGACAGGCTCAGCTCTAAATCCTGCTGCATCCTGTCTGCTTCCTGGCTTGACTATCTCCAGGTCTTTGATCCACTAACCAGGCAGAGGATGGTCCAGCATATAACCAGTGGTCCGACAAGTGTGACTTCCCCTTGGTTTGTCCCTGTTGGATCACTAGTAGGTTTCTCACCAGACCATGGTCAACCTGAGAAGGAGGCCATAAAAGAAGGCTTTTTAAATTTATTTATTTTTATTTAACAAGTATAAATGTTTTGTCTGTGTATATGTCTATGTACCAGGACAGATCCACTGGAGTTACAGATACAGGTAGCTTTTCCCACCACGTGGGTGGTAGGGACCAAACCTGAGTCTTCTACAAGAGCATCAAAAGAGCTTAGCCACCGAACCATCTCTCCTGGCTCTCAACATGTCTGCTCATAAAGAAATGGAGTCCATGGAAACTAAAGAGGCATAAAGCATCAGACTCAGAAGGATCAGGGCAGAGCGCTGAGGAAGGAACAACTGAACAAGACTAGATGACAAAGCAGGGAATAGAAACTAATCCAAGTGTCCTAGAACTGATAGGCCTTAGGGTTTCCATTCAGCACAGTGCGAAATCATTCCAAACCCTAAAGTAGAGGAGTTATAATCCCACCAGAAATATAAGTCCAAAGAAATGCTATCGTTATATTAAAGAGAAATCTCATGCTGGCAAAGTACACATACCTTTAATCCTAGCACTCAGGAGGCAGTAGCAGGTGCATTTCTGCACATTTGTGGCTATCCTGGTCTACATAATGAGTTCCAAGCCATCCAGGACTGCATAGCAATACCTTGTCTCAATAACAACCACCAAATTCACACACAGAGAAAGGGAGAAGGGAAGAGGGAAAGAGAGAGAAGAAAGAAAGGAGGGGAGAGGGAGAGAGAGAAAAAAAAACACATAACAGAGAAGAGGCACAAGATTCCACACTGTGAAGATTTAATTGTATATGCCTATATGAACAGCAAACTTAACATCAAAGCCTGTGGAATAAGGGGCATTATAGAGCAATGTAGTCAAGACTTGGGCTTTGACACCAGATGTTTTCTGCCCCTGTCTTTTTCAGTGCATGACTTGTGGAAAGCTTCTACAGTGGTACAGAGGGAATAATTTGTTGTTGTGAGAAGCAGATGAATAATACATACAAAAGGTGAACATAGTGTCTGGTACACAGTAAGTGATCAGAAATAATAGCTATTATTTCTTGACTCACTGCCACTGGGAAAGGATGAAATCGTCACACAGTGGACCTTTATGCTCCTTACATAAGCTAATGCCAGGGCTAAATTGTACTCAGTGTTTTCAGAGTAATGAGACAAATACATTAACTGTTCTGGAAACAGATGAAGCCTGACTATTTTGACTAAATATAGAGATAATTAGAGTCTAGACTCGATCTGTTGATAGGTTTGGGGAAGTGTAATGAGAATAATCATGCCATAATAGAATAATACACAGGGCTAAAGTGAGTCAGAAATTTCACAACAGAGATGAAAAACAGCTAATTTTATTGATGTCAGAAAAACATTATTAGTTGAATCTTCTTACACTCTTAGGATGGCTGTTTCATGCGATAACAGCACCCTAATAAAGTAATCAATTATGCCTTTCTGCCTCACCACTGAGGCCTTTTCTTCCCTCCAAACATAGTTTGGCAAAATTATCAAGTGTCAGATAAAACTCTATTCTGTAGTTTCATAATGTGCATCAAAATAGCCCATCCTTTGATGTGGTTGAATAGAGACATGAAAGTCCCTTACAGATACTGTTATTCAAGCCAGAGAATTATTTTTTCTACATAAAATGTATTGACTATTTTGCCTGTAACAAGGCCTGCCTACATCTACAGATCTGAAATTTAAAAATTTCCCAAATCCCCAACTCCCTGAGTCATGCAAGTAGAAAACTCCACTGTATGAAACTTTATTTCATGTATAACATTACAAGTTATACTATCAGTACATACATGTTATACTATAAAAATGCTATATAGAATCACCTGCAGGCTGTGTGAATGAGTTGTGTGTGAAACATGAAACATAAATCTCAGGTTAGACTTGAGTCTTCACTTCCAAGATCTTTCATGATATGTAAGCAAATATCGCAATATGTGAAAAGATAGTGAAGAAATTTGAAACCCCAAACACTTCCGGCCCCCAGAATTTTACCCTGTATTTACATGTTGACAGGAAACGAATTTATGTTGCCGTGAAACATCAACATTAGGTCTCTAATGCCAATGTATTACAAATGGAAAACGGTGGACTAAATTACTAGACTTTGGATGAAGAGCCAAGTAGGCATGGGAGGACCAGAATGCTCATGTTTTCCTCCACTAGAATAGCAAGAAATGCAATGACAGAGTTAATGCTTCCCTGTCCTCTTCTCATGCTTTAGGGTATGGCCTCAGGGTACCCTAAACTTGCTGTACTCCAAAATCAGGTAGCTGGACATTTTAAAATCAGAAGAAATGCATTACGCATGAATGCCGTGGATGAGTGGATCACTCCTCACCACTCTTAACGCCTTGCTAGTCCTTAGTAGAACAGAGAAGAAAAAGGGAAGACAAAATGATGCATGGTCTGGAAGGTGATTTGCTTAGTGCTCCACGTTCCAAACTGGTGGCTTTCGCCATCTTTTTACATGGAAAAACAGAGGTAGAAAATTATTTGTAATTAGTGGGATTTCTTTTTTCCCTTGGCGAGATAAAATGTTGAGAGGTGACATCAAACTGCAAAGCATTTAAACAGTTCTTTCTTTTTAAGAAAAATTAATGTACTTTTTTTGAAATTCACAAGCATTAATTATAAGTTTTTGAGCAGTGCAGTGCAATATTTTAATAGTGCATACAGCATGAAATGAGCAGATTGGGATAAATAGCATATTCTTAGCCTTTGATAATCATTCTTTCTTTGTATTGAGGACACCAAAAACATTCAATGATTCATCAACTAAAGCTCTCTATAAGTAGTACCTTACCCATGGTGCCATGGATATTAAAGATTATTTCTTCTACTCCTTAACCTAGTACAACTTGTCCAGCTCTCTTCCCGTCTTCCCAGCTTTGGGTAGCCAGTCATTTGCTTTCTATATCTATGAGACAAATCCGAATTTCTGTATGAAAGTAAAGCACAGGATTCTTGTCTTTCTGTGTCCAGTTAATTTACGTTAGAGTGGGTATCTACAGCTTCACTAATGTTGCCCCAAAGAACAGGGTTTCACCCATCTTGTGTGTTTACAACATTTCCTTTATCCATTTACTGCCAGTGAATACTTTTGTTTGTTGAATCTGTCAGTCTAAAATTCTAGGATACACTGGAAATGAGCTCACACAACAACGAGGGTGTTCTGCCACAGCCAGTGGTCTTCATCAACTTGAGGGCTAAGGCACACAAATTAAAAATAGTAGAGGAACTCGGAGGAGCTAGTCCAAATTTAGTCCTCGGGATCAGGCTGCAGCAACAGGTAAGATACGTCGTTAAAGGGCAGAACTTCCTCTCAGGTGAACAGACTCTGGTTACAGAGACAGGCAGTGGTTACCAGGCCAGGAGTAAACCCTTCTTATTGATGTGGGGTGGCTGGGAGTACAAGACATCTCAAAGAAGATGACTGGCCAGGTGTTTGGGACACTCGCCCGCTTCTTACCAATCACTCTAGCAATAAGCCTTCCATATTTCAGCAATTGACAAGGTCATATTAATTGCCTGACTGCCCTACCCAGGATTTCACAGCAGAGGAAATCATATAAATGTCAGCTGACAGAACCCCAGTGGTGCTAATAAGCTGTCTCTAGTATTTGCTATCTTCTTTCTCAAACTGAATGTGTGGCTGAGTCCTTACTGTTCAGCTTGGTATGTCTCGAGGTAAAGTCTGGCTGGGTTTTAAACAATTCTAGAAGAAACCATGGGAATCAGTTTGATTCTCTGATCTTTAGACTTGATCTGTGAAAACTTAGCCTCGCCGTTAGCTCTCACTGTCTCATCACCCTGATTCTCAATCTTTCTAAGAATCAAAGAACAAAGTCATGTCAGGTTATCCACTTACTTTCTTCCCCAGGTTCTAAATACTTCAGCTTTGAACTCATGTTTAACTGCAAATAATCTTTTCAACTGACCCTGTTTTTCTTGATTTCTGGAGAAAAATCAGAATAAAAAAAACAATAAACCAACCAACAACAACAGTGGAGCATAGCAAGACAACAAAAGAGACTCCTGGTCTCTGGAACCCCAGTGCCCAACCTTCTCCAGTCAAGACTATTTGTATATGCAAGTCTTTCCCTCACTTCTGAGCTGAGGGTCCCGGAGGAGGCATCACTGAAGTTGACCATTCTATTGCTTGACATTTGTTTTGAGAAAACTCTACGTCAACAGTACAACACTCTAGAAACTGCACTTACACTCTCTAGAAAGCAAGTCGATAATACTTAATTTATGCTCAAATCCCAAATGGCCTTTTATTGTTTTGTGGTTGCTGGGTTGGAAATATTCAGTCTCTTCAAGGAATTCTAATGTAGTTATAATATACTTTAATATCCTCTGACAAAATAAATTGTATCAATTCATGATAATTAAAACACATTATTAGAGAACCTCTGTTTGCTTTTGCTATATTTAACAGTTCTAATTTGCAGCATATTGCTCTCTCTAATTGCTCTTTCTTAGAACTGCTGGATGCTGTGAATGACTATTATGCTTCTGCACTTTGTCCCTTTCTAACAGGAAAGGCATGGGCATTTGGATTTGTTCAGCTCACACAAATCATGGTAAAAGCTGGTTAGAAGAGGTTCCTTGGTCTGGGGGGAGAGTCATACTGGCCTTAAAGGGAACTCTGTAGACTGTGAATAAGGCTTTGCTTTAATCCAAGCAAACAACACCGCTAGGATCCAGAACTACAGTGAGAACCCAGGACTAGAAGACTCAGGGCAGAAGATGCTGCTGCTAAAGGTTCTGAGGTGAGAATGGGCACCTTGTCCTTAGAGAACTAGATGCCTGGCCCCAGCATACACAGTGGATGAGGCAGGACATCACTTCCTCTATAACAAGTGAAGACAGCCACCAACCAATCATGAAGACAGGCCTACCGGTGCTGGAGCCCTTCTCTGGACGCCCAGCCTCCAGAAGATAAATTCCTGCTGTTTAAGCCATCCAATCTCTAGTATATCATCATGGCAATTTAAGTAGACTGATTTAGGGCCCTGGCAAGGGAGAAAGGTGAAACTTTTTCCCATATGAAGCAGAAAGTGGGATTTCACTTTCACTAAAAGGATAGACCAAGAAATAAATACTGATTTTTAAGATGTGAATTCTCTCAGGGAGGGCCATGGGCACTGGCTGCTCTTCCAGAGGACCCTGACTTGAATTCCCAGCACCCACATGACAGCTCACAACTGCCTATAACTCCAAGTTCGAGGAAACTTAGTCTGAGGAAACTCATCTCTGTGGCATTGCACATATGTGATAGACATGCATGCATACATGCAGGGAAAATGCCCATATACCTAAATAAAATAAAATAAAATAAAATAAAATAAAATAAAATAAAATAAA
>NW_026592118.1:32211397-32266935 GCF_907164565.1 Psammomys obesus
TAAAATAAAATAAAATAAAATAAAATAAAATAAAATAAAATAAAATACAATGAGTTCCACTGAAACTAAGACATAAGAGGGAAAAACAAGAAGAAAATTTATTCATGCATACGTTAAGTTGTAGAAAGCTAATGTGGCTACAATATAATTGATAATTTTAAATTGTAAGTAAAATTCACAATGCGTGTGCACAATAATGGAAAGGTACAGTATATGGTGATCAAGAATAAAATATTTGAAGAGAGCTTGGGGAAATGGCTGGGAAACAGCGCCCAGATGCCCAGAACTCACACAAAGTTGGGCACTATGGCACACATCTATAACCTTGGCAGTTGGGGAACAGAGGGAGGTGGCTGCTCCATCTATCCCAAGTACTGAGGCATCGGCTTCTGTCTAGAAAAACAAGGGGAAGAGTGATTGAGGAAGACATGCAATATTGACCCATGAAGAGATACAAAGACAATGGGCAGCCTTGTCTTGTCCCTGATTTTAGTGGAATTGCTCTGAGTTTCTGTTCATTTAATTTAATGCTGTATATTGCTTTTATTATGTTTAGGTATGTGTCTTGTATTCCTGAACTCTTCAAGACTTTCATCATGACAGGGACAGGAGCTCCACAGGGAGACCGACAGAGCCAACAAATCTGGGCCCAGGGGGGCCTGTGCAGACTGATGGTCCAACTAAAGATCATGAAGAGAACCTAGACCCCCTGCTCAGATGGAACCAGCAACAGGCAGCTCAGTCTCTATATGAGTCCCCAGCGAGGGGAACAGGGCTGCCTCTGACATGGACTCTGTTGCTTGCTCTTTGGGCCTAGTGGGCCACAGTGGAGGATGTAGGCATTCTTGATGAGACTTGATTGTCTAAGGTCAGATGGTGGGGGAGGAGAGCTTCTCCTTTTAAGGACTAGGGGAGGGGAACATGGGGGAGGAGGAGGAAGGGAGGAGAGACCTGGAAGAGATGAGGGAAGGAGGCTGCGGTCAGGATGTAAAGTGAATAAATTCAAAGAATTAATTAAAAAAAAAAAGAATTTAACATCCATGTCCTTAGCAGAAAACAAAAACATCCCTAAGCAAAAGAAATACAAATTGTAAAGTTTAAATTTAGTTTATTAACCCCATAAGAAAAAAAAAAAAAAAAAAAAAAAAAACGTCCATGTTCTTATAACAGAAGTCTTCATAGGGCCATAAAACACGTCATAATGTGAGAAAATTAACTAATGAGCTGGCACTCTTCTTTGGAACTCCCACTTGAATGCCTTGTGCCTGCACAGTTTTGTTTCCTCTTGTTAGACGACGCTCACTCACTACCGCAGCGATTTCAGATGCGGACAATTAAGAATAGCAAATCCACATGAAATGCGAATGCAGACGGCGCGGGATGCCACAAAGTCAATAAAAGCGGGAAACTAGTGAGTCATGTACAAAGCCATTGTTAAATATCTGCCAGAGTTCAAGTGTGGTAACAGTTCATGAAAAGAAAGTGACCAGAACCAACGGCATGATAAGCATTTCAAGCTATTAATGTACTGAGGAAATGCATACAAACCTCAAAGGATTTTACACAATCGATACTCTACAATTGTGATTGTGTTGAAAACAAAAGCTTATAATATACATATCATTGACTCACTTAATTTTCTCTTTTTACAATTTAAAAAAATTTATTTTATGTGTATGAATTTTTTGCCCCAATTTATAGCCACAAACCACATGCATGTGTGGGTAGGAACAGGACATCAGATCCCCTGGAACTGAAGTGACAGATGATTGTAAACCACCAGGAGGGTGCTGAGAATCGAACCCTGAACCTCTGGAGAAGAAACAAGTACTTCTAACTGCTGAGCCGTCTCTCCAACCCCTTTGTAATTTTCTTGAGGGAAAAAAAAAAAAAGCCACCCCTAAACCCCGTCTGAGTCATTCTTTGTCCATATAAGGAATTAATAGAAAGCGGAAGTTATAATGCTGCTACAAGGTAAAATGAATGTGTCGTGCTGTTGCGTTAAAAGGTGGTATTCTGGGCTGCAGCAACGGCTCTGTGTTAAAAACATGTTGCTGCTCTTGCAGAGCTTTTGTGCTTTATTCCCGGCACCAGTGTAGTGGCTTATGACCATCTGTAGCTCCAGTTCTAGGGATCTGACACTCTCTTCTGGCCCCCGAGGCACCAGGCGCACACACACAGTGCACAGACATACATGGGGGTGAAACATTTATACACATGAAATAAACAATAATAAAACAAAAATTTAAAGAGATAATGTTCTGATTGATCCTCCCTCTCTACCTCCCAATCACAGACACACAAGTCATCATCAAATTGTGAATAAGCAAAACATGTGAATTGGCCTCTTGCGGCACCAATTATATTTGGATAAGGAGAACCTCGGGAGCCTTGAAGAGCTCCTGGTTATTGTGTGCCTTCATTGAGATAATCCACATCATGACAACAAATCGGCAGCTAACCATCCCATGGAAAGTCATGGCTCTAACTTGAAATGGTCTTCATGCCACACCCTCAATACAATCTACTGCTCTCATAAACACTATGTCTGACCCTCAGTTGACTCTTCACAACTTCCCTGCACATTCTTACTTCACAGCCTTTCTTTGCCCTGATGTCTTTGCATGAAGTCTGAATTCCCCATGCCCATACCTTTCCGGGTTCAGCTTCAGCACGGCTTTGCGAGAAGCCCTGTAACACAAATACGCCCTTCCTTCATTGTATGGTCCTGTGTGCCCTGCCATGCCACTTGACTGTTTTTCAGGAAGGTTTTACTCTCCTTCCCAGGCTGTAATCACTGTTGAGCAAAGGGCCTGGGTATGAATTATCGTAACGCCTTCCCAGCGTCATGCATGGAGGTTTGCACATTATGTATTCATTCAGCTACTCAGGGGCTCACAGTCATTTGTAGACTGTAAAAAATAGTTTGTTCCTAATAACTGTGTATTCACCGAATGAATGAGCTGGGGCAGATTATTAAGTAAGCATAATAGGAAATTTTCTTTCGGCTCGACTATTAAAATTCTTCCCCACGTTTTCTAAATGATAACATACAGAAAGCTGTGTTGTGTGTGTGTGTGGTGTGTTTGTGCGTGCACATGCGTGTGTGTGTGTGTGTCCTTCCAGAGATGCGCTCGAGGGGGTAGAGTGGGTTATTCATTACATCACACGTAACCTTTTCAAGTTTACAATCAATCTTGCTCAGAAGCCTGGTGTCATTTAAAAAGTACGGCAGTGTGCTGGAAGCAGAGACAATCTGAGCTGGCTACAGACTGTGAATCCAAATACCCTGTTTAAAGGTTCAAACGTAAGGAAGGAGGATGTACTAAGCACATCATTTTCCGTCCAAGTGATTGAAAAGGGATGGTACATTGGAGCTTTGTTGGGTTTCAATGCATTGATTTTTTTTTTTTTTTTTGCTACCTATTTTTCTCAGGTTTGAAAGGTACTTAAGAGTCTATTTCAAGTTGCCTGCAGACTTCTTTCCTCATGTTTCCTGAAACTATTTGTGATTAAATCACCTACATTGTCTTCCAGGCTCTAATGATCTTCCTGCTAAACCCTATTTTTTCTTTACAATATTCTGTTTATTACATCTTTATTTTCTACTGCACTGCTTGCTTTTGCTTTCCCTGTCATTTTTTCTGTTTTTTTTTTTTTTTTTTTTTTTTCTAATTCTCTGTTCAGTCTGGTATTTATTCTATCTATTCGCTCAGCCTCTAGTACTTTCGGGACATCCTCTAGGTCAAAGAAAAGTTAGTCGGAGACAAGTTCCTGAATTAAAAGACACCACAGTCTAAAGTAGTGATAGAGAACCCAAAATTATTACCAATAGCATGTAGCATCATGGGGAAGCATGGATTAATGCCATGCGTATCACGTGTGTATTGCTATTGAGATGTCAAAGAGACACATTAGTAATAGGATAAGAGTTGTAGCTAGGAACCCTTTAATGATAGCATTATAATCAAACTGTGACTTTAAGGAAACACTGGAGTGTCTAATAGAATGATGGCTGGTACCTGGTGGACAGTGGTATTTCTAAAGTGCTATCTCTGGTTCATATTTTAGAAGCTTTAAAAATTGTGATATGTGGCTTCAACTGCCCCCCTCCCCCACAAAAAAAATTTGAACTGGACTCTCTGGAAGTAGTTAAAACTATCTTTGACCAACACCCTCAGATTCAATCTAGGTATCGCCAGTTGAGAAAACCTTGCATGAGGAAAAGTGGGCTCTGGCAGTCGTGGCTTGATGGACTTGTCCAACGAGAATGAAGCTGGGAAGGACTTCAACCACACTGGTGATTTGGTTCTGTTGCTGTTCTGCTACATTGTGTGTGTGATTTCTACAGCAGAAAAGAATGTCACCATTTTGATGTGCCTATGAGGTATGTGGCAAGATGATATGTGGTACCTTTCAAATGACATAAAGTTTCCTTCTCAGAGCAGCAGTTCATCTGTTTTCCATGCCTCTACCTCTGGGCTGCTGAGGGCATCGAAGAAGGCTGTACAGCTACACGAGCTGGTATTACTCCCACTGTGCATCTTCACTTGTATTTAAGTCCTTGGCATTCACAGGGCACCTATACTTGTCCGGATAGGGTTCACATGAGAGCAGACATTCATGGAGGCCAGCGACACTGGATCTCTCTATAGCTGGAGTCATAGGCATTTAATGAGCCAACTAATACAGATACTGGGAACCAAGCTCAGAGCCTCTGCAAGAGGAATATGCACTGTGAACCACTGAACCATCTCTCCAGCTCATGGGATAGGGTGCTTGGCTTCATGTCTACCCTTCCAAACTGGGATCTAAGAACAGCCTTGTCACCATTTGAGAACTTGTTAGAACGCAGAACTGGTCAGACCTACTGAGTCAGAATGCTTTTAATTTTTTTTTATTTACTTTAATTTTTCAAATCTTGTTAAATCTTGTTTATGTGCATGGGAGTTTTGCCTGCGTGTATATCTGTCTACCATAGGTGTGTCTGGTGCCCACAGAGGCTAAAAGAGGAGATTGGATCCCTGGAACTGGAATTACAGATGGCTGTGAGCCACCATGTGGGTGCTGAGAATCAAGTCCAGGTCCTCTAGAAGAGCAGCCAGTTATCCTAACTGCCAAGTAATCTCCGTGGCCTCCTGAATTGCATTTTAAGTAGATGGTTAAAGTCTGGAAACCCTCACTCAAACACAGAAGCCTCAGCTCTCATAACCACCTCAGCATTTCACATGCTTCCCTCTACCAAACCCCTCCAACTGCAAACTCTCTCTGACAGCCCTTCTCAGCATTCAGGATTGAAATAACTCTTCTTTTTTTTGAGACAAGGTTTCTCTGTGTAGCCTTGGCTATCTTGGACTCACTTTGTAGACCATGCTAGCTTTGAACTCAGAGATCCACCTGCCTCTGCCTCCCTGAGTGCTGGGATTACAGGTGTATGCCACCACATCCATGAAATAACTCATGTTCTAAATCAACAAACATTAAAACCATCCTCAAAAGCTATACCGTGACTTATGCATTCACACAGGAAATCAAAAGACTTCCAGCTTTCAAACATTTTCTTCCTATTTTGTTCTCTATTCTTTTCTCGATTCCCTTTTTAAAGGGACTCTCCATGCTCCCATAGTATGCAGTCTTCTTATTTGACATTATATCAATATTGCAATGTTTACCAGGGCAGTTGCCATTCAATAGACCAGATTTCCTAGCTTCTTTGGCAGTTAGTTCTGTGTGTGCATGCACCTGTGATTGGTAAGAGTAGAAGAAATGTGGAGCTGGTTTTCTGACTCCTTCCTGGTGGTAGAACATTGATGAGAAATCTCCAGTTTCAGAAGCTGACTTGGAGCACAATATGATTTTGAGAATATGAACCACTCATATGATGGAAATGACACAGAAGCCTCATGTCAATACAATAGTGGAATGCCATTCCAGAACAAAAGACTACCCCCTGATTTCTTGGTCTTGAGGAAGAAACATGTTTTTCCTGTTTAAGCGATGCTTGCAGGCTTATTGTCAGAATCCTATGGAGTACTCCACAGTGCTCTGGTAATCTCCTTTCACTGCTACTCTCTGGTGATGTTCAAGTTACTGATGATACTGGTACTCTTCCTGACACAAAGCACCAGTGGCGCCTTCTCTTATTCCCTTGTGGGATGGATATTCATGATGAGCGGTACAGAGTGGGGGAGGGACTAGAATCCAGGCTATCCCGCACAGAGACAAGGCACTCCAGCACTGATCTACGTTCACAGCTCTATGACATGGCACCACTCAGACTTTTATCCAAATGTTCCTCTGACCTTACTTATGCCTTATGTCAGAGTTCTTAGGCAAACTAACTTTGAGAAGTGCAGGCTCCTGAGCTTTCAATGCCAGAGACTCTTTTATCCTTGTCAGGGATGTTGTACTGGCACAGCTGGTCTTCATTAAAGGCCCGGAGACTCTAGAACCCAGTCATAGGATAAAACAACCTAAGAATTTCCGAGTTAAAGACCACCCCAGACCTTGGACTCCTATTTTCTGCTATGGATCTTCAACCCGAGCAATCCCATTCTTTTCCAGTTTTCACCATCTACACAGTGGTAACTTTGAGACTAATCCTGTAAGGTTGTGTTTGGGATTCAGACTCATGGCTCCTACAGCCATTTGTTAGCTCCAGCAGCTGTTTCTTTAGCATCTCAGGGTCAACAGAAACAATTGTATCCATCTTGCTTCCCATACCTCTTCTGCGCTTACACTCCATGGATAGTATTGTGACTGCTTTAGCTATGACAGTTAGAAGTTTCAAATTCTCCTCCCCATTCCCTCATCTTAGTTTGCACATTTCCTTATCTTTCACACTCGTTTACTCCTTTCCATTCCCCCCCCCGTCGTGTCTGGGTTTTAAAGCTATTGCTATTTCTTATTCCATGGTCTTGCTTTTCACAGCTGCTGAAGAAAATGTTAAAAAGTCAAGATCAATTTATGATGTTTCTTTCCGATAACCTTAAAGGGAGGACTCATTGGCTTAGGATGGATGTCAGACTCTGTTGGATGATGCGCAGGCCCTCATGATAGGCTTCCAATTTGCTCTCCCAACTCACAGCACACCACTGCCCCTCCCCACCCCCCATCTTTACAGATAGAAGGAGATGGGTATTCCCTAATTCACGTATTTCCCCCCCGGGCTCATCCTGAAATATTCTAGGATGCCCTGCTCTCTTCTTTTACTCAAATAGTCTGTAACGTTGCCTTCATGCCGGGAATTGTGCCTTGTCCTTTGGCTTTAATACAGTGTCAGTTGGGGTGTAGGAGATTCGACAACACAGAGTTCTGACCACTCACTGTGTTGCAGATAGCACAGTGCTGACCTAATGGTCCATTCGATATTTACCGAATGAGCCCAGATTCCTAATTATCTTGTAGATAAGCTTGTGGAGGTTTGATAATCCTCTCAGCATCACATTAAGAGCTATAGCCGAGGCTACGCTTGATGCAGGTTTGCTATTTCCAAAGCTCATGTCCTTGCCACAGTGACACTACAGTAAGGGCACTTTATGAAAAGGCTGTAATAAACACGATATTATAATTTCTGAGTTTTCTGATCAGGTGTGGCTTTTGTTCATCAGACTTCTGCAACCTGAAGCTGTGTGCTTCGAGAAAGAAAGCTTTTGGTCAATTAAACCAACTTACTAAAAGAAATAAACAGGCCAGTGGAGGGAGACCAGTTCCATGCTGGAATAGCTGTTTGGGCATCCCTCTGCACAGCCTTTCATTACAGTTAGTTTCTTCTTTCCATTTGGATTTAAACATCAGAAAAAAAATACAGCTTTTGCTGCACTTTGCTTCCTCATATTATACAAGATGTTAGTGCTAGGTTGCAAAGACAGATGTCACACAAGTAAAATGATGAACAGAAAAGGTAGTGCATGCACGGCTGTCTTTCCCTGGAGCCATAGCTAAGTATGTTCACTCTCAGGAAGATTGTATTACAGGCTGAAGAGAAACAATGGAAAGGGGAGAAAAATACAGCATGGGGAGGAATGGTTGGTGTAACTGCCTCACGTCTACAACTACATATGACCCGCTTGCCTGAGTCACAAATAGTACTGATGAGTCAAATCTGAGAAGAGTCACAGGAGCTGTCCTTGTCCCTTAGCATGGGGTATGAAGAGGAAACTGTGTCAAAGTGCTTCCCAGAGACGCCTTTACCCAGAACCCTGGAAGCTAGAACTCACAAGCCGTGTACATACCCTTCTGATAAAATAACCACAACTTGTTCATTAAGCCTAACTCTGCATGGTCTGCTAATGCCAGCAGTTGACAAAGTCTTAACTTTTCCAGCAGCCTCTCATGAACATTTAAAAACTTGCCTAATTTTACTCAAAGTAAGGGAAGCCATTTACAATGGAGAGAAATATCATTTTACCTGTCAGACTGGCAAAAAAAAAAAAATCCAATTGTTTAAGCTATGTGAGCCACGCTGCCACACTATGAAGTAAGTAAGCACCTTCATGCATTGTTGATTTGTTGATGAACTAGATGCTGGCAATGTTTAGAATGGACAGTGCTGGAATATTTATGAAAACAAAAACTGCACGGGCTATTACCCTGCAATTCCATGTTTATGAATTGATTCTACAAATTTACTTAGACAAGTGAAAATGATGAGGGCATGAAATTCATTATGTATTATTAGTAGCAATGCAAGATACAAATGGAACTAAATACCCACTGAAGGGGACTGGTTCAGGAGTAAGGTGCCTCTGTGTTGCAGAGTATTTTTTAAAATAAAATACTCTAACTAGAACAAATCAAGAATATTTTAGTCTGATGCACATTATCACTAAAATGTGTTGTTTGTAATTATGCTATCACATTCATACATGTCTCAAGAACATGCAAAAAAAATAATGAATTATACCACGAAAGCAGACAGGATACAAGATGCAAGAAAGCCCACAAGATTCCCTGTCTGTCTGTGTGTGTTTGTGTGTGTGTGTTTGTGTGTGTGTGTTTGTGCGTGTGTGTTTGTGTGTGTGTGTTTGTGTGTGTGTTTGTGTATATGTGTGCACCTATGTTTATCATAGCAATGTACTCTTTAAATGTCTGATAGGTACATTTAAACAAAAATAGTAGAATCAACTACGTCACTGGAATTATAATCCCTAAGAGTGCACATAAGCAGAAATACTGAAGTTCTCCCTACATATATTGGCTTGTCATGCTTCTTTTTCCTTCTAGACTTTCTGATCCCTTGCAGGGACAGCTTGATCTGAAAGGATATTCTGTGATTCAGATGACCCCTTCAGGATGAACTGAGAAGTGTTGTTACTTTCTTTCCGTTTAAAGATAGAAGAGTTAAGGACCCCCAAGGCATGGTTGGTTGTCCGAAAGGGTCTTTTTGTTGCTGAGAGAAAGGAGAGGTGTAACAGTCAGGCATATAGCCACCACAATGAAGCCAGTAGTGAGATTAGTAGAAAGATTAGTGGTGACCAATTCCTACGTTAACCTCAAGTCTCCTAACTCAGGTCCAAGGGTGGGAATGACCAAGGCATAGCTAGAAAGAGACCTTCTTATATAAGAACAACTCCATACAGAAGAGGACCAGACTAGCTCCTCTTTTATTCCCAAGGAACTCTACAGTGCTCCATGGCCTATGTTCCTATTCTCTCTGTCAAGAGCCCATTTTCTGGATTTCCCATAGGGCTTTACTGCAGTTCTGTTACTGTTTAATAATAAATAGCTTATACATTGATTGAGGATAACTATGTTATGATTTGCTTATGTAAATTATAAATTTATATAAATGTACATTTATTAAAATTAATTTTTTTCTTTTTGTTTTGGACACATAGAGTTGGGTACTTTAACTTTTGCATTAATTGAAAAAAAATGTTTCTCCAATAAATAAGTGTTTAGCCCAACTTAAACCGTTGGGGATAAAAATAAAACCCCACTGCCTTAACAGCTATCATAGTTACAGCATCCATTATCTTCATAACCCTGTGTGGGTTGGCTTATGGAAAACTAGAAATCACTTTACCCAACTGGAGATGTTTGTCATTATTACAAACACATATATCTCGAAGCTCACATTTTTGCTTCTAGAACTTACATTACAGCTGTACCTGTCCAAGAAATAAAGATGCATTAATCATATCACTGTTTGAAAAAAAACAAACAAACACACACACACACACACACACACACACACACACACACACACACACTCAATAAGGCCATAAGTAATGCATATGTAAAAACTTATGCTCCATCCAGAGACTCTGTGAATCTGTGCAAAAGAACGAGGCTTTTCTTTTTACATGATACAGACATTTCTGTCAACGTGCACTGCTTCAGAGAAACCTTAAAGCACAGGTATCTGTGCGAAACCTTTCTACAAAAATCAAAGGAGGAAGAAAAATAAAATTTCATATCTGCTCTTATGTCTTTGGGCACATCAGGAAAGACTGAGAAGAACATTTATTCAAACCATTCATGGGATAAGGTGGCATAAGATTTAAGAAATAAGATTGGGTTGTGGGTTATTTTTGTTGTTGTTTTACTGAATTAAAAATTTGGCACTCTAGTTATAAACTCGTCACAAATGTTTTCAACGTGTAAATTTTAAAGGGAAAATGCCATCACAACAGAGTTTCCCCCTATAATTTTAAGTGCTGGTTCCGAAATGTCAACTGTATGTATAAATTAAACAAGCTGATTTTCTTCCAGCTTCTAGAACATTCGCTCTCAAGAGCTCTGTCTGCGCCACACTACAGCAATGTTAGCCTGTGGCAACACTGCCATCTAGAGTACACAACGAAAATCTTCAGCTTGGTTTTCACAGCTTGGACAGCTACTAGGCTCGGCGTGCTGACCGCAAGAGGCTACCGCGGTCCCTGGACAAGAGCACGCTACTCATCAAGAAAAGTTACTGTATCTAGCTGTAGACAAAAAAAAAAAAAAAAAAAAAGAATTAATGGATTTTGGTCAATTTTAAATCGTTTATTTTAGACATTACATTTTCCACACAGGATTTAGGACTTATAACATGTAATGTGTTACTGAATGTTTTTAAAGCCATAGTTTCTTCTCGTGTCAGATTTGGACAAAATGCATCGTACAGTGTTGCCTGCTAATTATACTTTGAGTGAACTGTGAATATTCAAGTAAATCATGTCTGTTGAGAACAATAGCCCTGCAAATATGGAGAATATTTCTTCTCCTTTTTTTTTCTCAAATGTTTTATACAAGTATCTTCACCATAAGATTTTTCTCCCAGCAATGTGTCTTGATGTTTTTACGTGTGCCCCACTGATGTACATATTGACTGGTATTTTTACAAACAGATTAGTCAATCCCAGGTGCCCAACCTTCATTGATAGGAAGTGAGGCCCCAAATTAATGCAGCCTCCACAAAAAGCTATGAATACGCAATCCAGGAGCTTCCTTGGCCAGCGAGAAAAGGAGAAGGTTGGAGTGGGATGGAGGTGGGACAGGCAGAGGAAGATAAAGTACCAGACGGGCAGGGTGGGGGGGGGTGAGAAAGAGCTGCTCAGACACTGCTGCCTCCGTTAGAATCCTGTATTCAGGCATGCCATGCGCACTGGGTTTGCCTTTGGCTTTTCAGTTTGAAGACACATGATCCCTTCCTTCAGAGCCTGAGGCAGTTTGCTTGTTTCATTCCCTTCCGTAATTAAAATTCTCTGAAGCATTTCATATAGAAACTGCTTAACCTCACTCACGATACAAGCAGAAATTAAAATGTGTTATTTCCACCTATTGGATTGGCAAACAAAGAAAACCAGCATTGACGACACATTATGAAGGCTGCACTACAGGAAAAGAGACAGTCTCCTGTTTTAGCAGTGAGGGGAGAGCAATCCTTAAAGACATCAAATCATAACCGTATGCAGGTCCAGGCCCAGCAATCACGCTTTTGTGTCATTTGTCCCAGATAGGTCTAAGGTGAGGCACGTATGAGATCCCTGGATACAGCATTGTTCCAAACAGCGAGCAATGAGGATCCGCTTACATGGTCGCCCTCAGAGAAGCAGTCTTTGCCCACAGTACAAGACTCAAAAGTCCATCAAAGGGAGTGAGTAATTCAGTTAGGAGCTGAGAAGAGAGAGGCACAGTGAATAGCTGTGTAGAGAAAAGGAACAGAGGACGAGGAACAGCTTGCTATCACTCGCGTTCAATGTGTCTCAATGCCCTGTCGCTGGCATTTACTTGCAAATACATTAACACTCCTGAAAGAATAGATAAATGAATTACCATCACCAAGGTTCGGAAAAAGAAATTACTGGGTAACTGACAGACGTGATTGCAGGGAGTATGTTTTTAATGAAGACTTTTTGGTACATTTTTTTTTTAAATCCTGTTCCAGTGTAACCCATTTGAAAACAGACTTAAACAGGAAGATTCTTGCTATGTGTTGGAGACAATAAAGCTCTAGGCTCTTGCGTGGGGGAGGGGGGGTTGGAAAGGTACTCAGATGGAATAATAAGTGAACGGGCTCCATTTTCTAGAACTTTTCACCCTTTTCATCCCTGAGAGAACTAGAGGCAGAGCTGGAAAGAAATAGTCCGTGATGACACTTACAGGACAAGTTGAGATTGCCTAGGCTGGCTCCTTTCTATCTGAGGCTGAGGGCAACCGGGAGACATCAGGAGGGCACAGGAGCGGAGCAGTGATTTTCCTCAGAGTAGCTGCATACTGCAAGCTCCATTTTCACAGAAACACGATGGAAGCCAAATACTTGTTCTCAAACATTAATTTGTGATTCACTCTTTTTATTTATTTTTAAGGTGACTTGAAGCAATAGTTGAGGAGGTTTAGTATTTCTGAGCTATAAAGTCTTTAGACATGAAATGTGCATATATCTGTGCTATAGTCTAATGCCTCAATTGGTGTTAAGAAAATTATTTGACTAGAGAAACTCCAAATTAGCAATTAACAACCTGTGATTATTCAGTCCTCAAGACAATCACGCATTCCAAGTCAGTCCCAGAAGTGAGTGAGCTAGCTGTCAAAGAGACAAGCGATGAGGCTCCAGAAGCCTCCTGCTCCAAGGTCCCCAGCACCTAGGGGCCACCTAGGGTCAAAAACAAAGAAGATCCTTGCGGACAGCAGAGCCTCCAGTTGTCTAGGGTGCTCTCTTCAGCACCAAGCCAGGGAGACCCTGCTCTTTCCTGCAGACTGAAACCCACATTTCAACAGTTTTCCACTTCCCTGTTTATTAAATAAATAGGATTTCTTTTGTAAATACCATAGTCTCCCTGTGTCTCTCCGTACTCTGTCTATACTGGAATCCTAAGTTAATAGGCTACGGAAGGTCATACTACAATCTGTCCTAGAAAACCCAGGCCTAGAACAGGGGTTAGACGAATCTGTGTAGTTCCCCTGAAAAAGAGGTGACGACGTAGTTCTGAAAGTATCTAATACTGGCTTAGTTGGGTAGATATTAGTATTCTTGAGGGGAATATATGTGAATACAATTGCATGTGTGTGCTTCTGGGCTGTCAAAGGCACAGGTTAAAGAAAAACCTGTGCTGTATATCCGCCAGCTGTAGTTAGCCCCCTTCATGTAATACCACTTTACTTTTCACCATGTTGTTATGAACCTATTAACTATCGCACAGTCCATATAGTTGAGTAATTCTGACTTTGCCCCTGGCTCCAAAAGGGGTTGATTCAAATCGGGCCAGTCAGAACCCTGAACACACAGACTGAGTGAGCTAAGTTCTCCATCTTCTAGAATGGCTAGCTTAGTGCACAAATAAATGTCCTATGATAAGGGTGGCACCTACAGGAGAAAATGAGAATTTTTCTGCCTTTGCATTATAGTTTTTCCTGATCCTCAGTGGATGTTAACATAGCATAGGGGGGAGACAGTGTTTGGGGGAGGGGTAAGCATATATTTCTTTTAGAATTGTTCAATATAAATAGCTTGTTACTAATTACTGAGAGAGTCCAGGTAAAGCTGCTTTCTGTAGGACACACAGGAAGCTGTGTGGAGGAGAAGGGTAAATGCAACTTCCTTACTTACAATCGCTGGGTTTCTGACTCCCAGCTGCATTAAAAAAGTGAGGTCATTTCGTATTTTTTTTTTTTTGAGCTGGGAAATGAGTGTAATAAAACTGGCCTCACAAGGTTGCTGCCTTGTAACTTTTTAAGCGTGTCATATCCAGAGAAACTCCACACCCTACAGTCTCTTGCAACTGTCTTCAGGCTTTGAGGTAATTTCAGGTCCTCAAATCTCTTCCCTCAAGAAAGGAGACCTTGAACAGAGACAGAGAAGAGGCACCCTAGCTAAAGTTGTGTATCTGTAAGTGGGCCATGGAAGATTGAAGAAGAAGAAGAAGAAAAGGAGGAGGAGGAGGAAGAGGAAGGAGGAGGAGGAGGAAGGGGGAGGAGGAGGAGGGAGAGGAGGAGGGGAAAGAAGAGGAAGAGGAAGAGGAAGAAGAAGGAGAAGGAGAAGGAGAAGAAGAAGAAGAAGGAGAAGAAGAAGAAGAGGAAGAAGGAGAAGAAGAAGAAGAAGAGGAAGGAGAAAAGAAGAAGAAGAGACAAGCTTCCAAAGTGGCTGCAGTTGTGTGACCAGAGTCTGACTCACCTCAGACTTGGAGGCCATGATGAGTGTGCAGCGGCTGGAGGCCAGAGGCCACCAGGGTCCTGTTTTCTCTGTTTGTTCACATGAAAGGTTTAATTTCAGTTGTCATCACCTCCCCGCAAGCACACTGTGAGTTATGGTATTCATTTAATCACCATGCTGGATTTTGACAAATCGCATTAATACTTGACCAGGAAGAATATTCACCTCCTGTAGATTCTGAACTTGGAGTAATACCTAGCTTGTTGATGTTCTGGGGTTGTGTACCTCAGCTCCCCGTGGAATGCAGAGGGGCACAACATCTGTAGTTTAATAGCATGATAGTGACAGGGATATTTCTGAAGACATATGTATAGGTAGAAGGATATGCTGTCCTGTGGCTTATCCCAGAGCAAAAAGAAAAGCAAAAGCTGTGTACATCCAGCAATGTATCAAAGACAGGAACCAAGAACGTGATTCAATCAGGGCCTGGAGAGTTGGGCCTCACTACTGAACCAAGTTGGCGCTACGGGCATGAAAGCCTCGCACTGAAAGGAGGTGGGAGACAAAATCAGATTTGGTGATGTCTTAAGTCCTTGGACCAAAATATGTAGCCAGACAGACTCACTGGTGTTCTGTTGTTGTTGCTGTTGCTCTGTTTATTTTGCTTCACCGTGAACAGCCTCTCTTCTTACTGCGTTCTGTGTTACTTGGAGTTGAATTTGTATGAAAGTATATTGAGCTTCCTCTTGGAGAAGAGAAATGTAGAAACAAAACTGCACGGAGACAACATTTTCAGCAGTGTTGGAAAAAAAATTCTAACATTCAATATGCTTGGACAAGGTATGTCATACGGACGTTAGCAAACTTTGAGAGTGCTATGCAAGGGGCAAATATATCTCCCCTTTGACCAAGAAAGCCCACTCCTATGAACTCAATGTGCGCTTGTGGCACATTCCCCCATTACTCATAGTTTCACACTCCATGCTTTTAGTTCACAGTGGCCATCTTCAACCCCGAAATAGTAAAAGGAAAACTCCTGTAATAAACACTTCATAAACCTTGAATTGCACGCTCTTCTGAGAAGCATAATGAAACGTCATACAGTCCCACTTCAAGCTGCCCAGAGAATGAACCATCCCTTTGTCCAGTGCACCTGCACTGTGTACCCCAACCTGCCCTCTGACTGCTTCTGTACGCTCGCAGTGGTCAGATGCACACTCTTGCATCTAACCCTTGACCTCGTCATTATGGTTTAAGGCGCCTCATTCTGAGTATCATCCAAAGGTTAATAGTAGCCTAATTCCACAGGGCAGTCAGTGCCTGCTCCATTCACCTCACTTCTCCTGGGCATTGTTTCCTTTCATATCACCACAAGACAAAAGATGAACACAGTGAAAGCTTTTGGGACAAAGAGAAAGAGGGAGAGAGACACGCACACAAATAGAGCATTCAGATAACTTTTTCTGAGTGTATATTGTAGTTCTGATGCAGTATTAGTAAGCATTAATCTCATGCCCTGCATAATTCATAATGCTTTACCAAAGGTGCAAGTGCAGAGAGAAAATATTTCCTTACCATCTGTGGATCTAGACACCTCCTCCACGGGTACTGGAAGGCTGTACTGGGAACAGGATTGAAGCAAGTGTGTTCCAGGAGGTGCTCTCCTTGTCTAACCTCAGTTCTTTGTTGCCATGCTTTGTCTTCCAGGAGCTGGCCTACACGGGAGAAAGAAAAAGAGCCCTGAATTACCAAGAGTGATTGTAAAAAGATGAAAAGATGGTGCTACTGTAGTCAGGGCTAGAGTCAGACAGAGTCTGCCATGGCTATCACCATCACCAGGCTCTGATGATCTTAGTCCTTTTCCATGGTTCCCATGGGCAAATGTTGGTAACAGATTTCTGCTGTAGCTAATCTCTGGGTACTCAGAACCCTGCTTTGGTTTTCAGATCCTACAATAACTGTGATATAGAACAGACATTAGCATATTTTATGTGTCAACTTATATAAATACATCGAGGAATGTTGAGTTAACATATCAGGTGTATTTATTAGTACCTATAAGCTTTTCTGTGTCAACTTGCCCAATCCATGGAGTACCGACACATGTTCAAACACTCTTGGGGTGGTTTCTGAGAGATTAGTTTCAAATTAGTAAATGAAACACAGCAATTGTCCTCTATAATTGCAGGTGGGCCTCATCTAATCAGTTGAAGGACTGAATATGTATATTAAAAAGCTGCCATCAGCTCCTGCTGGTTCTTTACTATGTTGGTTACCCTCCTGCTGCTATGGTAAAACACCACGACCAAAGGCAACTTAAGGTAGAGAGAGTTCATGTTAGCTGATAGTTTCAGAGATGTAAGAGCCCATCATGGCAAGGAGGAAAAGCAGAAAGCGGCAGGCATGATGGCAGGATCAGGAAGTTGAGAGCTCACATTGTCAAAAGCATGCACCAAGCAGAGAAAGCAAACCGGAGGTGGAGGAAGGCTTTGAACCCTCAGTGCCTGCCTCTGTGACATGCTTCCTTCAGCAAAGCTAAACCTGTATGTCTCCCTATACCGCACCTCCAATTAGGATCTATGTATTCAAATACCTGGGCCTAGGGGGAGACATTTCTCATCCAAACCGCCACACAGAACTCCATGCCAGTCAATCTTCAGACTCAAACTCAAAAATGAATTTTGTGAAATCTGGGCTTTCCCGACTCCCTAAACTTGTTAGGCACCTGTGTGTGTGTGTGTGTGTGTGTGTGTGTGTGTGTGTGTGTGTGTTTGTGGGTGTTAATATGTGTCTGCATTTATATATATGCATGTGTGTATGTGATTATATATTTTTGTTTCTCAGGAGATTCTATGCCATTGCACTTAAAATGTTTTTTGGTTTGTTTGTTTGTTATATTCTTTTAGGTGAAACTACTTGACTATGATATTTGTTTCTTGTGTGTATCTTGGTTGATAGAGTAGTCTGTGCAAAGAATGGCCCAAGAAAACAGATCCTCAAAGGAGACTTGATGTTTCTGTTGTGCATATAATGTATTTCTAGGCTCATTATTTGTGTGTGTGTGCATGTATAGGCAAATGCAAAAGCCCTTGGAGCCCAAGAAGAAGACATTTAATCTTCTAAAGTAGGGGTTACAGACGCCTGTGAGCCACCTAAACCAGGCACCTAGGAACCAAACTCTGGTCTTCTGCAAGATCAGCAAGCACTCTTAACCACGGAGCCATCTCTTCCATATTGCATGTATTTTCATGTGTCTACAATGTCATCTTCCTGGAACAATCAGAACACTGATCTTTGGCAATAGTAACATTAGTCAAGGTGTCACTGGAGCGCAATGCAGAACAAGTAAATAACAGGGCATCACTAGATGGCTACGGTTCTTAAAACAATTACGATTGCCATTTGTACTCTGGCTGCTCACAAATACCTTGAATAGTTTACAAAAGAAAATAGAGAAGAAAAGAAGAGAACGGAGGAGAACAGAAAGTGAAGGGAAGAAAAAGGAAGAGAAGGGAAGGGAAGGGAAGGGAAGGGAAAGGAAAAGGAGAGAGAAGAGGAGGGGAGGGAAAGGATGGGGAAAGAAGAGTCTGAAGGTTGAGCTTGAAAACAAAACACAAAGTGAAGAGAAGCCCTTGACTGTTCTTCCCCAGAATGTCATATGAAAATTAGGTCAAGTTCTGGCCGCATATGCTGCAAAGAGGCAATACCAGTTGAATGTGGAACCTCTCCAGGTACCACTTGCAGACTAAGGCATTTGTGAGATGGGATTCTGAGACTTAGAATAAGAACATGTGTATAACCTCACTGTGCTGTGTGTTTGGATCTCTGAAATAACCCTGAGTCTTCCCTCTTCCCAAAGGAAGCTTGACTTCCCTTACATATAGTCCCTGCCCTGGGCTAGGGAAGCCATCTTGCAATAGGGTGGCTCCCTCTCTGGCTCCACTATTTCTCAGCTACCTCCAGATCTGTAATAATAGTTTGATGCCAGCACAACCCAAAGGGAGAAGGCAAGGTTGGCCCTGGAAAGGGATGAAACTTCTTTGGGATAGAGGCAGATCTTGCCTTGTGAATTGGCAGGCGTGTAGGATACATCCACAGGCATTGACTCTGAGTGTAGCAGATGAAACACAAGTTTATAATGAGTCAAATGGAGGTTCAAAGATGATTGCTGGTTTAGTGTGTCACTAGAGCACCTGAGTGTCCTTAGCTGAATGAAGTCTAGACAATGAATGATAGCCTATAGTTAATGAGGCTGTGGTAATGAAATATTCTGATTAAAAATGAGGTGGAGTGGGTAGATTTATACATAGATTGCATAGCAACCCCAATCAGTACTGCCAAGAGGGTCACAAAACTTTTCATTTCCTACAGTATTAGGAAATGCCTTCAAATCCTCTATTTAAAAACCCAAACTTAACAGGTCTGGAGTAATGATGGGATGTTGCCATGGAACAGGGCTGATGTCAATGGGACTAATAGGATCCAAGAGTGGGAAGAGGGTGCCAAGTGTCTCTGCTTGGCTGTCAGAGATAAAATGAGAGTGATTATTTTAATGAGTCAGAGAGACCCAGTGGTAATCAAGGTGTTTTGACTGGTTCATTAAATTGATACTATGCTAATTGGTGCTGGTAAACAGGAAGTAGAAAGCACTATAAATGTTTCTGTGAGATAGATGCATGCCAGATGCACAGAACCCTGCTTTATTGATGAATTTTCTTGGGCTCAGTGGTTTTAGCATCTGTGTAATGTGTAAGCTGTTTTACCCAGCCATAGTATCTCAAAGAAGAATGACTGTACAGTCACTTAAGTCTTGTCAGAATAGCACACACTTTGGCTGCATTGTTCCAGCCCCTTCCAACAGTTTGATTGGAGCTTAGACAAAGAACTAGTTAAAAGCCAGCGGTACACTCTTCTACAATCTCCAGACCCTCAGCTTGTTAGAAAAGCAAGAAGCCTGGTTGGTAGCATTTATTTAGATTTATGAAGCAAATCCCCAAACATGGCCAATGAATTAAAATTGTGCCATCAACCAGGTCACAGTGTTTCAGAGCTCCAAGTGGCTGGCTCTTCTGAGCCGGTGTGTGCTGTGTGTGTAGCATTCTATGACTCCTGATATGCAGCCTGATCTTCCTTTAAAGGACATAAGGACCAACAAACCCAATGGAAACCAACATATTTACGAATGCTGTGTGAGTGTTAAAAAACAAAACAAAACAAAACAGTGTCACAGGATGCTGTTTGGTTACAGTCTATGCTGTCATTGACTTGTTTATTTGAGACACACTCACATCTTTGAGCTGGAGACTGGTAGAAACTGCATTTCTGACCACAGGACTCAAAAGACATGCTGTGATGCAAATTCTTACTCCTAATGATTTCTATTCACTCATAACTTTTCTCTATTTTCAGCAAGCCATTCTCTACTTACTCTCAGTCCTTACCATTCTCTAGGTTTCTGTGCCTGATTCTGAGCTTCAGAACATAGCTCTAGAGAAGATATCATCTAGGCCTCTGCTTGAATTTGGCCAATGCAAGAATGAAAACCAAGAGAAGAGAGTACGGAGGTATATGTTCACCTACTTCCATCTGTCACCTTCTTGCCACGGTTCCAGCAATGGCTGTACTCAGTCATAGTCTACACGACAAGCATTATCTTTCAAGGCTTCAGCTCTTGCCAGACTCAGATGACTGAGCCGTTTCTCTTTGCTCAGCTTGGTGATGATGAAGCACGACCTAGTGTTTCTTAGCTAAACTCTGTCCATTGAGCATCTTTAGTGGATTTCTTTCATCTTGCCTAGCGCTGTGAAAACAGTTGCTTTACTATGCTCTCTTCAGTTGAGCTCTTGAATATATCTTCTCCATCGCTGACAGGTCTCTGCTTGGTGTAGTGACTAATGTACAGAATTAGCTATTCATGGCAACTCCATTTGGAAGAGTAAGGAGCCGTGCTTGAGCCTAAATTTGTTGACAGTGACTCCATCATCCCCCAGCTTTGTGACCTTTGGCAAATTATTTGTCTTCTCTGTGACTCAGATCACTCATCTGTGTAATGGAAATAACACCAGGCTCCTTGGCTAACTCTGCAATGATTCTGAGTTAATGCAACTAAAACAGTGAGAAATAACACCAGAGTATAGTAAGTCCAAAATGAGGGATGTATTCTGGGAAGAATTTTTTAACTTCCATCTGTCTTTGTGATGAGCCATCATTCCGCGGGATGACATTATCTTGATTTTTAAAATACAGAGATTATTTGGATGAGTCTGATCTCACCACGTGACTTCTAATAGCAAAAAGCTTTCTCCTGCCAGGGGCAGAAGGGAGACTGCAAGCATGAGTCCTCAGTAGTTTGACTAGGGAGGGAGCCATAAAATAATGAGGCAGGCTCCTGGCTCCGAGCCATTAGGAAACAGGAAGACGGTTCCACAGCTGCAAAGAACTGGATTCTGCCAACACTCACGAGCCCTGAAGGGTAGCCTACAGATAAGAGCTCAGCGTGCCAGCTTTTTGCCTTTGCCTTTGTGGGACTGAGCACAAAATCCTGCCATGCACATCCAGACCTCTGCGTTGCAGAAATGAAATACCTGTGTATGATGTCCTTGGTCGCATGCTCATCAGCGAGTATTTAAACTTCTCTACTTAGCTGCTCCTTTGAGAACTTGATCAACTTGATCAAGCTGCTTCCAGAGCTTGTCAGAAAATAACAATAAACAATCCCAAGCAAAACATCGAGCAGTTGATTTTGTTCTAAGTTACTAATGACTTGTTATGGCGGAAATTGAAAACTAATGCGTACTACTAACGTTTTCACTGTCACCAATAACTGATAATTATTGAAATAATTAAGAAAAGTAAAAACAACTTAAATGTCCACCAATGGGAAACTATCTTAAACATGCTAGTGTATATGCACATAACAAAAAAAAAATGTTGTAGTAGTTTAAAAACATAAAAAAAGCACTTTTTGCAACAATAAAGAAAGCTGAATCTATTGCATATCTTTGACGCTTACAATCACATGGTCTGCTTTGAGCAGCTATGGGTAAGAACTGGGCAGTCTGGACTGTGGTGGAAAGGAGATTAATTATATACCTTTTGAAACTTTCTGGTTGTTGTATCATATAAATATTTTCTCCTCAACAAATCAGAACCAAGTCTCAAACGGGAAAGTATAAGAGGAAGGCATGCCATAAACCATGCAGCATGTCCTAAACAGAGGCAGCCACATAGGCTGTCTTCTGCTTCCAGAGTTTCTCATCTCTTGCAGCCCAGACAGACCAGACCTGGAGCTGGAGTTACCACGTGGGTACTGTGCCTTCTGCGGGCAAAGCTGAATTCTGCTCTTTGATTTTGCTTGGGATTGTTTATTGTTATTTTCTGACAAGCTCTGAAAGCAGCAACTATTGAACAAGTTCTCAAAGGAGCAGCTAAGTAGCAAAGTTTAAATTCTCACTGTTGATCATGTAACCGAAAACATCATACACAGGCCATTCTGGGAGGACGCGCCAGTGACAAGATAAAGGTGGCTTCAGATCCTCACACGTGGCCTCCTGCTTTCTGCCCCTCTATGACGAATCTTGTGAGAGTTTCTTTTACGCAAACCTGAACAGTTCTGTGGCTTTGCAGGGGTGATACTCTATCAGAGGGTGTGTATGTGGTATACTGAGCTGGGAGTCTGGCACACAGCTGGCTTCCTTTGGCCAGTATATTGGACTCTTACTGTATGCTGGCCCTGGCCAGGCTGGCAGCTTCCCACACACTGTCTCGGCACAGTCCTGCAATTCCACTCTACCTGGTCTTCTGTGGCGCGCAGTTCCGTTTTCTTGAACCCTGTGCACAGTCAGCAGATCTCAGCCAGCCTGTGCTTACCACACACAGGATCATAAAAAGTTTTTCATTTGTCTGTATCTTTTTTTTTTTCAGGAAAATATCACAATTACGTTTATACGATTTAGGAAAACACACGACTGACAACAACATGTCTAACAGAATAATGACGGGACATGTTCTCGTTGGGAAAGTCACTGAGCTTCGTTCTGGCCTTTGCTCGCCTTCAGAATTAGAGCTTTGCTGACCATTGGGTACAAATGCACACGTGCACAAAGACTTTCAGATATGCACACTCAGACACCCAGACACATACAGGCAGATTTGTGTACGTACATACAAGCACATACACAGAGAATTGCCCAGATGTACACACACAGATGTATACACAGACACAGACCTGCTCACACACAGACATACCAAACTCCGCCCCCCGTGCAGACGCAGACACGTATCTACAGACATGCACACACTCACATGCGCATACACATGAATACATGCGCAGACATGCACGCACACAGGGTCACATTTTTTAAAGTGATATATTTCTGTGTATATGTAAGACGAAAGAAAATAAAATTTGAGATCAAGGGGAAAAAAAAGGACTAATGTCACTGTAATGTTTTTATTTTCAATTTCTTAACAATTAAATTTCAACTTAAAAAGAAACAAAAGAAATTCCCAAGCAACCTAAAGTCAAAAATAAACTCAAAAGAACTGATAACTCAGTGAGGATAACATTTACTAGAAAACCATAATTTTAAAAGTAATTCACTCATTATTAATTATCCAGATAATATAACAGAGTTATAACTCAGTCTAAAATAGGTGAGTTGATTCTGTTTCATGATATTTGTACCAAATAAGAGTAAAAACCTAAACATTACAGAGATGTCATGGTTATGATTTGAAACAGTGGAAGATCTGGACAGAAACAGAAAAAAAAAAAAAAAGAATACTCCTATATAGAAAGATTGTGGAAATACAAAACAACACTGATGAATCTAGCAGAGAGCGTGTACACAACACACAGAATTGTTGCTCATACACACGAGATGATGACGCAGACTCTTCTAAGGCCTGATGTCCCCAGAAGAAATTTCCAAGTATGGGAACACCTAAAGAGGCTTGGAGGTAACTATGTCCTGGTTGGGACAAACATGACTAGAAGAACATTGTGATTAGATGGCTGAGCCATCCAGAGATGACTGGGCAACCTTGAGAAAAAGAGATCAATAAGGAAAGGGGGAAGAGAAAGGAAGGAGTGAGCGAGGGAAAGAGGAGAGTCGTGTCAAGGAGTATGTTAGAAGAGACAGGAGAATCTCAGTACTAGGTGTGAAGAGTAGCAGGCTACACCAATCTTTAAGTGTCCTAGCTTAGATGCCGTTGTTCTATTGCTGTACCGAGACACAGCAATTCTAAACAAAGAAAGCACTTGTCTGGGGGGGGGGAGGGGGAGGCAGGGTTTCTTTCAGTTTCAGACACTTAGTCTGTTATCATCATGGCAGGGAGTATCTAGCATGGCAGGCACAGTGCTGGATCAGTAGTTGAGGGCTATATCCTGATCTTCGGGCAGAAAGAACAAAAGAGAGAAAGCCCCGAGGAAACCTCAAAGCCCACACCTACTGACACACCTCAAGGACGTCTCTCCCAATTTTTCTAATTACAAAAGAGGGATGGAAAGATTATAAGAAAATGGCAATTTTCTCTAGATGTCAGAAGCTACGCCATAAAATCTCACCAATATGATGGTCTAAACATGAGCTGAACAATAGGTAGCATCAACAGACAAGCCAAAGTGCATGGTGGGAAGACCATGAGGCCGCAACCCTAGATAAAGAACTGGAGGAAACTAAGGAGTGTTGAGAGTGGGAGAAATAGTCTTCCCCAGGGATAAACTCCCTAAACTTATGAAGTTGTGTGAGGTTCTTTATTCTAGATTTATTTTATTTTTTATATTTTAATTATGAATTGCACTATTCCCCGTTTCCTTTCCTCACTCCAGCCCCTCCATGTCCCCTCCTTCCAACCGTTCTATGTCCTCTCTAACTCTCAACTTATGTATTATTTTTCTTTGATTAATACATATATACATAAATGTGTATATGTATGTATACATATATACATATATATATGTATGTATACATATATACATATACATATACATATACATATACATATATATATATATATATATATATATATATATATACACACTCACATGTATGTATGCATGCATTGAAATTTCTTGATCCACCAGTGAGAGAATAAGGACACGGTGACTTATTATTTATAAAAGCTTAGGCATTATAGTTGCACAGATTCTCAGCTATTCTAACCTGACTAATTCTGGCCTGTGTCCTTCCATGTGACCCATTACCTCTCTCTCAGCCACAGTACATCTGTTTCCAAGTCATGCTAGCAAATCCCCCTAGTCTCTGGTTCTTTTCCCTGAGTCCCTTTCTCTGCCTGGAAGTTTCACTTTCCCTTTCCTGCCAAGCCACTAGCCATTAGATCTTTATTAAAGCCAATCAGATCTAATCCTACATTGCCTCAGGTAGGTAAGGAAGAAATAAATATTTACAAAATATGAGACCAGGGATGTGCCATAAGTCTCTGCCAGTACAGAATTAACAGCTGACTATGCAGAGACACACCTTCACATGATATACATCTTCCCAACATCTTCCCCTTTTAGTCCAATAAGTTGTCTTTTCTTTAACATCAATAAACTCTATACACTAATACCAATTATGAAAAATATTAGGTAAGCAATGTTCAGTCTATTTCTATTTGGCAACCTTGAAGAAAGTATTCATTATATATATTCTATCTTGGGGAGCTCAAGTTTTATACTTAAATCACATTTTATCACTATTCATGCTTTCACACAAAACATCTTCTTAGACCTTAAAACACTTCCTTAGATCCTCCACAATTTAAGCTTTTATGTATTCTTAAACTTACAATGTCTTACCTCTTTTTAGCTATGAAATCAAGAAAAACTATAAGATTATAAGTATCTAGTTTTCAGCTCCATCAGAGACCTGAGAAGGATAAACTTTATCCGAATAAGCAAAAAGTGCAGAGCAAGCATCTTCCAAAATTATAAAAATTACAGAGGCTGCTGGCTGTCTGGTCAGTTACCCTGGGTTCTTCTGCACCATTGGGGCATCCAATATTCAGCTGGCAGACCCAGACTATCTGGCAGAATTTTTTGCGAAGGAAGAATTTTGAAGGACTAGCCTACCTTTTCTCAATGAAGTTGGTCAATTGACTTTCCAGTTTCCTGCTTGCCCACAGTTCGGACAGCATGCTGTCAACAGTCAAAAGGCTTTTTTTTTTTCCTAGTGGCCATCTTTGCCACAGTTGAAGCAAGTTCCATGTGGAGGTTCTTTGGTGCCCATCGTCTGCTTCAGAATAGAATACGGTGCTGCCAGGAGCTGATGTGTCTCACTGTCACAAAAGCTTATCATCATCAAAACATCTTAAATGGCATATTCTGTAGAACTCTGAAGTGTTTGATGACCATCTGCCTATTTATAGTATATCTGTATAGACAAATGTTGCTCTTTTCTAGCTATTTACCTTCTGCTGAACTTTGAAAACATATACAGGAGGCTAAATAAAGCTATTTCTGCAATTCACTAAACTATTAGCTAACAAGACTACAAGTAAGATTATTTATAGGTGGCTAATTCTTAATTATTCTAAACAGTTTTCATTGTCTAGAGGTAGCACCCCCATGAGGTTTCCCCCTTCTGTATTAGCATGTCTGTTAATGTTGTCTTCCTTCAGGTTTGTTTAGGCAGCCATCTTATGGCGGTATGATGGGTATAGCTTCCCCGTCATGTCTATGAGACACAATCTCCCAGCACGCTTTCTGGTTCTCTGGCTCTGACAGTCTCCTAGCCCCTTATCCACAATGTTTCCTGAGCCTCGGTTGCACAAGTTGTACTGTAGATATATCTGTTGGGATTGGGCACTCCACAGTCAGTTGATCTCTGGATTTTGGCCAGTTGTGGTTATCTGTAATGGTCTCAGTCTACTGTCAAGAGAAGCTTGTTTGATGATAGGTGAGAGATAGAGTTATTTGTGGGTATAAGGATAAGTTTTAGAGTGCTGTTGGAAATTCTGCTGGTCTGATAAAGTGGTGATAGCTGGATCTCCTCTAAAATCCAAGAACTCATCAGCCCCAGATATTTAGTTAGGTTTCCAGTGCCGGGCATGACTTTCCTCCTGTTGACATACATACGCACATATATACATACATACACACATAAAATATAATTTTTAGTAAATATAAAATATTAGAATTTCTTAATAATTTTCTTAGTGTCGTTTGTCTCTCCCCCTTCTCTACTTTCTATCCGTGCCCCCCAACACCACCACCACCACCACCATGGTCTCTATATGCTTTTTGGTTTCTGCTCCAAGATATGTTCTCACATCTGAAAATTTAGAACTAAGAACCTTATATGAGAAAGAACATGCCATGTTTGTCCTATGGTTCTGAGTAACCCCAGTCATTACAATCTTTTCTGAATCCATCCATTTACCTGAAAGTTTCATTTTTTTTACAGATGAGTAATATCCTATAGTATATATGTAGTACATTTTTATTATCCTTTCAGTATTTGAAGGACATTTAGATTGCTTCCATTTCCTAGCAATTGTGTCTCAAGCAGCAATGAGCAGAGCTGAGCAAGTACCTATAGAGGAGGATGGTGAGTCCTTTGGACATATGGCAAGGAGTGATAGAGCTGTGATATATAGAAGATTTGTTTGAAACTTTTGGAGGATTCTCCACGCTACTTTCCAGCATGACTGCGCTAGTTTGCATTTCCACCAACAGTGAATAAGGAACAGTGCTGAAACTACAGATAGACAGTTAGTGTAGCAAATCTGACTGATGGACAGTATCTACGTTGTATTAATGTCTCCTTTGTAGCCAGCAGTCCTTTAACTATTTTGTTATACTTCTACCTGGTATAAAATTTTGAGTAATTTCAGCAGGTTTTGAATTTTGGCTTCAATGATTGCTGCTTATTTACACTAAAATGGTGCTTGGTGGGTGCAGGCTTTGTATCTGAAATCATTTATTAGTTCTAACAATTTTTAAATCATACTAGTGATCTATAGACTTTCTATAAGACAAACTCATCTTTGTGTCATATTTGAGTGTGTGTGTGTCTGAGTGAGTGTATCATAAACATGGTAATTGGTTTATGGCTAGTCTATAAACATTTGTATGCTACAAAAGTATAAGCAGGTAATGGTAACAAAAACCATAGTAATCACAAAGCTGATGATATTAACTATTTAGCACTTAACAGAATAAGGTCGATGATATCTGCTGTGGAACATGGCATTATCTACAAATAGAGCAATTTAAATTTTTTATTAACTATATGCTATTTATATGTATATTTTTGCCTTATTGCACCTACTAGGACTCTTGTACCACAGTAAATATGAATGGAGAGACAGCTGTAAAATGAATTAATTTTTCTGTATATATTAATTAATACAGGAAATTATTACAGCAGCAGTTATTCATTAACCAACTATTTTCCAAATAAAAGACACAGAAATGTGTTAGATTTATAAAAAGCCTTTAAGCACTAGAGCTGGGCAGATATCAACCCTCTAAGCTTCCCATCCAAAATCCCAAAACTTGCACATGCTCCATTTGGGCTGTTCCATCAGGCTAGTCCTCAGGGCCAGCTGCTGTTGGCCATGTGCTCCTGGTTATCCCATGGTGACCTTCTGTCGCCTCTTTGTCTCCATCCTCCTCCTTCCTCTTTTCTCATGGTCTTCCTGAGCCTCAAACCTGGAACCTTCACTCTGCTTACCTTTCATCCACTCATCCCAGGCTATCAGAAACTTTATTAAGCCAATCAAGGATCATTGGGGAGCATTCCTTATATCACACGGATACAGGAGATGGTTCATAGCAATGCCTGTGGCAGGGCAGTAACCAGATCTCGGGGCACCGAAATCAGCCTCGGAAAATAGTTCACAAGACCCTTCTCCAACACACAGCACATGCTTTATAATTGTTTCTAATTGTAGAGGAAAAGTGACTCAGCTTTCCCTTACATCTACTGGCAGCTGCAGACTGTGAGGATCCCTTGTATGACACTGAGAAGATTCCCCTGTATTAGTTGTAGATTGTGGGATTCTTGTGGTGAGGTTGAGAAGGTTCTCCTGTATTCCTAATTTTATGACCTCTTTGTCATGAATACATACTGAATATTTCAGTCTTATTTTTTGTGACAATTATGATAGATCTTCTTTACCTGCCAATGTGTGTAATGGTTAGTTTTCTTTGTCAGCGTGACAGATCTCATCACCTGGGGACAGAAACTCAATCATGGATTGCCTAGATCAGGTTGGCCTGGGAGCATAACTTGATTGTTATGTTGTCTTGATTGTTCATTGACACAGAAAGTCCCAACCTGAAAGAGGAGACACTACACCCTGGTTTTGGGTACTGGATCATATTGGAGTAGGGAAAGTGAGCTGAGCAGTGAATTAGGCAGCCTCCCTCTGTTCTTGACGGTGTACACAATGTGAGTAGATGATTTAAGTCTCCGCTTAACTTAACTTAATTTAATGCTGCCTTAACTTCCCCTTGGTGATGAACTGCAACCTGAAACTGTAAGATAAAATAAATCTCTTTTTCTCTAGCATCAGAAATGAAGCTAGAGAAATGGTGAACTATATTGATTTTAAAATGTTGAAGACGCCTAGCATTTCTGGAATAAGTCTACTTCATGTGATACATACTTCTAGATATAATTTGCTGATATGTTTTAAGATTATTTTTCTGTAGTATTCTTACTTTCTGATATCTTTGCCTCCTTTGGCTATGAAGGTAATATTAGCTTATAAAATAAATTGAGACCGTTTTCTCTCTTTATTCCCTATAAAAGTATCATGTTGGATTTATTTTTTTTTAATTTTATTTTTTTCTTATCAGATTACATTTTATTAACTCTGTATCCCAACCGTGTCCCGATCCCTCATTCCCTCCCAGTCCCTCACTCCCTCCCTCATCTCCACCGTGCCCCGTGCCAAGTCCATTGATAGGGGGGACCTCCTCCCCATTCATCTGATCCTGTTTTATCAGGTATCTTCAGGACTGGCTGCAAAGCTCTCCTCTGTGGCCTAACAGGACTGCTCCTCCCTTGGGGGGTGGGGAGGCCAAAGAGCCAGTCATTGAGTTCCTGTTAGAAATAGTCCTTGTTCCCCTCACTATGGGAAGCCAATTGGTTACTGAAAGATTAAAAAACATGCAAATGTTTGTAAGAATTTTCAATCAATTTTGCATCAAGATAGCATTACCAACTTGTTCCTTTCTTTCTGGAGTTTTAAACTTCAAAATCAGTTAAATCAGGTGGCTGTGGAATTTTTTAGCTAGCACCTTTCTTTGGTGAGCTATCTTGTTAGGCTGAGTTTTTCAAGAATGATCCTTTTTACCTAAGTGGTCAAATTCCTGTGTATGGTTGATGATGATCCTCTTTCTGAATCTTCATGTCTACAGTTACAGTAATTCTTCTGGGCTTCATCACTGTCATTTGTGTCTTTTCTCTTTTCCTTACCAGGGTTTTCTAAAGCCTTCTCAATTCCATTATTTTTTTTTTCAAGCAACTAATATTTGGTTTGATTCATTGCCTTTCTCTTTTTCATATTTAATTCCATTGACTTCTGACTATTTCTGTACTTCCTCAGCATTTACTGTTCTTTCTTCTTTTGAGACTATTGCTTTCTAGATATATCTTGTGTTGTTATGATTTTTACCTCCTGTTTTGCTGTTGTTGCTTGTTTTTAGCAACCATTCACATCAGAAAGAGAGACAGAGACAGAGACAGAGAGGAAGGAAAGGGAGACAGAAAAAGGAAGGGAGAGAGGGAGGGATACACAGACACACAGAAATTCATCTATCTATGTTAATCTGGCATAGGTCACTTGAAGGTTTTCTCAGGACTTCGTATACAAATGGCAAGCTTTTCTTCTTCAGTCATGTGACCCTTTAATCAGTCTCTGGTTGGGAAGAGCAGGAGCCCTTCTTAATAAGTCCAAAGCAGGAGTGGGAAGTTCAGACTCCCCTGCCACCATTTTTCCCGCCTGTATTGAACTGGTATTAAGTATAAGAAACACTCTATTACTAAGCCCAGGTGAAGATGGAAGTCCTGCTCAGCCCACGGCTCCTTGCTATACACTATGTGTGGTGGCTGAGGAGAAGCAGTTGTTTGTTTTGTCTTTTACTCTGCGTTGTTTGGAATAAGGTGGACACTGCCAAAAGACTCCCAAACCACATGCCCATTCCCATTTAGACAGAAAGATTGGGATCTCTCTGGAGAATTTTTGGCCTGTGCCTTTTGTTGTTTCAGTGGTCTTACCGTGCGCACGAGCTGGAGTACCTGGAGACAAGAGCAAGGGAGAGTGAGCTAGAGTGAGAGCAATTCCAGCATCACAATGTCTCAAGATCCCCAGCTCCTGCGCTTCTTCTTCCATTTCTGATTCCTCTTGTTATAACTACATATTTGTTCAGAACTTTCCATAGTAATTAGTATAAAGGATTTATTAAAATGTGTTCTCTTTTCCTAACTTTGATCCATCAGCTCAGTGGCTTCTTTATCTTGGTATAATACCTTCCTCACCATGGTCATTGCAGATCTACCCCTACACCAGACAGATTCCTTTATTCAGAAACTAATTTATTGCAGTGAATCTTTCCCTAGCCTCTGAGGGCTCTCTGCTTCTTTCACAGCCACTGACAGCCTGTCACAGGAAGCTTGGTGCTCAGGACGTTTGTGGGTGAGCACTAAGATGCTAACCTTAACAGCAATGATTTTACTGGATTCTGTTGCCAGAAAGTGCCATTTCTATTGTTCAGAAACAGAATGTGGCCTTGAACCTGCTTTCACTCCACAGTACCTAGAGTATCCACGTACCTTGTGGGGTCCAATTCACACCCAGAAGCTTCAGGTCAAAGGCACATATAGAAGGTATTTTGTGGATGTTTGGTTTTTTCATGACCGAGGCATTGTGAAAGACTGGGGTTGATAGGGCAGAGGCAATCCATGGTGTAACTGCAGGCCATCTTCATACACACAGTCAGCACTCATGAACAAATTTCTAAACATACTTAGAGAAAACCACAACACTGGCTGCCGTTACCCCTTCTGTGAGAGACCACACCCTATCTCCTGAAGGAGATCTCAGTGGAAAAGTCATCACGTTATCAATTTCTGGAAACTGTTTACTTTTGTTATGAATATATGTGACAATCCATCACCAACAACAAAAGGTAAAATTAAATTGTTTAATACAGTATGGACCCCAGGGAAGAAAAAAAGAGAAAGTAATCCTATGTGGCTTGTAACGAAACCACAGTTGTCACTGAGAACTCCAAATATTCACACCAACCTGATTCCCCTTTCTCTGTTAAGATACTGTTTTCCTGCTCCCTTGGAATAAGATTGAGAAAAGCAAGCTGATGGAGGCTTCACCAGTACCCATGCACAGAATCAGCGGTCATTATTTCCAGACCAAAGCAGCTTTGAGCTGAGCCAGAGCTCCTAGCTCACTCTCCTCTACACTAAAGCTAAAGGGATGTCATGTTCCGGGTGGAAACAAGAAAGATGGGATGCTCTGTGACAGGGAGTGAGACAAATCTGTCCCTAGGTAACAGCACACATTTGAAGCAAGAAATAAACTTTGGTTGGGTTAAGTCACTGGAATTTTTAAAATTTACTTTTAACTGATACCACGTGACATGTAAGAGGCAGCTATATTACATAGTGATATTACATAGTGATATTACATAGTGAACCATCTTAAGCATTTATCTCCTCAAAGATTTACAACTCTTTATGTTGAAAGCTTTTAGAAATCTCTTTTTCTAACTTTTTTTTTTACGTGTTCAGCACATGACTTCTGTTTATAATCACCATATGCTATGCAGTAACACACCAGAACTGTTGGCCATCAGCCACCTACACCTCTGAATGCACCGATCAGTGTCTTCCCACCCTGCGTGGCCTGGCCTCTGGTAAGCACTATTCTACCTTCCTTTCCTCTTCCTCCTCCTCTCCTTTTTGAGACAGATCTTGTGTACCTGAGGTTGGCTTGGAACTCACTGAGCAGCCAAAGATGGCCACAGTTTTCCAATCTTCCCCCCAGGCATGGTGTACGGCATTGTGCCTGTTTTGTTCAGTACTGGGATCAAACCCAGGGCCTCTCACGTGTTAAGAAGTACTATTGCAACTGAGCTACTCCCTCAACCCTTCTGTTTCCATCTTCCATGAGATTAACTTGTTTAAATTATACATAGGAGTAAGATCAAGTGGTATTTGTCTTTCTGTGATTGACATGTCATTTAATACAATCTCACATCCATTCTCACATCCATGTTGCTACAAATGACAAGATTTTATTCCTTTACATTACCAAAAAGTATTTCATCACATATATGTAACTATTTTTTCTGTGCATCCATCAGTTCATGGCTAAATCAGGTTGATTCCATTTAGGGTTATTGTGAACAAAACTGCAGTGGACATGGGAATAAGGATTTCTTTTTGACATAATAAATTCATTCCCTTTGGCTATATACTAAGTAGTGGTATTGTTCAATCTTATAGTAGGTGTATTTTTTAATTTGTTAGCAATATCCACACTTTCTTTCATCATGACTGTCCTGTTTTATAGTCTCCTCTATTGTATGTATAGTATACTATCTTCTCTTCAACACATCCTCACTAGAGCATCTTTAGTTTTTCTGATGATAGTGAGTCTTACTGGGGTGGACTGATACCGTATTATGTTTTTGATTGACATTTCTTTTATTGTGTCTTTGATTGACATTTCTTTTATCAGTTTTTTTGTTTTTTTATTTTTTATTATTACAGTTTATTCGCTTTGTATCCAAGCTGTAGCCCCCTCTCTCATCCCCTCTCAATCCAACCTTCCCTCCTCCTTCTCCTCCCATGTCCCTTAGTTCCCAGATAGGGGAGGTCCTCCTCCTCTTCCATCTGACCCTAGTCTATCAGGTCCCATCAGGACTGGCTGCATTGTCCTCCTCTGTGGCCTGGTAAGGTTGACCCCTCCCCTTCAAGGGGAGGTGATCAGAGAGCCAGACACTGAATTCATGTCAGAGACAGTCCCAGTTCCCATTTCTAGGGAACCCAGTTGGAGACTGAGCTGCTATGGTCTACATCTACAAGATAGACATCAGAAGAGAGAAAAAATAGGGAACAGGGCAGGACCCTACCACAGAGGGCCTCTGAAAGACTGCCCAGCAGGATATAGAAGCAGATGCTGAGACTCATAGCCAAACTTTGGGCAGAGTGAAGGGAATCTTATGAAAGAAGGGAGAGGTTTGTTTGTTTTTAAACAGACCTACTGACTATTTGTATGTTTTCATTAGAACAATGTCTGAAGAATTTCCTCCCATAGAGTCTGGTTATTGAGGTAAGGAGATGGCTCCGTGCGTGAAGCACGCACGTGCCTCTCAAGCATGAGAACCTGAGTTCAAATCCCGGAACCCACCTAAAAGCTGGGTGTGGCAGCACACATCTGCAGTCCGGCACCACTCAGGTGAGATGGGGAGACAGAGGCAGGGGCATCCTTGGAACTTGGCAGATCATCAGGCCTGATGTGCACAGCAATGAGCATGGCAGACGCTGATACCATCATGGTGGAAGGTGAGGATGGTGGTGGCTTGAAAGAGAATGTCCCCACAGGCTCTTATACTGTGGCACTACTTGAAAAGCATTAGGGGGTGTGGCCTTGTTAGAGGAAGTGGGCTTTGAGGTTTCAAAAGCCCAATCCATGCCCAGTGTTGCTCTTTTCTTGCTGCCTGCAGATCCGGATGTAGAACTCTCAGCTACTTTCTCCAACACCAGGTGTGCCTGTGTGCCGCCATGTTTCCCACCATGATGATAATGGACTAAACCTCTGAACTGTAAGCCAGCCCCAATTAAATGCTTTCCTTTATAAGAGTTGCCATAGTAATGGTGTCTCTTCTCAGCAATAGAACAGTGACTATGACAAGGGCTGATATCCAAGTTTGCCCTCTGGTCTCCACATGTATACCACAGCAAGCCCATGCCTTAATGTAAACATGCACACAGAAGAATAAACACACACACACACACATACCTGGTTAGTCAACTGTCTGCTGATGTGGGATTTTGAGAGTTTCTTGCATACTCTGCTTATCAACGCCTTGTCAGATACACACATTGGAAATGCTCTCCCATCTTGGAGGCTCTCTGTCTTGGTGTGCAGAACCTTTTTAATTTGATGCCATTCCATCTTCTCTCATTGCCTGTGTTTTTAGAAAAGAGCCATTACAAAACCCTTTCCCATGACAATTCTTGAAGAATTTCCTGTAAGTTGTTTTTAGAAGTTCCAGGGTCCCTAGTTTTGCTTTTAAGTCTTCAACACATTTTGAGGTATTTTTGTTTTTTTTAAATAATTGACAGCAGCAAAGGTTCTGACCTTGTTATCTGCGTGTGTACGCCCAGTTTCCCCGGCACCAATTATTGAAAGACTCCCTTTTCTTCAATGTATGTTCATAGCACTGTTGTCAAGCCACTGTTGGCTCTTGATGGAAACTTACTAGCAGGCTTTCTGTTCTATGCCATTGGTCTAGTCAACTGTTTGTGTCAGCACAGTGCTGAATGAACTATCAAAGTTTTGTAATATGCTTTGAAGCCAGTAGTGTAAAGCGCAGTGCTTTTTTGTCTGTTCAAGTTGGCTTGGACTATTCAGAGATTTTGTGTAAGCGTGTTGATGTGTGATTCTGTATACATTTTACACTTCCTTAGTTTTTGCAGCTCTGTGAAAATACTGTACCAATTTCCTCTCATCCGTTTTGATAGAAATATCTGACTGAGCAACTGAAAGGAGTAAATAATTAGGTTAACTGATGGTTTTATTCTTATGTGGGTAGGCACAAGTTTGTGTATGTGTGGGAGAAATGGACATATGCGTGCCATAGCACACACATGGAGATCAGATGGTGTGTGTGTGGACATTACAAGACAACCTCACCTTCTTTCCTTCTGCTTTGTTTGAGACTTTGGATTCGCTGACTTTGGAACAGTCCTTTTGTTCACAACATCCAAGGACCTCTCTCTCTCTCTCTCTCTCTCTCTCTCTCTCTCTCTCTTCTTCCCATCTTGTGCCCGAGTGCTGGGATTGCCTAAGTGCTTTGTTATATCAGGCTTTACATGCGTTCTGGAGATCCAAACTCAGGCCCTGACTTTGAAACAATAGCATGATCACTGAGCCATCTCCAACTCAGCGTCTCTTTATAGTCTTTTTTTAAAAATTTTATTCATTTTTTAATATTAATCACAGGTTATTTACTTTTTATTCCAGCAATAGCCCCCTCCCTCATTCTCTTCCAATCCCACCCTCCCTCCCTAATCTCCTCCCTGCCTCTTTCCAAGTCCATTGCTAGGGGAGGTCCTCCTACCCTTCTATCTGACCCTCAATTATCAGATATCTTCGGGACTGGCTGCCATGTCCTCCTCTGTGGCCTAGCAAGACTGCTCCTCCCTGGGGGGAGGGAGGGTAAAGGAGCCAGCCATCGAGTTCATGTCAGAAATAGTTCCTGTTCCCCTTACTAGGGAAACCCACTTGGTTACTGAGCTACCATGGGCTACATCCGAGCAGGGGTTCTAGGTTATATCCATACATGGTCCTTGGTTGGAGAAACAGTCTCATAGAGGACCCCCATGCCCTGATATATTTTGTCCTGGTGGAGCTCCTGTCCTCTCCCGGTCATATTAACTCCCCCCTTTTATCATATGATTCCCTGCACTCTGCCCAAGGTTTGGTTATGAGTCTCCGCATCTGCTTTGATACACTGTTAGGTAGAGTCTTTCAAAGGCCCTCTGTGGTAGGCTCCTGTCCTGTTACTTGTTTTCTCCTACTTCCAATGTCCATCCCATTTGTCTTTCTAAGTGAGGATTGATCATCTTACTCTTGGTCCTCTTTCTTGTTTATCTTCTTTAGGTGCACATATTTTAGTATGTTTATCCTATCTTATAGGTCTATATAATTGAGTATATACCATGTGTGTCTTTCTGCTCCTGGGATACTTCACTCAGGATGATCTTTTCTAGATCCCACCATTTGCCTGCAAATTTCATGATTTCCTTGTTTTTAATTGCTGAGTAGTATTCCATTGTGTAATAGTACCACAATTTCTGTATCCATTCCTCATCTGAGGGACATCTGGGTTGTTTCCAGGTTCTGGCTATTATGCATAAAGCTGCTGCGAACATGGTTGAACAAATGTCCTTGTTGTGTACTTGAGCATATTTTGGATATATGCCTAGGAGTGGTATAGCTGGATCTTGAAGTAGCACTATTCCTAATTATCTGAGAAAGCGCCAGATTGATTTCCAAACTGGTTGTACAAGTTTACATTCCCATCAGCAATGGAGGAGGGTTCCCAATTCTCCACGACCTCTCCAGCATGTAACTTGAGTTTTTAACCTTTGTCATTCTGATGGGTGTAAGGTGAAATCTCAGGGTAATTTTGATTTGCGTCTCTCTGATGGCAAAGGATGTTGAGCATCTCTTTAGGTGTTTCTCTGCCATTCTATATTTCTCTACAGAGAATTCTCTGTTTAGCTCCGTACCCCATTTTTTAATTGGACTGCTTGATTTATTGCTTTTTAATTTCTTTAGTTCTTTATATATTCTGGATATTAGCCCTCTGTCAGATATAGGGTTGTTGAAGATCCTTTCCCAGTCAGTAGGCTGTCGTTTTGTTCTGACCACAGTGTATTTTGCTTTACAGAAGTTTTTCAGTTTCATGAGGTCCTATTTATTGATTGTTGCTCTTAGAGCCTTTGTTGTTGGTGTTCTGTTCAGGAAGTTGTCTTCTGTGCCCATGAGTTCCAGGCTCCTCCCCACTTTTTCTTCTAACCAATTTAGTGTATCTGGTTTTATGTTGAGGTCTTTGATCCACTTGGACTTTAGTTTGTGCAGGGTGGTAAATGTGGATCTATTTTCATTTTTCTGCATGTAGACATCCAGTTGGACCAGCACCGTTTGTTGAAGATTCTGTCTTTTTTTTCCGTTGAATGGTTTTGGCTTCTTTGTCAAAAATCAAGTATTCATAGGTGTTTGGGTTTATTTCTGGGTCTTCTGTTCGGTTCTATTGATCAACCTTTCTGCTTCTATGCCAATACCATGAAGTTTTTATTATTATTGCTCTGTAGTATAGCTTGAGATCGGGGATGGACATACCTCCAGATGATATGTTGTACAGGATTGTTTTGGACATTTTGCGTTTTTTGTTTCCCCATGTGAGGTTAAGAATTTTTCTTTCAAGGCCTGTAAAGAATTGTATTGGTATTTTGATGGGAATTGCATTGAATCTGTAGATTGTTTTTGGTAGAATGGCCATTTTTATTATGTTAATCCTACCCATCATGAGCACAGGAGATCTTTCCATCTTCTGATATCTTCTTCAATTTCTTTCTTCAGAGACTTTAAGTTTTTTCAAACAGGTCTTTCACCTGCTTGGTTAAAGTCACTCCAAGGTACTTTATCTTATTGGTGGCTATTATGAAGGGTGTTGTTTCCCTAATTTCTTTCTCAGCCCTTTTGTCTTTGGTATACAGGAGGGTTTCTGATTTTTTTGAGTTAATTTTGTATCCAGCCACTTTGCTGAAGGTGTTTATCAGCTGAAGGAGTTCTCTGGTTGAATTTTTGGGGTCACTCATGTATTATATTATATCATCTGTAAATAGTGAAATTTTGACCTCTTCTTTTCCGATTTGTAGTCCCTTGATCTACATTACTTGTCTAATTGCTCTAGGTAGGATTTCAAGTACTATGTTGAAGAGATTTAGAGACAGTGGGCAGCCTTGCCTTGCCCTGGGTTTCAGTGGTATTGATTTAAGTTTCTCTCAATTGAATTCGATGTTGGTTATAGGGTTGCTGTACATTGCCTTTACTATGCTTAGATATGTGCCTTTTATTCCTGATCTCTCTGAGACTTTAAACATGAATGGATGTTGGACTTTGTCAAATGCTTTTTCGGCATCTAAGAAGATGATCATGTGGTTTTTCTCTTTCAGTTTGTTTATATGGTGGATTACATTGATGGATTTCTATATATTGAACCACCCTTGCATGTGTAGGATGAAGCCTACTTGGTGGCCATGGTGAATGATATCTTTGATGTGTTCTTGGATTCGGTTTGCAAGTATTTTATTGAGTATTTTTGCATCAATGTTCATAAGAGAGATAGGTCTGAAGTTCTCTTTTTGTGTTGGGTCTCTGTGTGGTTTAGGTATCAGGGTGGCTGTGGCTTCATAGAATGAGTTTGGTAAGGTTCCTTCTATTTCAATTTTGTGGAATAGTTTGAAGAGAATTGGAATTAGCACTTCTTTGAAGGTCTGGTAGAATGCTGTGCTGAAACCATCTGGCCCAGGGTTTGTTTTTATTTTTTTTTTGTTTTGTTTTGTTTTGGTTTGGTTTTTTTTGAAGAAGGACTGTTGATGCCTGTTTTGATTTCATTGGGTGATATAGGGCTATTCGATATTTCTGAGTTTGACTTAATTTTGGTAGATGGAATCTATCAAAAAAATTGTCCATTTCTTTTAGATTTTCAAATTTTCTGGCATATAGACTTTTGTAGTGAGACCTAATGATTGTTCGGATTTCCTCAGTGTCTGTGGTTATATCCTCCTATTCATTTCTGATTTTGCTGATTTGGATAGTTTCTCTCTGCCTTTTAGTTAGTTTGGCTAAGGGTTTGTCTATCTTGTTGATTTTCTCAGAACCAGCTCTTGGTTTTATTGATTCTTTGAATAGTTTTATTTGTTTCTAATTGATTGATTTCAGCCCTGAGTTTGATTATTTCCAGCTGTCTACTCATTTTTGGTGTATCTGCTTCTTTTTTTTCTAGAGCTTTCAGTTGGGCCATTAAGCTGCTTATATGAGATGTTACAAATTTCTTCTTGAAGGCGCTTAGTGCTATGAATTTTCCTCTGAGCATTGTTTTCATTGTGTCCCATAAATTTGGGTATGTTGTACCTTCATTTTCATTGGATTCTAGGAAGTCTTTAATTTCTTTCTTTATTTCTTCCTTAACCCAGGTGTCATTGAGTGGCAAGTTGTTCAGTTTCCATGTGTGTGTAGACTTTATGTTATTTCTATTGTTGTTGAGGTCCAGCTTTAGACCACCAGTCTATGGTGGTCAGATAAAATACAGGGGATTATTTCAATCTTCTTGTATCTGTTGAGACTTGCTTTGTGACCAACTATATGGTCTATTTTGGAGAAGGTTCCATGAGGTGCTGAAAAGAATGTATACTCTTTTGATTTTGGGTGAAAAGTTCTGTAGACTTCTATTAGGTCCATTTGAATTAGGGCCTCTGTAAGTGCCTTTATTTCTCTATTTAGCTTCTGTCTAGATGACCTGTCCTTTGGTGAGAGTGGGGTGTTAAAGTATCCCATAATTAAGGTGTTGGAATCGATGTGTGATTTACGTTTGCATAATGTTTCCTTTATAAATGTAGGCACTCTTGTATTTGGGGCATAGATGTTCAGAATTGTGATGTCTTCTTGGTGGATTTTTCCTTTAATGAGAATGTAGTTCCCCTTCTCATCTTTTTTGATTAATTTTGGTTGAAATTCTATTTTATTAGATATTAGGATAGCTACCCCAGCTTGTTTTCTGGGTCTATTTGTTTGAAAAATATTTTTCTGGCCCTTTACTCTGAGTAGTATTTATCTTTGTTGAAAAGGTACATTTCTTGGATACAGCAGAATGTTGGATCCTGTTTCTGCAACCATTCTGTTAGACTGTGTCTTTTTATTGGAGAGTTGAGTCCACTGATGTTGATAGATAATAGTGACCAATGACTGTTGCTTCCTTTTATTGTGGAGTTGGTGGTCTTACAGTGATTCATTGCTTGTTTTCTTTTAATTTTTGTAGGGAGATTATCTGTATCCTGTTTTCTTAGGTATATTTGTTTTCTGCGTATTGGAGTTTTCCTTCTAGTATCTTCTATAGGGCTGGTTTGCTGTGTAGAAATTGCTTAAATTTAGTTATATCATGGAATATTTTGTTTTCTCCATCTATGTTGATTGAACGCTTTTCTGGGTATAGTAGTCTGGGTTGGCATCTATGTTCCCTTAAAGTCTGCATGACATCTGCCCAGGCCCTTCTGGCTTCCATAGTTTCTGGTGAGAAGTCCAGTGTGATTCTGATAGGTCTACCTTTATATGTTACTTGGCCTTTTTCCCTTGCTGCTTTTAATATCTTTTCTTTGTTCTGTAGATTTAGTGTTTCAACAATGATGTAATGTGAGGATTTTCTTCTCTAGTCTAGTTTGTTTGGTGTTCTGTAGGCCTCTTGTATGTTTATAGACATCTCTTTTCTTAAAGTTGGGGAAATTTTCTTCTATGATTTTCTTGAAGAAATTTTCTGGACCTTGGAGACTGGAATCTTCTTTTTCATCAATTCCTATTATTCTTAGATTTTGTCTTTTCATGGCATCTTTGATTGCTTGGATGTTTTTTGTTTGGGACTTTTCCAATTTTACTTTTTCTTTGAGAGAAGTATCAATTTCTGCAAGCGTATCTTCAGCACCTGAGATTCTCTCTTCCATCTCCTGTGTTCTGTTGGTGATGCTTACTTTTGTGGTTCCTGATCTTTTCTCTAAGTTCTCCAGCTCCAGTGTTTTCTCTGTTTGTGTTTTCCTTATTGATTCTAATTGTATTTTTATGTCTTGCACCATTTCCTTCATCTGTTTGAATGTGGCTTCCTGTCTCTGTACGATGGCCTCTATTTTTTGTTCATTTCTTCTCTATATGCCACTAATTTTGCCTCTGCTTGTTCCTCTATTTGTTTGGCTATATTTGCCTGGTTTCTTTGAGAACTTTGTTCAGTTCCTCTTTCTTTGACTCTACCTGGGATGTCAATTCTTTGAGAGATTTGTTCGTTTCCTCTTTAACTGTATTTGATTGGTTATTTCTCTGAGGGATTTGTTTGTTTCCTCTTTATATGACTCTAAAAACTGGATAAGCATATCTTTAAGGTCATTTTCCTGTGTTTCCAATGAATTGGAGTATCCATTGATTTTGGGGGTTGCTGGTGAAGCCATGATTTCCTGATTTTTGTTGGATGTGTTCCTTCATCTACCTCTGGCTATTTGCTTAACTGTAACCTTCACTGTTTGTTCTTGGGTTCTGCAGTTCAGATTGGTACTGTCTTTCTCTGGTATCTGGAGAATTCTTCAGGAGATGAGAGGTCCAATGGTTTCAGTGTGTGAGTTGGTGCTTCAGCTGTACCTGTGGGAGGAAAGTCCTCAGGCACAGAAGGACAAATGCAGGCAAGCATGCAAGCATGGTGTGCGTGTGGAGGTTTGCCTTGAGGGACAGGGTGCTAGTCCCTCCCTCAGTGTGAGGGAGGGGTGCCTTGTGGTCACCAAAGGGGTCGTGAGTGCTGAAGTTATCACAAGCACTGGTGATGATCACGTGGCCAAATTCCCTGAGTACGTCAGTGGCCTCCAGGCTACTGGTATTCGTCTCTAACTGAGCTCCAGGAGTTATTTGCCTCAACTCCACTGGAAGCTCCACAGAGCCAGGGCTTCTGTGTCCCAAGAAAGACTCTGTTTCCCACAGTGGATGTGTGGGTGGGGGATTTCGGATGTCTGGTTGCTAGCTTAGAAGCACCCTGGATCTGGGGCTCTGCAGGCACTTGGAGGAGCACTCACTCTCTAGCAGGTCAAATCAAAATGCACAGGGGTTCCGCCTGTTCTCTACTGGCAGATTTGGATCTGCTGAGCCAAATGTGCGCTCAGACAGCTCAGTGGTGTTGCAGCCGCTGTACCCAGGAATCCAGTTGCAGCCGCAGAACTGGGGTCTCTAGGTGCCTGCCGGGAAGTCCTGTGGAGCCACTACCATGGCTCAGTGCTTGGTGCCCCTGGGTGGTTTTGCAGGTTCGCCGGATTTGGTGACTGCACAGCCACTAAGGGACTGAGTGGCTTGTACCGTCAGGCTCTGTGGAGTTGGTAAGGCAGGCCACTCACAGGTGTGGGACCCAGGCAGGATTATACCGTGGATCTCGGGCTCAGGATGCGGGTGATGCTGGCTGCTGAGGCTGAGGAGCTAGTATCCCCGTCTCTGCTGTCAATGTTCTCAGGCAGCAAGATTTGTGCCAATGGCGCTGTGGCTCAGCCCCTCCGAGGGGGAGGAAGGCCCAAAGAAGGAATGTGCCCCTCTCCGTTCAAAGAGAAGTCCACAGCTGACCTGAATCAAAGAGTTCTCTACTCCTGTGGTGTCCCCCGTCCTTCAGGGAACCACAATGTGGATTTTACGGTTTCAGTTGCCCCTCCACTGAAACCAATTTCAGAGTTTCAAATACTCCGCCTTTCAGAAACGGTGTGTGCTGATCGTCACCATCTTGGATCTCCCCTTCTTTATAGTCCCTTTATAGCCTCAACTGAGGCAGTGTGTCATAATGGCAGAGTGTGTGGCAGAGACTATTTACCTGACAACCGAAAGACAAGGGAAAAAGGAAAGACTCAAGGACCAGGAATAGCTTCCAACTGCATTCTCTCTTAGTGATCCACAGCCTGTAGCTCGGCCTCATTTCCTAAAGTGTGCATTTAAAATAGTATCATCTAACAGTCATTTTACACTCAAACCACAGCATGCCATCCCTGGCTCCCAACAGCTCATGTGTCTATCGCTTGGAGTTCCAACATTGTTCAAAAGTCTGAGTTCAGAGTTCTCTGATCTATGTTGGTATAATGTTCTTTTAAAATGTATATGCCTTACCCTTGTTAATTCAAATGCTGATTTCCCCACCCCCAACTCTCTGGTTTCAATCTGGATATTGCATTGTGATACTCACTATAAGCATCCTGTCTCAACTCTTGTGTAAACAGGACACAAATAAAGCAACTAGATACAATGTTGTGCAATGGGAGGAGCCAGAGGACAGGAAAGAGGGGAGGAGCTAGAGAACAGGAAGGGGCGCGAGAAGGAGGAGGAGCTCGAAGAAAGAGCACGAGGAGAGCAGAGCGGGAGGAGAGAGCTTGGAGGGCTTAAAGCATGAACCAGACCTAAGATTTCACAAAAAGCAAGTAAAATGTGGGAAATCTAAATGTTAGGAAACTGAGGGCTTGGAGATTTAGGAGGGAGTAAATATTGCCCAGCATTGTGTTCTAGGTTAACTAAAAACCCAGTCTCAGTGTGGTGATTTGGTTTTACAGCTGTTTAAGATTAACAGCAAGCTTTACAAGAAGATAAAAAAATAATAAATATTAATAACCACCTACAAAAGATTTCCAATGCAACCTCTTAGGTATGAGCCTCTGGAAATTGAAAAACAAAAATTACATACTTCCATTATAGTGGCGCAGAGTAAATAAACATTCTCATTCCGAAAGTGAGAAATTGATGCTTGAGAAGCAAAACACAGATCTTTTATGCTTTTAACTCTACCCTTTATCTCTTTAAGCCTTTATCATTTTATACACCTTATTCTGCTATGATTTTCATCATATCTTTCCTTTCACTGACTTTGGATCCACATTTTAATATTTTTTCTAGTTCTTTGGGATTCCGTAATTGGTTATTTGGTATCTCTCCACTATTTGACATGTGTATGTAGGGCATGGGTGCATGCATGTTGGTGTGTCCGTGCATATGGAGGGCAGAGGTTGACATGGGGTCTTCCACTGTCACTGTTTAGCAAGAACTCTCATTTTAACCCAGATCTTGTTGACCCAACTAGTCTGGCTAGCAGCCTACCGTGGGGATTCTTTGTGTCTGCCTTCCTCACACTGGGATCATGGGTGGCTTGGCACAAATCGCCCCAAGAGCCAACATGGATGCTGGAAACCTGATTGAGGCCCATCAGTCCTCTTTGTCTGTCTGTTTTGTCTTGTCTGTCTGCTTTGCTAGCACCACAGGGTGCTATAAACTTACCTCCTAGTGCCACTTTTGATGTGTCTTAGAGGTTTTGATATATTTGAATCACCATTTTGATTTATTTCAAAAAAAATGTTTAAACCTCTTTCACGATTTCTTTCTTGTTATTTGGTCACCCAGACGATAAGTGGATTTTATGGCTGATGAGACGGCTCAGAGGTTAAGAGTATTGACCGCCACCCCGGCGGTTCCGAGTTTAAGTCCCAGCACCCACATATTGACTAACCACCATCTGTCACTCCATTTCCAAGGGGTCCACAGCCCTCTTCTAGCCTCCAGAGGTACTCCATGCATGCATGAGGTATATGGATATGTGTTGTGGGGTGCTCATCAATTCTACAGGACTTTCCTGTGACCCAGCTAGCTCCCAAATAACTGAGACAGAGACCTATTGATTCAGTTAACAAGCGTTAGCACAGTAACTGGGTGGACATGATTTAAACGGGTTTTCTAAGCTAGTCTGTTACTTCCCAGCCACACACCTCAGGTTACCTGTCAATATTTGTCCTGTCCAGGCTGATTCTGATCTGTGAAGACATGTCCTCTCTCTCCTTTCTTCTCTTTCTTCTCTTCTCTTCCTTTCTTCTCTTCTCTCCTGGCCTCATGGTCTCTATCTGAGACCTCAAACCCAGAACCAAAACCCCGCCTACCTGATTCTCTTCTGCCCAGTTACAGGCTGTCCAGCTTTTTTTATTTAATCAATCAGGAATAATTGGTGAACAGTTTACACAACATTATTCTGTGTACGTGAGAATGTACTCATCTGGACTGCAACCTGATCTTGGGACTCAAATTTTAGCATCTGAATACACAAAGCACCATACCAACCCCAACACATGCAAAAATTAAAAAGAAAAATCTAAAGAAGATTTTAAGGTTGATTTTAGTTGGATGTAGTGTGGTGCATGCCTTTGATGCCAGCACGTGGATCACACAGACATGGTGCCAACTTCATGTCTCACTGTCCTGGCCTCTGCAGTTTCTGCAGTGAAGTGAATTTCCACCATGTGCTGTCTGTACCCTTTCTCTTTCTCTTTTTCTTTGTGTGTGTCAGTCATGAACCTCTTCTCTTTACCTGTCACCTGTGAGTTTGGTAGGTTGAGCTAAATTTGACTGGTGACCTTTGATCTTCATGCAGGTAGATAGTTGTAACATTTTCTAGTTTGGGAAGTTTTTCATTGCTGTATCTTTGAGACAAAAACCTTCTTCCTCTTTCACTGGGTTCATGTTATTGAACCCAGGAGCATGATCATGTCCTTTTCAATACTGTCAGAGCATTCTTCACAGTCTTTGCTCAGTTTCATTTTCTGTCTCCTATGGCTTGTGCTTCTGAGGCACCTTTCTCTAGCCTGTTCTTTATTCTGTCGGCTCTACGTTGCTGTCTGTACTTCCTAAAGAATTTTAGTTTCATGAAGCTCATTTTCAGATCAAAACTTTTTATGTAGTTTTTTTTTTTAATTCTGCCATCCTTTGTTAAGTTTGGAAAGGTGTGTGTGTGTGTGTGTGTGTGTGTGTGTGTGTGTGTGTGTGTGTTGTAAGCTCTTGGGTTTCCTTTAATAAGGCTGTTTTTAAAGTCTTCTAGTATTTGTCCATAAGCTGGGCACACTCTAGGTCCAAGCTGAAGACATAACATCCTAAAATAAAGCTTGGTATTTATTGAGGATGTGACATGATTTGGGCATTTAATGATGAGGTGTTTGCTCCAGCCCTAGTCTGTCTTTGTGTCTAATCCTTCAGAGAGTGAGCTTTCGTCTGCTTCAAAACGGCGGTCACTTCCACTGTTTCAACACTAGAGGGCGACCATGTCCAGATTTGCCAGGAGCCTGCTGTGGCGTCCCCCACTCCTCACTAAAGAACAATCAAAGCCAAGGCTGTTCTAAACACACTGTTGGTCGAAATACTCTGTTGCTCTGAAAGAAGCAACAGAGACCCCCACCCCCAGCCTCATCTTAGGGACAGCACGACCCTGTGTCTCATCCACAGGGACTGGGGCGTGGTTAGAAACTGCAGGAATCTGTGCGAACTTCCTGATTACTACAACCATCCTTCCCAGGCCCTCGTTGGCTTCAGTAAGTATCTGTAAACATGGTTATTTACACCAAAATACAAGCAAACCCTCAATTCTTGTGTGTTTACTGCACTTTATTGGGGTGATGTTTGACTAGCCTTTATTGTTGCTCATGGCAGTACTGGTGGATAATGGAGCTTTGCACACATACCTTCACATCTCATTACCTGCTGGAAACTAATTTCTAACTCCAGCCAGCTCAGCCCTGCCCTGGACAGCACATTAAGCCAGATTTCAGTTTCAAATGACCAAAAGATACTCTCAGATTCTCTTTATAATGTGCCCCTTACTTTAGCCTTTTCTGATTGGCTTACCAAGCAAGAAAGCTGAAAAACGATGCTCTTTCAGGTTGACTACAAATGTACCAAGGGGAAGAGGTACTTAGATGCACTCCTAGAGCCTTGTACTTTGACGCTGGAAGAAGGCGTACCACATGCACTGGTCTCTTCTTCAAAGAACATATGACACTCTCCCCACGAGAGGCCTGTATATCTTAAATCGCCCAGTAGCTGAGTCTCCAGCTGGTTTCTTTTAATCCACGAGGCCTCTAACTTCTGACTGTGGAAGATTGACAGAAAGTTTTAAAAGATAAGATCAACTCTCAGGCCAGGAACGGTGCCTTGAGACTATGATGTGGGTGGGGAGCAGATGAGGAGCTTTCCTCCGTTCACGGCTATCGGTGCCTCTTGTGTCAAAGTGATCAGCCGTAGATGGGCTCTGGTACTCTTTCAAGAAGTAACTGAACAATAAATGTGTCTAGTGAGAACAGTGGAACAAGGAATGCAAGGGAAATTGACTTAAAGAGCATCCTCTGTTTATGTTTAATCTGTTAGCCTTCTGCACTGAAAGCGGTTCCTGTGTGGGAAGCACGTGGCTCGTTCTTGCTTTACCATCAGAGCTGATAGATCTGATGATTTCCGTGTATATGAAGCAGGTGCTTTGGGCCCATTGGGGCTTATCAAAATCCACCCCATTTTTGATCTTATTTTCCTGCTTGCTTGAATTATTGATGTTTTGTTAGATGTCAGACACCACGTTTTATGTTGTTGAGGGCTGGGCAATTGTTTTTCTTATATGTTTACTTTGAGTATTGTTCCTGTTTGTTACTCGAAATAAGTTGAATGGCCATGGTTCTTTTCAACACGATACAGATTTCGGGTAACACCACCAACCCAAAAGATCTGATAGATAAATAAAACTATAGCTCACCTTATGACATTATGATGGAAGGTTCTGGAGATCTGAAGAGGTGGGAAACGGTTAAGGAGAGTAGATCACTGACAGTGGGCCAACAGTGTATCTTGTCTCTGGTGCTTTCATTTATTCATATATGTGTGAATGTGTATGTGTATGAAAATGTTACCAGTTTAGTGAAATATAAGCAAAAGGGCTCTTACTGATAAGTTTGAATGTCACCAGTTGACATTGGGAAAGGTGTAAAGAGAGACCATATGTCAGAGAGCAGTTTTATCTACTTGAGGCACTCGGTTACTGAGCGCACTTACACATAGCTTGATGCATAAGGAAAACACGGAGGCTATGAACTTTAAAACGTGAATGAGAGAGGTGGCTCGGCTTGTACGGTGCTTGTGTCACCGTAGGAGCTGAGGAGCTAAGTTCGATGACCAGCATCCATGTAAGAAGCTGGGCAGGAGACACATGCCCACCTCAATTCCATCATTGGGAGGCTGAGGCAGAGGACCCCTGCATTTCCTGGCAAGCTGGCCTAACTGAGTCAGAGAGCTTTAAGTTTGGAGAGAGAGACTTTCTCAGAAATCAGTAAGATGGTGAGTGACCGAGAAAGCCACCTACCAACCATGTCTGACCTCTACATGTGAATGCAATGCACACCTGAAAACCCATATTTCTAATGCACTCTTAATGTATGAATGGCTAGTCAAATCTTGTTGCATCTGTACACTGAGCTACCCCTCAGCAGTCAGGAGAACTGTGCTTGTAGAACACACAGCAGCAACAATGGTACTGAAAAGCGTCATGCTAAGTGAAAGAAGTCCAAGTCTAAAGTGCTGGACGACCCCCAACCACCAGGTGTTGAAAGCAGAACTCTAGGGACAGAAAAGTCAGTGGTTATGGAGGCCGGGTTGGGAAGGAGATCTGACCACGAAGAGAAACCTTGGTAATGATGAGATTGTTCATCTTCATGGGAGTGGTGTTTACCTGCTCATAGGCAAATAGGCCAAGGAAGACTGATCTGTGTGTGTCTCATAGAAATAGTGCCTCAGTAGGCTTGCTTTTTTTATTAAGTACAGAAAACTCCCCAGGAAGCATTCTAGCCTAACCCTGTCCTGCATCAAGATTGAAATGAGACATCTTCTCTACTTTTCTCACTATGGAGTGATTTACCTTCTCAGTCGAGGCATCCCATTTTACATACCTCCATTCTGTTTAGACTTTGTGTCTTCCTGAAGGTTTGATTTTGCCCTTATTCTTTGATAGCATCATGACAGAAAGCATGAGGCCATCACAGCTCAGGAAATGTGTTTTATGTTCTCTAGTTGCGAGAGCCCATCCTCACCTTCACAATCAAGCTACTCATTTCTCCTTGACTTCATTTCCTACAAATTCAGGAAAATAACCTTTCTGAACATAAAAATAAGTATTTTATCTAGAATTTTAAGGTTTCTTTTTTTTCCTACAAAGTGATTTATTTACTGTGTATTTTAATCATAATTTCAAGGACCTAAAGTCCTTCTGTATTCTGCTGAGGAGTGTCACACAGCTGATTGAAAGAGAAAGATGGACACTCAGCTGGTCTGTGTCCTTTGTGGCTATGTGGCCAGACATAAAAAAAAGTAATAGAAAATGGAGTTGAAAGATTCTAAGAACCAGGGGACCAGGACATGTGCTTGAAGACAGTCTCTTCTATATATGACAGAGAAGCTCCAGCCATGAAATCTCAACAATATAACCACATAAACAGAACCTGCATAATGACAACAGTTAGCATGCCAACATAGATCTGGAAGTTTCACCCCACCCCCCTGTGAAGCTCAAACAAGTAATGGCTGCTGAGAGGAGGAAAAACAAGGTCCCTGGTAAGTTATCTCATTCCAAGTGGCCAACACCAAACACATGAGCAATGTGCTAAACAGACTTGAGAGGTTGTACACACACACACACACACACACACACACCAATAATTAGGGAAGAGGCCACAAATACGGAAGGGAGTGGAAATTTAGGAGGAACTGAAATGGGAAATGGGACAGGCATAAATTATGTATCATTCTCGTGTATGAACCCCTCAGAGAAAGTCTCAAAGAATATTAGTGTCCTTTTGGTGTCTAAGGAAGTGAAGGACGTGAGCCAGTTGATGTCTAAGTCCTCTTGCTGTTGTGTGTCAGAGCAGCTTCTAACCAGGGAGTCCAGAGTGCTAGTGGAATTGCGTTACCTTCTAGCTTCTGCTTTTGGATGTACCACTTTGCTCTCCAATGCTTCATTTGTGTACACACACACACACACACACACACACACACACACACACACACACACCATGGGGGAAATATCTGCTTCACTTGTCAAAATAAAATGATATGTATTCATAGAATTGCTTGCTATATATTAATAAAAGACAAAGCATCTCAAGAGTATACATATATATGTTTAAATCACCAACAACTTTTCTTACTGTTCTAAAATGCTACAGAATCACTTAAAATCAATTCAGGAAGAAGGAAAATCAACACATGAAGAAGGAAACAAGAAAAAAAAAAAAACCAGAGTTTGCAGCAATTCTAGCCCAAGCTCTCTAGAGGGCGATATTACCAAGCAAATCAGCGAAGCTTTCTTGTGGCACTAGAAATGCAATCTTCCAGTTCTTGTCAAATTTAATATTCTCCAAGATTTTTTTTTTTGCACTCTTACAGTGACATCATATTATTTTCTCAATACATTTGCTCTTTTGATAGTCTTATTAATAAAGGTCTTCTTCTGACAGGTATCAGCATTGGCAGCTGTTGGTACCGCCCCTAAAATTGTACTGTCTTACTTCAGTTTTGGTTTGTCTTTTTCTCACTCCATTTTAGAGTGCATTTGCCACCCCAGACATTATCTTATTCTTTTCCAAATTCAAGTTATCTATAAAAATAAATTAAAAAATAAAATCAAAGAGAAATAAATTAGATGGGTGAAAGAATAAAGACTCAAGAACAATGCTGTTCATAACCAGGGACTTCCTCAGTGAAATGTGTTTCAGGGAATGTCACAGCACACACACATTCAACCTAAAACAGTCCTTCTCCTGTGAGAGGGAGCAACTGCTCTCCTATCCCCTCCTATCCTGCCTTCTCCCTTCCTGTCCTTTCCCTTCTATCCTGTCCATCCTGTTCTCCCCATTCCTTCTTTCTTCACCCCTCCCTTTCTTACTTCCTTTTTCTCCGTGTGTCTTCATTCTCCTGTTCTTTTTCTTTTTTCTTCGACAGGGTCTCATCTATCCCAGGCTGGTCTTGGAACTTAACAGGTAACCCCGGATGACCTTGAACTTCCAGTTCTCCATCATCTGAGTGCTGGGGTGTGTGGCCACTTTTCTTTTCGGTTCTTGGACCCCATGTAGTGCAAACCTATGCAAGCCCTGTGAACGCCCAGCAGCAGATGGCCAAAATAAAATGAGCTCAACAGCACTGTTGGACTTTTTATTATATTATTATTATTACTATTACTATTATTATTATTATTATTATTATTATTATTATTATTATTAAAGTCAGTTTTCTTTTTGTAACCTTACAGGTCCTTTGCATATACGTTACAGTTTCTGGTCTGGTGTTTGTGTTGGTGATCTGTGTGTGAGAACCAATGTGTCTCTGTATCTGAACATGGCTTTTTTGTACCTTTCCTTTGGCTCTTTATCTTATTGGATTGTTTTGTCCTATTCTGATTTCCTTTGTTTTATCTTATTATATTATATTTTATTATTATACCTTAGATATCTGTTTGTTTTCTAAGGAGAGACAGAAAGGGTGTGGATTCAGGAAGGAGAAGGGTAGGAACGAACTGGAAGGACTAGGGGGGGAGGAAAATGTAATCAGAATATGTTGTGTAAATAAAATTGACTTTAAATAAGCATTTGTATAAAATGATCTCCTCCAGAAAGTTGATCATTGGCTGGCTTTCAGTGAGCTGGCCTTCGGGCTGAAACTGACAGTGTAGGAACAGCGACAGCTTCCGTACTGAACTAGAAGTGTGTCCTTATCTGAACGACAAACTCTACACACCTCTTTCAGAACCCAGCCCTGAAAACTGAGCTTTGTCACCAATGCTTCAGATTCGATGGATGCTGACCTGAGGGGCTCTAAGATGCCTCCGCTAGAGAACACAACTAGGAATTCAGAAGCTTTTTTCCTGAATATCCTGGACAAGGCACACCTGTGTTTGTCAGTTTCCCTCAGTCTCATCGTAACTAACTGCTAACTCCCTTGTTCAGCAATTACAGCTGTGGCTGGGATACCTGGGGCCCATGGGGAGTGGCACTGTTAGGAGGTTTGGTCTTGTGGGTGTGACATTGTTAGAGAAAGTGTGTCACTGTGGGGATGTGCTTTGAGGTCTCAGATCGTTAAGCCCAAGCTCAGTGGCACACTGCTCTTTTCCTGCTGCATGTGGATCAAGATGTAAAACTTCTCGGGCACCATGTCTGCCTTCACAATGAGGAAAACGGCCTACACCTCCGAAACTTGAGCCGCCCCAGTTACGTGTTTTCCTTTGCAAGGGTTGCCTTGGTCAGCATGTCTTTTCACAGCAATACAGACCATAACTAAGACAATTGCAAAATCTGCGACCACCTGTCTTAAATTGTGCTCCATTATTCTGGATTTGCAATCCTGCCCAGCAAAGACAAGCGAACCAACACATTCTCAGTTTGTCCTGCAGGTGACACCCTTGCCCTGAGCTAAGTCTTTCAGCCTGTCCTTCCTGAGGCCAGTGATCACCTCAAAGACTACTTTATACCATCCGGTTTTCAGGCTCAGGACTCTCCCATGTGTGTTTAGAGAGTCTTAGCTCCATTCTTAGTTCCATTCTCTGACCACCTTATAATGAATCTGTTGGGATATTCCCATTATTTTATATTTCATTTGGAAGGCGTTTCCTATGTTTTATTTTCAAACAGGTAATACATTCGTATGGTTCTGAGATCACAAACACACAGTAACGTATCTCTCCCTAATCACTGCCGTTCCTGCCAAGTTTTTGTGCCACAAATAGAAGAGCAACTATTGTTAGTTTCTTGAGGGTCTTCCCTGCAGTCATCTTAGGCATATGCAAATCTAAGTACACATTGTTTTGTCACATTGCTCCCTTCAGATACTGCACAAGCTGTTCTTCAGTTCCTCTCTATCCTGTGTTTTTAAATGATGCTTTTGTTTGGTTGCACGCATGTACTTCTGAGTTAACACATTACATGCATCTGAGTGCAGGGGGATGTGCCTTGTCACCTGTGTGGAGGTTCGTTGGGGACTGTCCTGGTGCTCTGTGCATTCAGATGCTAAATACTGGCCCTCAAGATCTGGTTGTTCTCATGTACACTGAATGATGTTGTGTAGACTTTGATTCCCAGTATTCTCTGATTGGTTAAAGTAAAGGAAGGATGCTGAATCTGGGCAGAACAGAGGTAGGTGGAACTTTGGTTCCCCTGCTGGGGTCTCAGGACTGACCATGAGGCTGGGAGAAGAAAGGCAGAAGAGAAGGAAGAAGATGGGGAAAGAGGATGTGGTCTGATGGAGCAGATCAGGCCCAGACAGGATGACTTATTGGCTTGGGAAAGGCAGCTGGGAAATAGCCAGTCTAGCTTAGAAAACTAGTTTAAATCGTGCTTGCCTAGTTACTGTGCTAAAGCTGTTTTAATATATCGCTAGTCCCTATCTTCATTATTTGTGGGTCTAGCTGGATATTGTAAGAGCCCTAAAGAGTCTAATAAACATACCATAACAGAGGTCAGAGGGAAGTGCTCAGAAGTTGGTGCTCCATTGTGATTCTGTGGGATCTGGGTATCAAACTTAGGTGCCATCGGGCCTGCCCACAAGTGTGTCTACACACTGAGCCATCACACTGGCCCTAAGTTAATACATCCTCTCAAATAGCTATACAGTGTTCCATTTTATGACTACATTGTAATTCATTTAATTTGGTCTTTATATTTTAGGCTGATTTTATTCTTTTGAAATTAAGTGACAAAGAAAAACCAGGAGGAGGAGGAGGAGAAAGAGGGTAAGAAGGAGAGGGAGGAAGGAAGAAGAATGAAGAACAAGAACAAGAAAAATGTGCTGGTGGCAGTGTTACTGTCCAGCACTATTGCTAACACAGTACTTTAACCCATTAAAACCAGGCTAGAATTCTACAGAACAAGAGCTTTTATTATTGTCTTCTTATAGTTGGAGGAAGAGAAGCAAAGGAAGCTCAGAAAACTGATCTAAGATTCCCCAGCCTGAAGGCGGTAGGTCTAGACATGGGATCAGGAATGCCTGGTGGCTGATGCCAATCTATACTTGAAGGGAGCATGGGACTGGGGACGAGACATGCTCAGTTTTTCCCATCCCAAACAGCAGAGAATAACCTGCCTGACAGTGAGAAGGTTCCTGTAAACTGAGGATCTCCTGATCTCTGAACCCAGGCCATATTTGTTAGGTATGTCAAAGCAAAAAGACAGGAGCATGCAGAGATTCAAGGTAGAATAAGTCAGAATCTGTCAGGCTCAGATGAGTCTTCCCAAAGTCATTCATCTAATGATGGGGATGTGTTGAAGTTAAATTTATAAAACCGTGTTTGTTTCTCTTAGTTTCTCTCTTAACCTGGCTATCAAAAATAATCAAGATTCTATCATATTATTTAAACAAGCCTCACAGCACAAGAACTGAGCACATAGCACTCTATTCTTAACCAATTAGGATTCATCCCAGGGCACATCCCAGCGATTCTTGCACTTTGTAGCTTTTCTGCTCCAGCTCCTTCTCCTGATGTTTCTTGAACCTCTCCCTTAGCCAAATCCCTTTTTTACTCTTTTAACTCCTCCTCCCCTGGCTGGCAGGAAGTCCAGCCCTATTCCCTCCCCAGCTCAGTGACTGGCTGTAACCTGCTGTATTGACATTTCAGGGTTCAGTTGGGAGCAGAATTTACACAACATTGAGACAGGAGATCCCCAGAACATGGATTACAACCAGACATGTGGGGTACAGAAGTCAGCATTTGAATTACACAACAACCTTAAGCCTACAGGGATGATGATAGGAAGTGCATCCTATGTACCTGGCAACCATCTCATAAAGAACGCCACCTTTGCATAACTATTCGTTCTTCCTCAGCTATCCTGCAATGGCTAAAAGATGTCAGTCTTTGCTCAGGAATATCCGCTGTTATGGTCCTCTATCAACCTTAAGGGCACTTGTGTCTCTTGACTACCGTTCAAGCCACTTCCTGTTCGTGTCCCTGCTAACTTGCACTGAATCACCTCTTACCACATATGGTGCCCTTGTGCAAATGGCAGTCACAGCTGGCTGTGCCCTAGGTCTGTGTTGCAGAAAAAGAGAGCAGTGCCTCTCATCCTCCCTTGATTTTTGCTTTTTATAGAATGAGCATGAGCTCTACCTTATGGTCTGGGCAGCTTTTACCTCTGCAGCCTGCATCACCTTGCCTGGGCTGTCCCTCACTCACAGCCATTTCCTGTTGAAGGCTCTTTATTGATCCACTGAGGGGAAGCAGCCCATCACTTGTGCATGTTTAGTTAAAGAATGAGGGGCGGTGAGTTGGTTAATTGTGTGTTACCTTGCCCAGAAAGTGGTGCCCATACAAGCTGTCAAACATGATTATAGATTTATACATGTTTCTCTTCAGACATTATCTTTTAGACAAGGCTGCATTTAAGTCAGTAGATTTTCTTTTTAACTGAAGCAGGTTGCCCTCTAAATGGTATCCTCACAGTTGAAGGCCTTAATATAAAAGGCTGCCTCTCCCTCTACCCAAAAGAGGAACTGCCTTAGGACTCAAACTCTGGATTTGCCATGGTGGCTATAAACTCTGTGTGTGTGTGTGTGTGTGTGTGTGTGTGTGTGTGTGTGTGTGTGT
>NW_026592118.1:32266945-32308734 GCF_907164565.1 Psammomys obesus
TGTGTGTGTGTGTGTGTGTGTGTGTGTGTGTGTGTGTGTGTGTGTGTCTTTCTCTCTCTCTCTCTTTCTCTGTCTGTCTCTCCCTCTGAGTGTGTTTGTGTGTATGCATGCACTCTGGTGAGCCTGACTGATACAGAGAGTAGTGTTGCAGCTTGAATGTGAAATGTTTCCCCCAGGCTGGTGTGTTTGAACCCTTTTCTTCACCTGATGGTGCTTTGAAGGCTTTATGAGGTGCAGTTAACCTCATGTGGGGTTAAAATCAGGTCATGTGGGGTAGATCTTTGGGTTCATATTATATCTGGCATCTTCCAGTCACACTCTTGGCTTCCCGGTCTGCTAAGCCGTGAGCTCTGTACCCACCCTTCTTCTCTGCTATAAGCTCCATCAAGTCCTTCCTACAGTGAGGGACTAAGAACTCTGAAACTATGAGTCCAAATAAGCTTTTCCTTTCTTAAACTGCCTGTCAGGTGTTTTGTCATGGCAATAAGAAAATAGTTCGTGTAGGTAGTCATTTCCTAATGGGAATGTGGATGATGTGGAAGATGAGAGTTGGTGGGTAAACGCGTCTTCCTTTTTGCCTCTGAGCACAGTTCTGAGTTGCCGTGCAAGCAAGTCATATCCACTGTTATTACTGCTCTAAGAAATTGCCATAACCTCAAATAACTTACAGCAATGTCAACTCTCACCTCAAGCTCTGTAGCGTACAAGTCCAGGCTGAGTAGATGGGCAGTTCATGTCTCCATGGATTCTTTAGGAAGACTCTCATTCCAATTGTTTGGGTTGGTGGAAGGGTCTGTTCTTTGCGGGAACTGTATTGAGTTCCCTACTTCCTTGATGGATGATAGTAGGAGGGCTCCCTTATTTTCTATTTGTCTGCTGGTTGCTAGGAAAATAGAAGTAGGAAAGAGTTAAATCCTTCTCATATTAGAGATCTCACAAACTTCCCTTTTTACCACGTTTCCCTAACCTGTCTTCATCAGCGGAAGTTCCCAATTTCTAAGTGTGCATGTGAGAAGAGTGGGCTCAGCTGGCAGATATGATTCTGTTTGGTACAACATGATGTGATATGATACCTCACCTCATCTTAAAATTAGCTGATTAGTCATCAGGGAAACGCAAATCAAAATGACCCTGAGATTTCACCTCACACCCATCGGAATGGTGAAGATCAAAAACTCAAGAGACAACACATGCTAGAGAGGTTATGGAGAAAGGAAAACCCTCCATCATTGCTGGTGGGAATGTAAACTTGTACAACAACTTTGGAAATCAATCTGGCACTTTCTCAGACAATTAGGAATAGTGCTTTCTCAAGATCCAGCTATACCTCTCCAAGGCATATATCCAAACGATGCTCACAAAATATGCTCAGGCAACAAGGACATTTGTTAAAACATATTTGTAACTGTTTTATTTGTAATAGCTAGAACCTAGAAACAACCCATATGTCCCTCAAAGGAGGAATGGATACAGAAACTGTGGTACATATACACAATAGAATATTACTCAGCAATTAAAAACAAGGAAATCATGAAATTTGCAGGCAAATGATGGGATCTAGAAAAGATGATCCTTAGTGAGGTATCCCAGAAGCAGAAGGACACACGTGGTATATACTCACTTATAAATGAATACTAGACCTATAAGATAGGACAAACATACTAAAATCTATACACCTAAAGAAGATAAACAAGAAGGGGTTCCAGGGTAAGATGCTCAATCCTCACTTAGACAGATAAATGGGATGGACATTGGATGTAGAAGAAAACAAGAAACAGGACAGGAGCCTACCATAGAGGGCCTCTGAAAGACTCTACCTAGCAGTTTATCAAAGCAGATGCTGAGACTCATAAACAAACCTTGGGCAGAGTGCAGGGAATCATATGAAAGAAGGGAGAACTGGAGAGGATGGGAGCCCCACAAGGACCAAATATATCTGGGACTGACTCTCCAATCAAGGACCATGCATGGATAGAACCTAGAACCCCTGCTCAGATGTAGCCCATGGCAGCTCAGCATCCAAGTGGGTACCCTAGTAAGGGGAACAGGAACTATTTCTGACATAACTCAATGACTGGCTCCTTTACCTCCCTCCCCCATCCCAGGGAGAAGCAGCCTTGCTAGGCCACAGAGGAGAACATTGCAGCCAGTCCTGATGAGACCTGATAAACTAGGGTCAGATGGAAGGGGAGGAGGACCTCCCCTATCAGTGAACTTAGAGAGGGGCATGGGAGGAGGTGAGGGAGGGAGGGTGGGATTGGGAGGGAATGAGGGAGGTGGCTATAGCTGGGATACAAAGTAAATAACCTGTAATTAATATAAAAAATGAAAATTATAAACAATTAGCTGATACTATATATTAATTATGTATATAATTAACTATATATATAATTAATTAATTAATTATAAAATACTATAATATTAATTATGTCTGTGAAACCCTTCCACATTAGGACTTAGACTAGTGTTTGTTTTGGTTAAATAATCAGGAATGGGGATTCTGGAACACCTTTTTTTTTATTCCCAATAATTACGTAACTATCCATCTACAGTGGTGATCAACCTTGTAATGAATTTTTACATTAATTATCTTTTCCTGCTTTGTGATCATGTCTTCGCTTTGCTGAATTCTCTTCAATAAAGTATTGGCAGTTAAACTTAGTCTCAGACTCCACATATTGACAAACGAGTCTGCAGTGTCCACAGTGTTGCCTGAAAATAGACTCCTGAAAGGAGATCCTGAAACTGATCCAATCACCAAGAAACGTCGATGGCAACAAAGGGCACATTCTTGGAGTTAAAGCACAATCCAGTGGCCTGTGAATTACTGAAGTTGCCATCAGAGGTTTGATGGAGTGAGAAACAGGTAGAAGCAAAATTATGGGTTATACTTTAGTTATGACACTTAAGTGATACTGAATAATAATAATTACATGCGTGCTGGGAAGGCGTTTTCAGTTTTTAAAATTATACTTTTTATTTTGAGATAATTGTAGATTCACATGTAGTTGTAAGAAATGAGGAGGTAGGAGAGAGACAGGAGTAGAGAGAGAAAAAGAGAGCGATCTTATGCACCCTTTCTCCCCCAACAGCAGTAGCTTTCACACCACAGAGCAGTATTACAATCAAAATCCTGACCTCAATAAACGCAAGTACAGAGTCTTTCCATCACCACAGAGATCTCTCACACCTCTTCCTTACAGCCACACCCATTTCTTTCCCGTCTATAGTTCTTATTTCCTGCCATCCATTAATCTGTTCTCCATATACAATATATTACAAATAAATGTGTCACTTAAGCTTATACAAACCAAGTTTGATATTTTTCTACTCAATATTTATACAGAGATTCTGCTAAGTTGTGATATATATACTAATATTTGTTTCCTTCTATTGATTAGTAGTGTTCCATAGCGTGGAATGCAATACATATATATATATATTTTAAATAGGATTGACAAGCTATAGTTTGTTTAGCCATTTACCTACTGAAAGACACTTGGTTTGTTTCCAGTTTTGTGACTGATTTTTAAAATATCACTCTAGTTGGATAGCACTTTCAATTTTTAAAGGTAAATCAAAATAAACTCAGCATCTTAGGTGATCCCATAGAAGTGTGCAAGCAGTCGCATAAATGGGTCCCCAGTTTCTTTCTCTGACTATTTTTTTGTCCCTGACTCTCACTCCCTGAGTCCACTCTCCAATAAAGTACCAGTACATGGACCTTTTCTCAGGCCGCCCCTCCTGGTAAATGCATGAGAGTTGCCATTAAGTATTATAACAGTCTCAGAATGTTCTCTGTATATGAGGGCCCTGTCACACATAAAGTGAAGGGAAAGCTGGCAAGCTGCAGAGGAAGCTTAGCCAGTAGTTTAGCTGGCCATGTTTTTAATTCCCCAAGGCCTAGGTAGGTATTAAAGGTAAAATGAAAACCTGGGGAGAAATGTGTGCAGATTTATGAAATGAGACGAACAACCGGAAATGGCTTTTAGGAAAGTCAACCCAACTATATTTTTCAAATAAAGTGAACCCACTGTCAAAGTTATGTCTGTGTTCCCCTGCTTCTCAAAGCGTTTCTCAGGACAGCCAAGTTCTGGAAGCAACACACATTATCATCAATGGTTGAAGGAATAAATAAAAATAAGTAAAACCTTTCTCTGTGGCTCTCTCTTTCTCTGTCATGTGTGTGTTTGTGTATGTGGGGGTGAGAGAGAGAGAGAGAATGGGTGGGAATAGCATTCAGGCTGAAAACAAGAAAACCATTACATCCATCATGGATGACTCTAATCAGTAGGCATTGTATTAAGTGAAATAACCCAGACACAAAAAGGCAAGTCATACATGATCTTACAGTGTGGTAGCTTAAAAAGTCAAACTCAGATCAGAGAGATAACTCAGCTGGTAAAATACTTGTTGCTCAAGTGTGTGTGGAGGGGAGGGGTGTATGTGTGTGTTCTTCTGAAGACAGAAACTGAAATTCTTAAGTGGACTCCAGAGAAGAGCTTTGTAAGGACCATGAAGTAAGTAAAAGCTTAGCCTAACAAAGAAACTGCATTTTAAATTCTGAGTGTCCTGGAATGTCACGTTAGTGCAAATGGTGTTGTATGTGTCTGTCATCAAGTTCTCACAAGGACAGAGAATCACTAGAAGAGAGAGGTCAGGCCTGGGAGAAGCGTTTGCTGTAGGAGAGCAACTCAGGGTGTTTCTGTGCAGAAGCAGAGAGGGAGGTGAAATGCTGACAACTCCTCCTGTGGAGGAGCCTGGGGTTGTAGGTGACTGAAGACGGTAGATTTGGCGCTGACCTTGTAAGGCTTGGCACTGCTGTGACTAAGTGCCATACGGGGAACACAGGGTGTCTCAGCTGGTGATGAGCTGAGAGCCAGGAAACTAGTGTCTTGAGACCTCTGGCTTTTTTAATGGCACCTGCCATTTGTGATGGGAGCGGGGGGAGGATTTGCATTCGGAAGATTGTGACATCTCTTGGCAATTGGGCCCTCAGGAACCTGCAACTCTCACAGTCTTCCCAGAAGAAAGTGGGAGATAGGCAACACAACGGAAAGATTCAAGGTGAAAGATTCAAGGTGAGAGAGGACAGTAGAAGCTCGGGAAAGACAATGGGTAACAGCCTCATTCTAAAGGGAGAGGTGGAAACCAGCACAATTAATGAGGCTTCTAGAAGGTGCTCCCTGCCTCGGCTTTGCTGTAGAAAGCGCTAGCTCTTTCTCAGCATTGTCGCTGCAGAGTACTGAGAAATCAATGCAGAATGACTTTCCCTGAGCGCCGGCTAAGCTAGCCAGCGAGGAAATTCCTTGCAATACTACTACACAGTTCACAGAGCTGACGGGAAAGCTCAAGGTTGGGACTCACACCGTGGGCAAGCTTCCATATGGGGCGCCCACAGCACATCCACACCTGTGTTACCGGAATCCGGGATAGGATCCCCGCGTTGGTGCTGTGTCACTGCAGTCCTTAAGGCAACCCCAACCCGTTTCTAACCCCTGCTGTGCCTTTGTATTTTTTCCTCCCCATATAAAAACCCAGGAACAGAAAAAAAGAAAAAAGCATGTCTAAACTTTTACCTGTGTGTGTCGGGGAGAGGAGTATATGTACTTGTTAGTGTGAGAGTGTACACGCGTGCTTGTGGGTACATGTATGTGTGTTTACGCTTGTGGAGGTAAGGCGCCAGTGTTGGTAAGGTGTTCAGTATGGTCCGCCTGCTCTCCTGCTTTTTCATGGATTCAACTGTTCTGAGCCAAAGAGCTTAAGAGATCTCTCTGCCCCTGCTCCCCATAGTGCTGGAGCACCAGGCCCAGGCTGTCACACCCAGCATTTTACATGGATTCTGGGACCTCAACTCAGGTCTTCACTCTGTGTGGCAGACCCCTTACCAACTAACTCCTCCGTTCCTCTCCTTTACTTTTCATGTAAAAACTTTGTGGGAGTCTGTCTCCCACAAAGACTTACATGCTATGATGTTTTGGTTTTAACAATATCAATATTATTTGCTGACACCCAAAGATTACTGGCAAAGGTCCACTCTCGTAGGTGCAGGGGCTGCCCTTGTGCTTTCTTCCTCCTGGAACTGCGCCGACTGGAGAAGCTTATAAATCACTGCGGTTGTCTCCTCTGCTCTTCTTTCCTCTCCCCTCACCTCCCCTCCCCTCTCCTCTCCACTGCTCTCTTCTCTCCTCTCCATTGTTCTCCTTTCCTCTGTTCTCCTCTCCTCATCTCTGCTCTCCTCTCCTCTCCTTTCTTCTCCTCCCCTCCCCTCCCCTCTCCTTACACCCCTCGTTGTCTGGGTCTCTGTATACATGTGGAAATATGAGGTCACCTCAGGAGCTATTCTTCAGGAGTCATTTGTTGCGTTGTTGTTGCTGCTGCTGTTTAAGCCGTCTTTCGCTGTCCCTGGGGTTCAGTGACCACACTAGGCTCTCTGGCCAGTGAGCCCCACAGATCTTCCTGTCTCCACCTGACCATCACCAGTATTAACCAAGTACATAGCACCTCAGGTGCTAGGGATCAAGCACTTGTCTTTATGTCTTCATAGTAAGCACTTTACTGATTGAGCTGTCTCCTCCCTATCTGTGTTCTTATTTGCTTTTAGAACTTCAACGTTATATATCCAGCTGAACCTGGAATTCTTTTCATAGGTGATTTATGTTATTTGTTATTTAAATATGTTATTTGTTATTTCACATTACTGAAACTGGGAATAGTTGGGCCTTGTAGACCTTTTTAGACATCTTCTTTGTCTGCCAACTTTGAACATTTATATTTTCTAGAACTATAGCTGCATCGCCTATATTTTGTATGCATTGCTCTAAAAGTGCTTATGATATATTGGCATATTTTTATTGTTCCAAAATTCCCAGAAAATCTCCAGTGATGCTACACTCTTCTTACATTTGTTCCTTTTTTTCATTTCTTATTCTTGTTAGCTATTTACCAATTTTTAACAAATCATACTTTGTGTTGATATTTGCAGCCATGGGCTTCTTGCACAGCCTCATTAAATTCTACCCATATTTTTGTTTTATGACCTACTACATGAATGCATAGAGTTGTAAATCAAGCCTCTCCATATAAGAGAAATGTTTGTCTCCCTGAGTCTGATTTGTTTCTCTTAATGTAGCGATTGCAGTCCCATCCATTTTCCTACACACATAATGCCATTTTTCTTTATGGTTGCATAAAACATACATGTGCCATGTTTTCCTTACCCATCCATCTACTGACAGTTCCATTTCCTGGCTACTGTGAATAATACAGTAGTAAAACTGCAAGTATGTCTGTAGTCTATCGACTTAGGTGTGCGCACAGCATGCTACAGCTGAGTCGGTGGGAGTTCTGTGTTCAAGATTGTATCACCACCCCTGGTGAAAATGAATTCCTCCTTCTGCACATCCTTACTAGTGTCTGCTGTCATTTGTTTTCTTGGTGACAGCCATTCTGACTGCAGTGAGGTAGGACCAAGGGACGCCAAACACATTTTCAGATATTTACTGGTGTCTATAATTTCTTCCTCTGAGAACTGTCTAATGAGTTGATTTTTGGTACTCACATTTTTTGAGTTATATATCTACATACCTCCTTGGTGTTATCCCCCATCAGACATATGCTTGGCACCCATCCCCTGATTCTGAGATCTTCACTCTGGTAACTGTTTTCTTTTAGTGTTGCAGAAGGTTTTTTTTTTTTTTTTTTTTTTTTTTTGACTTAACTGTGTTCCCATTCGTCAGTTCTCGAGATTGTTTTCTGTGTTATTTGGAAGTTCTGGCCTGTATTTGTGCAGCATCTGACATACGAATCTGGTTTCATTCTTTTATAGGTGGAAAGCCAATTTTCCTTAACCATTTGTTTGAGAACATTCTAGTAAAATTTTTGAGGTCCTTTAAATAAAGGATTATTTAATCTGAAAGTAGAAACAATTGACCTCTTTTCCAATTTTCATCACATTTCCCCTACTTTTTGTCATATTGCTTCAACTAAGTCTTTGAGCACTGTATTGAGGAAGGGTGGAAAGAATGTTCATTCATCTCATTTCAAATTTAAGAGGAAATTCTTTCAGTTTCCTCACTTTGTGTAAAGTTGGCTGTGTGTTTATCTGTCTATCCTAGCTTTTACTATGTTGAGGTATTTTCCTTCATTTCCTAGTTTTTTGGGGGGCTCTGTTACAAAGGGATGTTAGACTTTATCACATGCCTTTTATGTATGGACCAAAATGATTATCTAATTTCTGTTCTTAATTATGTGCTTTATTATATTCATTGCTTTGTGTATGTTGATCCAACTTTGCATTCCTAGAATGAAGCCAACTTAGCCAGAGTGTATAATCTTTCTTAAATTTTTGAATTCTAAAATTTGCCAGAATTTTTTTTTATTTTTGCCAGAATTTTATTGGGAATTTCCTGGCCCACAACTCTGCGGAAGCTTACTGCTTGACTGGAGGCCACCCTGGTACCCAGAACCCTGGTGAGATCCCACCTGCCAATACCCAATGCTTCCTAGGAGCCTGCCCAGCTTCTCAACAGCACCCCTTCCCTCATCTCCATGTCCCAGCCCACAACTCTGACAGAAACCCACTGCTCTTTTGGAGGCCACACTGGTACCCAGATCCCCAGAGGCCACTCCAGTACCCAGGAGCTCAGAAGCCACGCCAGATCTCAGAACCCCAGAGGAAACACCTGCAAGCCAAACCTCAAAGGCCGTGTAGGCAGAAAAAAATACCAGTAGAAACACCCTGCTAGATCTGAGGACTCTTCAGTCACCAGAATCACAGGCTATTCAGGCCAAAAGACCAAAAAAGGAAACAGAAACCAAGGGGAGAAAAAAAAATTAAAGACTAACTCAAAAATTGACACCTAAACCTACAATTATCTCAAACTCAGTATACCTAGAGGCCAGTGTAAGCACACAATCAACAACACCTATGGCAATATGGCATCACCAGAGTACAGCTATTCTATATAGAAAGTTCTGGATATTTTAACACAGGAGAAAAAACAAACAAACAAGAAAATGACCTTAAAAACAATCTTATGAAGATGATAGAGGCCCTTAAAGAGAAGATGAATACACACCTTTAAAAAATCCAGGAAAACACAAACAGGTGAAGGAAATAAATAAAATGGCTCAAAATGGAAATAGAAGTCATTAAAAACCTCAAGTTGAGGGTATCTGGAGATAGAAAATCTGGATAAGCAAACAGGAACTACATGTGCAAGTATCACCAACATAATACATGGAATTAAAAAGAGAATCTCAGGTATGGAAAATATGATAGAAGAAATTGATATATTGGTCAAAAACTGTCAAATCTAAGAAGGTCCTAACACACAGCATCCAGAAAACCTAGGATACTATGAAGACTAAACCTAAGAATAATAAGAATATGTAAAGGAGAAGATTCCAAGCTCAAAGACTCAGAAAATATTTTCAACAACATTATAGAAGAAAATTGTCCTAGCTTTAAGAAGGCCATGCCTATAAAGATTCGTGAAACTTACAAAACATCAAATAGATTAGAATAAAAAAGAAAATCCTCCAGCTACATAATCAAAACACTAAACATATAGAACAAAGAAAGACTATTAAAAGCTTCAAGGGAAAAAGGCAAAGTAACATATAAAGGCAGACCTATCAGAAGTACACCTGATTTCTAAATGGAGACTCTAAAAACCAGAAAGGATTGGACAGATGTCTTGGAGATGCTAAGAGACCAAAATGCCAGCACAGAATACTTTACCCAGCAAAACTTTCAATCACAATGTCACATTTAAACAATATCTATCCACAAATCTAGCCCTACAGAAGGTACTAGAAGGAAAACTCTAACCCAAAGAAGTTGACTACACACATAAAACACAGGAAATAATTTATTTCACACCAGCAAAAACAAATGAAGGGAAACACACACACACACACACACACACACACACACAAACTATACCACCACCAACAACAACAACAAAATAACAGGAATTAACAATTACTGGCATTAATATCTCTCAATATCAGTGGACTCAACTCTCCAATAAAAAGACACAGTCTAACTGAATAGATGTGAAACAGGATCAATCCTTCTGCTGCATATAAAAAACACATCTCAGCATCAAAGACAGATATTACCTCAGAGTAATGGATTGAAAAAAAACATTTTCCAAGCAAATGGACCCAAGAAGCAAGCCAGTGTAGCCATTCTAATATCTAATAAAATAGACCTTCAACCAAAATTAATCAATAGAGATGAGGAAGTGATTCTCAGCCTCCATTTCCTCGCCTGTTTTGGTGTGATCAGCTCACAGCTGCAAATGGGGGATCCTGAGAGGGGAAACAGCTGCAGGAACAGCGTGTGTGTGTGTGTGTGTGTGTGTGTGTTTGCGTAAGAGACCTTCATGTGGCTGTGAGCACAACGCTGGAGATGCCTCATTTGCATAAGGAGGAATTTCAGGTGCTGCTGGACATGACCTTTTAAGAGGAGAGAAAGTTTAACCTGGCTATTGGGCTATGTGTCCTCCTGGGAGTTGCAGAGTTTACATGAGTTTGTAGTCTTTCTGTTGTTATTGAAATCTAGCTTTAATCTGTAGTAGTCTAATAGGGGTTATTTCAATTTTACAAGAAAATTATGTGGGGGAGGAGGTTGCAAAGGTGGTGGCACAGGGCTATGTATGCTGGGACATGCAGGCCTTTGGCAGGGGTGTAGCAATTGTATCCTTCCCAATCTCAAGACGAGATTTCCAGGGTTTGGACATGCCTCAACCCCTTGCTCTGGGCCTGCTTTTCTAGTCCCAGTCCCTGCCTCAGGAGGAAGGACACTTCATACTCACCAGAGGAAAAATCTACCAAGATGACATTTCAGTTCCAAACATATATAACCAAATACAAGGGCACCCATGTGTAAAAGAAATACCACTAAAGCTTAAATCACACATCAACCCTTACACACTTCAGCGCCCCACTATCGCCAGTGGGCAGATCATCCAGACAAAAGTTAAACAGAGAAACAATCAAACTAACAAAAGTCATGACTCAAATGAACCAATCAGATATCTACAGAAAATTTTTTCCAGACACAAAAAGAATATATCTTATTCTCAGCACCTCGTAGGAACCTTCTCCAAAACTGACCACATACTTGGTCACAAAGCAAGCCTCAACAAATACAAAAAAAAATTAAAATAATCCCTGTTATAGTATTACAGATTAAAGGTGGATTTCAATAACAACAGAAAGCCTGTAAACTCCACCACTCCTTACTGAACAACTTTGGGATCAAGGCAGTAATGAAGCAAGAAATGAGATTTCCTTGAATTAAATGAAAATGAATACACAACATACCCAAACTTATGAGACACAGTTAAAGTGTTGCTGAGAGGAAAGTTCATAGCACTAAGTGCCCTCATAAAGAAATTAGAGAGATCTCATACTAGCAATTTAACAGCATATGTAAAAGTTCCTGAATAAAAAGAATCAAACACACCCAAGAGAAGTAGACTCAGCACAATCCCCATCAAAATTTGAAAACAATTCTTTACAGCACTTGAAAGAACAAAACTCAATTTGGTATGGAAAAACAAAACAAAACAGAATAGCTAAAACAATCCTGTACAATAATAGAACTTCTGAAGGTATCACCATCCCCAATTTTAAGCTCTACTACAGAGCTATAGTAATAAACACCACATGATATTGGCATAAAAACAGACAAGTTGATCAACGGAACTGAATTGAAGATCCAGATGTAAATCCACACACCTATGAACGCTTGATTTTTTTTTTTTATAAAGAAGCCAGAAATATACACTGGACAGCTTCTTCAGTAAATGGTCAAATCTAGTCAAAGTGGATGGCTGGATGTGGAAGAATGCAAATCAAATCTTTGGGTTTTGCACAAAACCCAAAGCAGACCAAAGACAGCAACATAAAACCAGACACACTGATCCTAATAAAAGAGAATTGGAGAATAATATTGAACATACTGGTACAGGAGACAACTTTCTGAACAAAACACCGATAGCACAGGCACTAAGGTCAATAATTAGTAAATGGGATCTCATGAACCTGAAAAGCTTCTGTTAGGCAAAGAACACTTTCAACCAGACAAAGATGTAACATTCAGAACAGAAAAAGATTTTTACCAACTCTACATCTGACAGAGGGCTAATATCAAAACTATACAAAGAGCTCAGAAAACTAGACATCAGCAAAACAAATAACCCAATAAAAATGGGGTGCAGATGAAAACAGAGAATTCTCAATAGAGGAATCTCAAATGGCCAAAAAGCACTTAAAGAAATGGTCAATATCTTTAGCCATCAGAAAAAAAGCAAATCAAAACTACTTTGAGATTCCATTTCATACCTGTCAGAATGGCTAAGATCAATAACACAAGGGACAGGTCACACTGGTGAGAATAGGGAGCAATGGAAACACTCCTCCATTGCTGGTGGAAGTGCAAGCTTGTACAATCTTTAGGAAAATCAGTATGGCAATTCCTCAGAAAATTGGGAATTGATCTACCTCAAGACCCAGCCATACTACTCTTGGAAAAAGCCCCAAAGGATATTCTATCCTACTACAAGGACACTTGCTCAACTATGTTCATTGTAGCTTTATTCATAATAACCAGAAACTAGAAAAAAAAATCTAGATGGCCCTCAACTGAAGAATACATAAAGAAAATGTGGTACATTTGCACAATGGAGTATTACTCACCAGTTAAAAAAATGACTTCATGAAATTTTCTGGCAAATGAATGCAACTAGAAAAAAAAATCATCCTGAGCGAGGTAATGCAGACCCAGAAAGACAAATATTGTATGTATTCACTTGTAAGTGGATATCAGCAGTTAAGTAAATAATAATAAAACTGCAATTCACAGACCCAGAGAGGATAGGTAAAGAGGAAGGCTCTAGGGCAGATAAGTGGACCTCCCTGGGAAGGGAAAATAGAATACATCTTTTTTAGATGAACTTGGGGCAGGCAGGGGAAGGATCAGGTGGTTGGGGAGGGATGCTGGTAGAGAGTTTTTGGAGAGACAGCTGGAACTGGGAGTCATCAGGAGAATGGTGTGCAAACCAAGGGCAGTGGAAACTTCCTGGAATCTACGAATGAACATAGTGAGTACTCCTAGCAATGGAAGACACCTTCCTTTGTAGCCAGGCCAAGCCTTCAGTGGTGGAATTGGGTTGTATGAGGGGGTGTGTGGAGATCCCTAAACAACCCAGACTGATGCAAGGTAGATTGTTGCCCTCTGAAAACTGAAGAAGGATGGGGGAATGCACTGCCTAGGACTCCATCCACCCAGCTCGTTGAAAGTAGAGAGGTTGAGTTGGTGTCTGCCTGGAGCCAACACCCCTATGCTCTAGTCTCTTGGGGAAAGAAGGTGCTCTCCAGGCTAAGGAAAGAGAAACCTGGACACCAGTCTCTCCACACAAACCTCCACCTACAATCCATCCTGCCTGCAAAATGTGCTGAGGCAGTGCTGGCTCCCAAGTTGTTGGGAGTGTCTAAACAGAGTTTAGTTTAATTTGAGGACGATTCCACGAAAGAGAGCTCACTCCTGACACTCCCTGGATGGCCAGGATCTGGAGACTGGATAGCCCAGAGACCTAGGATAGAACCAAACACACTGGTCAAAAAAAAAAAAATCAGTGAAATGATTTCTCGAGATATCCTGTTGTACTCATAGATGAGTGCTTTGTCCAGTTATCATTAGAGAGGTTTCCTCAGAGCAGGAACCTGATACAGAGACCCAGAGCTAGACATACTGCAAAAAAGTCTAAATTGGCGCTCTGCATTGTTTTCCTCCCGGCAGGAAGCCCATGGAGGAGGAGGCGGAAAGATTTTGTGGTTGTCTATGTCATCTTTAGTTTCCTGGTCACTAGTGACATATAAGTAGACTGAAGCAGGTTGTGTTTTCCTATCTTGTATGACTGAATGTTTTAACTGGGATAGCAATTTGTTTCCTTCTCGAGTGCTGCCAAGTATTGAGGTTTGAAGAGTACGCTGCCCAGAAAGAAAATCTCAGCATAAAAATGCATGAGATTTCTAAGTCAATACATGTGTAAATAGCAACCAGAAATTCAAGAAACATGAGAAGGCATCGTTGTAAGGAAGTAGTTCCCTTGGGTGGGTACAGGGCACACCCAGACAGCAAGCAGCAGCAGCAGGAGCAAGCAAGCAAGCAAGAAAACAGGTATGTTTTTGCAGGAGTGGATTTTTAAGGAGAAAAAAAAGGGAGTCTCTGTTTGGGTAAACTGGTAGATTCTGGTTGGACGTGTTAGCCAAATAATGAATTTTGATTGTTGGACACTGGTGTTTTGTCTCAGGAATTAGTCAGTGACCTTCATAGCTTTAAGCACGTAATTGAATAGTTTTTGACAAGGAGGAGAAGGGTAATAGGCAAAACCTGTCAGTGCCATGTTTGCAGTGCTCAGGCCTGCTAGAGTCCTTCAAGTGTGTTATCACAGAATACTGCAACTCTTTAACTACTGAAACCAAAGATACAGAAATAATTAAATCGTCATCTCAAGATTTCCAAATGTCTCAGGTATAAATGATGAGTGACAACAAGTGAGATAAAAACAAGCAGAGGAATTTAATATTCGACCCATCATGGAAAGACAGTTAACAGAGGAACTCTGGAATATGGTCAAGAAACCAAAACTGAGGAAGGTAAAATGGAAGGAACTGCAAATAACTATTAAGCAAAATTATAGCAGAACACTTCCAAATCTAGAGAAACCATCACTCAAATACAATTGGCATTTAGAACCTCAAACATATGTGAGAATAACTGTCCAGTAATATATTATAGTCAAGATGTAAAATACACCAAGCAAAGAAACAATATTAAACACTATAAAGAAAAATGACAACTCATGAAGACAGAAACATAAGAATAGCCTAAATACCCAGGAAAATATGAAAAGATGAATTTCAACCCAGAAAGTGCATAATTGTCAATTAAGATCTAAGAAAACATCTAAGAAAACAATCGTTTTGAATTGATGGAGAAAACAAGAACACAGGTGCACATTAAGGCAGTGGTACTGGTTTTTATTTCGTCGATTTGACACAAAACAGAGTCACCTGAAAAGAGGGGACCTCAGTTTGGGAATGGTCTCCATCAGATTGACCTGTGGTTATGTCTGTGGGCATTTTCTTGACTGGTGACTTATGGGGAGGGGCCAGCCCACATCACCACTCCTGAGCAGGTAAGCCTGTGTTTTATAGTAAAGGAAGCTGAGGAGGCCATGGAGAGAACCCAAACCCTGGTCTTGGCTTCATTTCCTTCCTCTGGGTTCTTAAATTGATTCCCTGCTCTGCCTTCCCTCAGTGACAGATCATGGTCTGGAACTGTAAGGTGAAACAAACCCCCTTTCCACCAGGTTAGATTTGGTCGGTGTTTATCACAGCAACAAGGAGGCAAACTTGGACAGAAGTTCATGCCCATCAGACTGTACTGTGAAAGATACTTAGAGGAATGCTATACACAAAAGACAAATAAAGTCTCAATCACTATTCTATAGGAAAGAAAAACACAGAAGAAGAAGTGAGCAAAGGGGAGCTGAGAAGGAATGTATCACATCCAGTATAGCAAAGGAAGAAACCCCTAACTAGTTTGTGTCTGTCATAGGGGAGAAAGTAAAAAACTAAGAGGGACCCAACCATCAAAAAAAGGAAACAACAAAATTGCAGGAATTAATAAATGGCCTCAACTCACTGATAGCTGAAGGCAAGATGGCTGATTGGATTATAAAACTAGAACCAGCTACCCTGTGTCTCTAAGAACCACCATCCACCTAATGTTTGGCTGTGAGTCTCTGCATCTGTTTCCATAAGTTGCTGGAAGAAGCCTCTCTATTGACAGGGGGGCTAGGCTCCCGTCTATGAGTATGGCAAAATATCATTAGGAATCATTTCACTGATTTTTCTTTTTCCTTCCTCCCTCCCTTCCTCCCTCCCTCCTTCCTTCCATCCATCCCTCTCTCTTTCTTTCTTTCTCTTTCTTTGTTATGAGTACATACCATGTTCATCTTGCTGAATCCAAGTTTCCTCACTCACAATGATTTTTCCAGTTCTATTTATTTGTTTGCAAATTTCATGGTGTTATTTTTTAACAGCTGAGTAATACTCCATTGTGTATATGTAGCATGTTTCCTTTATTCATTCTTCAGTTGAGGGACATCTAAGTTGTTTCCAGTTTCTGGCTTTATAATTTATTTATAATGAAATAAAGCCACAGTGATCATAGTTGAGCAATCATTCTTGTGGTACAGTGGAGCATCCTTTGGGTAAATGCCTAGAATTGGTATAGCTGGGTCCTGAGGTAGATCAATTTCCAATTTTTTGAGAAATCATCATAGAGGTTCCAAAGTGGCTGTATAATTTGCACTCTCACAAGCAATGGAGGAGTGTTTCCCTTGCTCCATATCCTCATCAGCATAAGTTGTCAGTGTTTTTTATTTTAGCCATTCTGATAGGTGTAAGATGGAATCTCAGAATGATTTTGATTTGCCTTCCCATGATGGATAAGGATATTGAACATTTCTTCTTTGAACATTGGTATTGAACATTGCTTCTTTGCCATCTGAGACTGCTCTGTTGGATATTCTCTGTTAGATCTCTCTGGAGGGTTAAGGGAATGGGGCATGGTCTGATAGGTCCACATGAGGCTAAGCAGGAGCTGCTGTTCTGTTGTGGAGCTAGGTCATTTCTGAGAATTGGGCCTGGAATAACAGAGTGTGGAAGGTTAACCAGAAAACTACCTGCTCTTCTTGCTTGTTCATTTTACTGAAGAGAAGTATTTTGCTCTACTAAGAATACAATGTTATTGCTCTATGCTTGCAAGAATTTTATTGCTTTTGCCTTTATATTTAACAATCCAAATCTTTTAAAATTTGTTTTTATGTGTGAATTATGGGTCAATACTAATTTTTATTCACACACACATCTTGTTCATTCAACACAATTTATGGGGAAACATGTTTTGTTGAACTTCATTGGTATAATTATATATCAAATTCTGAATTTCTTATTCTGTTCTGATTTTTTTGTCTGTGTTCACAATAACACCTGTTGGCATAATGTTCTTGTTGGAATGCATACAATTTACCCTTGTTCATTTAAATGCTTATTTCTCTACCCCACTATCTGATTTCAATCTAGACATTGCATTGTGATGTTTATTCTAAGCATCACCTGTCTCAAGATTGTATAAACATGCCATCATTTGTTCTCTGTATTGTCAATAAAACAACCAGCCAATGCTGAGCAATGGAGAGAATAGGGTGGGACATCCTGGTCCAGAGGGAAGGAGAAGGAAGCCAGTGGGGGGAGTAAAAGGGAGATATGGGGGAGGACAGGACTTGGAACCACAAGGACAGATGAACTGTACCCAAGATATGACTAAAAGCAAATATAATGTGGAAAATTTGAATGGGAGGATACTATGTGAGCTTGGAGGTTTAATATGGAGTAATTATTGCCCAGCATTGTGCTCTAGGTTAATTAAATACACCCTAGTCTCCATGTGGTGATTTGGGTATACAGCTGGTTTTGGAATAACCGCTGCTTAATTAAAGGATAAATCAATAATAAACATTAATAACCAATAACAAATCTCTTTCAATCAATGACTTTCTACCGAGAGTAAGAAGCAGTTCTAAGAAATTTCTGTTGTGCTTTTTCAGTGTTGTTTGGTTTACTTTGAATTTCCACATTTTCATGTACATTATTATCAGCTTATTAATTTATATATTACATACTGCAAGGATTTTTATTGGTGTTGAAATAAAATAAAAGGAAAACAAATCAGTTTTGAGAAAAAATTACATCTTTCTTTTTCCTTTTTTCTATTTTTTTCTTTATTAATTACACTTTTTTTACTTTGTATTCCCCTAGATTTTCACCCTGTGAACATGGAATATTTCTTCACACAATAGAGGTTCTTTTGAACTGTCGCCAAGATTTCAGAATCTCCTAAATTTTTAAGTTTGTCTTATCAGTATTCTTGGCACTTCACATTTTCAACACGACTGTGAATGATATGATTTATATTTCATTTTCCAATATATAGGAATACAATATATTTTTAGTTTTTTTAATATCTTGAATTTACTTATTCAATGTAGTGATATAGATTCTTTTGAATGTTCTTTACTGAGAAACTTAGAACATTTTAACTTTTTCTATAATTTCTTTTTATTTTTTTTTTATTAATTACAGTTTATTTACTTTGTATCCCAGAATGATAGAGTAGCCCACTCTATCATTCCCTCCCAATCCCACCCTCTCTCCCTCATCTCTTCCTTGCCCCTCTCTAAGTCCACTTATAGGGGAGGTCCTCCTCCCCTTCCATCTGACCCTAGCTTATCAGGTCTCACCAGGACTGGCTGCAATGTCCTCCTCTGTGGCCTAGCTAGGCTGCTCTTCCCACGGGGGCTGGGGAGGTAAAAGAGCTAGCCATAGACTTCATGCCAGAGACAGTCCCTGTTCCCCTTACTAGGGAAGCCACTTGGATACTGAGGTGCCATGGGCTATGTTGGAGCAGGGGTTCTGGATTATATCCATGCATGGTCCCTGGTTGGAGTATCAGTCTCAGACAAGCCCCTGTGCCCAGATATACTTGGTCCTTGTGGAGCTCCTGTACTCTCCAGATCTTACTAACTCCCACTTCTTTCATATGATTCCCTGCACTCTGCCCAAGGTTTGGTTATGAGTCTCAGCATCTGCTTTGATACACTGCTAGGTAGAGTCTTTCAGAGGCCCTCTATGGTAGGCTCCTTCTCCTACTTCCAATGTCCATCCTATTTGTCTTCTAAGGATTGATCTTCTTACCCTGGGTCCTCCTTCTTGTTTAGCTTCTTTAGGTGTACAGATTATAGTATGGTTATGCTATCTTATCTTATAGGTCTAGTATCCACTTAAAAGTGAGTATATACCATGTATGTCTTTCTGCTTTTGAGATACCTCACTCAGGATGATCATTTCTAGGTCCCACCATTTGCCTGCAATTTTCATGATTTCCTTGTTTTTAATTGCTGAGTAGTATTCCATTGTGTAAATGCACCACAATTTCTGTATCCATTCCTCCATTGAGGAGGGACATCTAGGTTGTTTCCAGGTTCTGGCTATTACTATAAAGCTGCTACAAGCATGGTTGAACAAATGTCATTGTTGTGTACTTGAGCATCTTTTGGATCTATGCCTAGGAATGGTATACTTGGATCTTGAGGTAGCACTATTCCTAATTGTCTGAGATATTGCCAGATTGATTTCCAAAGGGGTTGTACAAGTTTACATTCCCACCAGCAATGGAGGAGGGTTCCAAATTTTCCACAACCTCTCCAGCATGTGGCGTCACTTGAGTTTTTTATCTTAGCCATGAGTGTGAGGTGAAATCTCAGGGTCATTTTGATTTGCATCTCCTTGATAGCTAAGGATATTAAGCATTTCTTTAAGTGTAATTCTGCCATTCTACAATCCTCTACAGAGAGTTCTCTGTTTAGCTCTGTACCCCATATTTTAATTGGATTACTTTTGCTTTACAGAAGTTTTTCAGTTTCACAAGGTCCCATTTATTGATTGTTGCTCTTAGAGCCTGTGCTGTTGGTGTTGGGTTCAGGAAGTTGTTTCCTGTGCCAAAGAGTTCTAGGTTCTTCCCCACTTTATTTTCTAGCTGATTTAATGTGTCTGGTTTTATGTTGAGGTCTTTGATCCACTTGGGCTTTAGTTTTGTGCAGGGTGATAAATATGGATCTATTTGCATTTTTCTGCATGTAGACATCCAGTTGGACCAGCACCATTTGTTGAAGATGCTGTCTTTTTTCCATTGAATGGTTTTGGCTTCTTTGTCAAAAATCAAGTATCCATAGGTGTGTGGGTTTATTGCTGGGTCTTCTATTCAGTTCCATTGATCCACTATTCTGTTTGTATGCCAGTACCATGCAGTTTTTATTACTATTGCTCTATAACACAGCTTGGTATCAGGGATGGAGATATCTCCAGATGACAGGTTGTTGTACAGGGTCGTTTTGGAAATTCTGGGTTTTTTCTTTCTCTATATGAAGTTGAGAATTTTTCTTTCAAGTTCTGTAAAGAATTGTGTTGATATTTTGATGGGAATTGCATTGAATCGGTAGATTGCTTTTGGCAGAATGGCCATTTTCACTATGTTGATCCTACCAATCCATGAACACGGGAGATCTATTCATCTTCTGATATCTTCTTCAATTTCTTTCTTCAGAGACTTTAAGTTTTTCTCAAACAGGTCCTTCACTTGCTTGGTTAGAGTCACACCAATGTACTTAATGTTATTAGTGGCTATTGTGAAGGGTGTTGTTTCCCTAATTTCTTTCTCAGCCCTTTTGTCTTTGGTATACAGGAGGGCTTCTGATTTTTTTTTTGAGTTAATTTTGTTTCCAGCCACATTGCTGAAGGTGTTTATCAGCTGAAGGAGTTCTCTGGTTGAATTTTTGGGGTCGCTCATGTATACTATCATATCTTCTGCAAATAGTGATACTTTGACTTCTTCCTTTCTGATCTCCTTTAGTTGTCTTATTGCTCTAGCTAGATCTTCAAGTACTATGTTGAAGAGATTTGGAGACAGTGGGCAGCCTTGCCTTGTCCCTGATTTCAGTGGGATTGATTTAAGTCTCTATCTATTTAGTTTTATGTTGGCTATAGGGTTGCTGTATATTGCCTTTACTATGTTTACTATGTGCCTTGTATGCATGATCTCTCCAAGACTTTAAACATAAATGGGTGTTGGATATTGTCGAATACTTTTTCCACATCTAAGGAGATGATCATGTGGTTTTTCTCCTCCAGTTTGTTTATATGTTGGATTACATTGATGGATTTTCATATATTGAACTACCGTTGTATGCCTGGGATGAAGCCTGCTTGGTCATAGTGGATGATATCTTTTATGTGTTCTTGGATTCAGTTTGCAAGTATTTTATTGAGTATTTTTGCATCGAAGTTCATAAGAGAGATAGGTCTGAAGTTCTCTTTTTTTGTTGGGTCTTTCTGTGGCTTAGGTATCAAGGTGACTGTGGCTTCATAGAATGAGTTTGGTAATGTTCCTTCTGTTTCTATTTTGTGGAATAGTTTGAAGAGAACTGGACTTAGCTCTTTGCTGAAGGTCTCATAGAATTCTGTGCTGAAATCTGGCCCTGTATATATATATATATTTGTCTTGTAGGTTTATTGTTTTGACTATGATGTGACATGAGGAATTTCTTTTCTGGTCTAGTCTATTTGGTGTTCTGTAGGCTTCTTGTATGTTTATGGACATCTCTTTCTTTAAGTTGGGAAATTTTCTTCTATGATTTTTTTGAAGATATTTTCTGGTCCTTGGAGCCTGGAATCTTCTTTTTCATCTATTCCTATTATTCTTAGATTTTGCCTTTTCATGGAGTCCTTGATTTCCTGGATGTTTTGTATTTGGGACTTTTCCAATTTTACTTTTTCTTTGAGGGAGATATCAATTTCAGCAAGTGTATCTTCAGCACCTGAGATTCTCTCTTCCATCTCGTGTATTCTATTAGTGATGCTCACCTTTGTGGTCCTGATCTTTTCTTTAAGTTCTTCAGTTCCAGGGTTTTCTTTGTGTTTTCTTTATAGATTCTAATTCTGTTTTTATGCTTTGCACCATTTCCCTCATCTGTTTGAAAGTAGATTCTTGTCTTTCTATAATGGCTCCTATTTTTTTGTTTGTTTCCTCTCTACATGCTTTTAATTGTTCCTGTAGTTGGGCAGTTATATTTTTCTATATTTCTTTGAGAGCTCTGTTCATTTCCTCTTTTTGTTCCTCTAATAACTGCATAAGCATAGCTTTAAAGTCATTTTCCTGTGTTTCCGCTGAATTAAAATATCCATTGATTTTGGCGGTTGCTGGTGGGGTCATAATGTCCTGATTTTTGTTGGGTGAGTTCTTAAGCCGACCTCTGTCCATTTGTTTAGATGTAACCTTCACTGTTTGTTCCTGGAGTCTGAACTTCAGACTGGAACTGTCTTTTTCTGGTGTCTGGAGTATTCTTCAGGAAGATGAGAAAGGTCCAGTGGTTTGAGAGTGTGAGTTGTTGCTTCAGCTGTACCTGAGGGAGGAAAAGCCACTGGCACATAATCGTTATTGTGGGGAATAAGTGTGTGTGTGTGTGTGTGTGTGTGTATGGAAGTGTATCTTGAAGGTGGGTGCTAGAGAGTGTAGGTGCTTGGGATATGGGGGTTGGGAGCAAGTGCAGGAGGGGATGTGGATGCTAGCGCTCTTCACTAGCCCAGATTGTGGGTGCAAAGTACCTGCGCAGATTTCCTGAATACCCAGTGGTCTATAGTCTGTGGAGGGCTCTGCGGGCTGGACTCTGAGGTCTGTGGCTGACGCTGCGGGCGGGACACAAACACTGATGTGGGCTCTGTGTGTCCAGCCCTGTGCTCTGTGCTAGAAGCTGTGAGCACAGCAGGCTGGGCTCTGCTCTCTGAGTTGGAAAGTGCTATATGCTTCCTCTGCCGCCTCCCCCTCAGGCAAGGCTGGAGTTCGGGCATTGTGGGGGAAATGCTGGGGGTTTGAGTGTTCTGAGTCTCAAATCCCAAGAAGGGAGATCTGTGCTTGGAGCAGACAGCATTGTGCTCTTTCCAAGTTGATGTATACACTGCTGGGGCTTCGGTACCTCTGCCTCTGCCTCCACCGCTGGCTTCGGTACCTGCTTCAGCCATTATGGGGAAGTGCCCGGGAATTGATTCCCCAGGAGGAGTCCACAGAGATGTCCGTGGTTGACCTGTGCCCTATTGGACTCAGATCAGGGTTTATCTCCCTTCTCCCCGGACATCTTGATGTCATTGTTTTGGGTTCCACTGTCCCTCCACTCACCAATTGGGAGTTTCAGCTCCTCTGCCCCGCGCTGCGCCATCTTGGATCTGCCTCACATTTTAACTTTATAATGTCTCTTCGTCCTTTGCTCTTTCTTTGCTAGATTGCTTGGAAAGTTTAAACGTTGATGGTGGTTAAAGCAGACGATGTCCTTACACTAATTTCAAACTTAAGAGAATTATTCGGTGCCTACCATGGAGTACTATGCTAGCAATGGGTTTTGCATACGACCTTTATCAGGTTGAATTTGTGTTAGTGCATTTCCGTTGCATCAGGAATCCATTCCTTATTTAGAAAGATGATGGTCCAAATGAATTATCATCTGCTTCTATTTCAGTGACCTTATAGCTTTTCTCCTTTACCAAGGTCATGAGTTACTTTGCTTGATTTTCCAAAAAAATGGGAAATGCTATATTCCTAAGATAAAGATTAGTTAATCATGATGTATTGCCTTTCCCCAGTGAGCTGAGGACCAAAACCAAGGCCTTGGCCTTTCTAGGTAAGTGCTTTATATCTGTCCCAAACCCCCAAGCCCTGAATATTACCATTTAATACATTTCAGGGATCCTTTTGCCAAGCCAAAAAATATAAACATTTTAAAAATTAATTATGTGTGTGATTATGCTCATTTGTGCATTTGTACATGCCACAGAGCATCTGTAGAGGTTAGAGGACAACTTTCTGGAGTTGATCTCCCCTTCAGCTGCGTGGGATCTAGAGATAGAACACAGGTCCTCAGGAATGGCAGCAGATGCCTCTACCCACTAAACCATCTCTCCAGCCTCTAAATTCTTATTAAGGCTCATTTTGTCTTTATTCACTAGAGCTGTTGGATTCTATATTTGACCAAGGATACTTGGAAATAACATCTGTCTTCTATTCCTTAAGGGATATTGTTTATATTTTACTACTTCCCTACTTGCTTGATGAAATTCACAAATTAAATCAGCAGAGCCAAGAAGTTTCCTTCTTAGAAGGTTACACATTTATTTTATTTAGGACCTACCTTAATCCCATTGGCCTGATGTTTCCGTTATATTCTATTTGTAGGTCAATAATTAGCATCCTATTACCTTTCCTACAGTGTGAGATAAAGATTTGGGTAAATGCTTTTCATTGTTAAAGTTTTTCAATTGATCAGCAAAGTTTGTTGGGAAGGCTCTTCTGTATAAGAGTGCCCTGGGGTTGCCAAAATAGAATGGCCACACAGCTGAGGTGTTATGTCTCTTTTCCATTATTCATACATCAATATCATATTTTCTTGATTATTGTAACGTGATTGTATGTTGTGAACTCAAATAGAATAAGACTATTCTTTGTCAAAATGTTTTTTCATATCCTTTCAATCTTTTTATTTGTTTAGACTAGCTACACAAAAATTTCTCAGCAGAGCTTTACAGCTTTTTATATAACATCTTAAATACATTTTGCTAAATGTATCTAATGTATTTTTGTTGTAGGATATTTGATCCCATTGTGAACCCCAAAGTGTTGAGCCCTATCACACACATTTACTCCAAGAACTTTATGTTTATTGTAAACTGGTGATTATGAGATAAATGATCCTTTAAAATACTTAATGTTATCATAGTTAAAAGGGAAATTCCAATTCATTAAAAAGTCATTGTCTTAGTTGGGGTTACTATTGTTTCAATGAAATATCAGGAACAAAATTAGCTTGGGGAGGAAAGAGTTTATTTGACTCACAGTTCCAAGTAACAGTTCATAATCAAAGCAGAGAGGGTAGGAATTCAAGCAGCGCAAGAGCCTGGAGGCAGGAGCTGATGCAGAAGCCATGAAGAGTCCTGCTTAATGGCTTGTTCCTCATATCTTGCTCAACATGCTTCCTTATAGAACCCAGGACCACCATCCCAGGGATGACCCCACGAATAATGAGCTGGGCCCTCCTACATCAATCACTAATTAAGAAAATACTCTGCCTAGAGTTCATTCTTATGGAGGCATTTTCTCAATTGGGATTCCCTTCTCTCAGATGATTCTAGCCGGTGTCAAGTTGACATAAGATTAAGCAGCACAGTCATACAAATAAAGAACAAAGAAACTGAGTAAAAAAAAAAAAGACACATCCACAAGCACACTTGGAAATTGTAGTATTCCCTGAGGCCCCATGTATTCACAGCAGCTTTGTGCTACTGACTGCCATATCCAGAAGATGAGACCTCACCACACCCCTCCCATCCTTCAGTTCTCACTATCCTTCCCCCCCGCCCCGTCTTCTGGAATATTTCCTGGGCCTTAGAGAGGTCGCCATACAAGTCCTGCCTGAGGTCAAACACTCAGCAGTCACTTGTCTTCAGCCCTTCCGCCAACCCTGGATTCCTACTCCAACAGCTGCCCACTGCTGAAAGGGGCACTGTGAGCAAGGTGGAGTGCTGGATTTAGAATAAATCATGTTCTTAGTTAGTCTGTAAGGCAATAGGGTTTTATGGCTTTTTCATACCTATGTAGTTTTAGTTGAACCTCTCCCTGAAACCCTAATTTCCCCACATCTGGCTGCACTGATTCTTAGTTTAACCCTTTCTTCCCTAGGTTTCTTTCTACTTTCATATTGCATGTACTACTACACGCTCTGCTTCAGATCTCTTCCACTGTTCTACTTCTCAAGGCTTCTTTCTCGGTATGTGACACTCCAACTTAAACCCAGATTTCTGAGAATTTGAGTCCGAGATTAGCCAATCAGAAAACATAGCACTGCTCTCCTGGGCCTGGATTACCTCACTCCATATGTTTTCCAGTTCTACCCATTCACTGAAATTCATAATTTTATTTTTATTTAAGGCTGACTGGAATTCCGCTGTGGATGTATAAGCACATTTTCATTAGTGATAACCATTTCGGCTGATTCTCTTTCCTAGCCATTTGGAAAAGGGACACAATGGACATGGATATGCAGGAATCTCTCATTTGGAAAACAGAGTCTCTTGATGTGTATATTCCTAGGCATGGTATAGCTGGTATAGTTGTGTAGTCATATGGCAGATCTATTTTTAGCTTTTTTATAAACTTCCACCCTGGTTTCCTTAGTGACAGTAGAAATTTATGCTCTCACCAAATAATTGTAAGGGTCCTCCCCATTCCACACAATTTCCAGCATTTATAGTCTTTTTTTTTTTTCTTGCTAAAGGCCATTCTTACTGGGGTGAGATGGAATCTCAAGGTACATTTAATTGGCATTTCCCTGAAAAATAAGGATGTTGAACAGTTTTTTAAAAAATTCATTAGCCACTTGTATTTTGAAACTTCTCTGTTCAATATACTGCTTTTTAATTAGGACATTCCTGATGTTCAGGGTTTTTTTTTTTTTTTTATTGTTTGTATATTCTAGATATGCAAGTCTCTGTTAGACTTGTAGCTGACAAATATTTCCTCTTATTCTGTGGGCTGCTCCTTCACCCATTTGACAAAACCTTTGCTGCACAAAATATCTTTAATTTTATAAAGCCCAATTGTCTAGTGTTGGCTTTCTTTTCTGAGGAACCAGAGTCCCATTAGGAAGTCTTCACCTAGGCTTAAATGTTATCTTATAACATTTTCCCTATTTTTTCCTCTAGCAATGTAAGAGTTTCAGTTCTTATGTTGATATCCTTCATGCATTTGGAATTGTTTGGGCTGGAGAGATAGCTCAGTGGTTAAGAGCACTGACTACTCTTCCAGGGTCCCAAGGTTTGAGTTCTAGGATTCACACTGTGCCTCACAACTGTAAACTCCAAATTGGAGATCCGATATCCACTTTTGGCTTCCAAAAGCACCAGGCATGCAGGCATATACTGTAGTACACAAGTATAAAATAAAATATAAATATAAAAATATAAAATAAAAACATTTGGAGTTGATGTTTTTGTGCAGAGAGATAGTTTCATTCTTCTACTGGGTAGCCAGTTTCCAACCACCATTTGTTGAAGATGCTTTTTGCCAGTGTGTATTTTTTGGTATAGTTGTTAAAAATTTGGTGACTTGTAGTTTCATGGCTTAAAGCTGAGTTTTCTATTCTATCCTATTGAACCACGTACCTATTTTTGTACTAGTTGTAGAAGACCTTTCCATCTTCTAGTGTCCTCTTGAATCTCTTTCTTCAGGTTTTTAAAGTTTTTGTTGTAGAGGTCTTTCAATACCTTGGTTAGGTTTAGTTCAAGGTATCTTAAAGCTATTTTGAGTGGGATTTTCCTTTCATGATTTTTTTCTTAGTGTGTTTTTCCTTGGTATATGGAAGTGCCATTGATTTTTATATGTTGATTTTGTATCCTGCAACTTTGCTGAGTATATTTATCAACTCTAGTAATTTTCTTGTAGGGCCTTTGGATCTCTTCTGCATAGAAGCATATAATCTAAAAATAACAATGATTTGACTTCTTTTCCTATTTGTATCTCTTTCATGTCTTTCTGCTTTATTACTTTAGCAAATACTTCAAGCATTATATTGAATAGGAATGGAGAAGAAGATAGTGTTGCCTTATTTATGAGTTTATTAAGAATGCTTAAAAGATTCCTCCCTCTAGTGTGGTGCTGGCTATAGCTTTATCATATATATGAGCTTTATTATGCAGAGATACAGCCCCTCATCCATATCCTTTCCAGGGCTTTTATCATGAAAGATGTCAGATCTTAATAGCTTTTCCTACATCTATTGAGATGACCATATGATTTTGGTCTTTGAGTGCATCTCTATGATGCATTGCATTTATTGATCTGTGTATAATAACTCATTCATGCACCCATAGGACGGATTAGATTGGTTGGTGAGTGACCATATTGATGATTTTATGGTAGTATGTTAGCAAGTATCTTATTGATATTTTTGCCACAATTTTCATCACAGACATTGGTCTGTATTTTAGTTTTATGTTGTATCCTAGTTTTTTATTGGCTATGCAAAGGAAGCTTAGAGAGCTCTTTTCAAGATGGCAGCAAGCAGTGTGTACTCTATCTAAGGGACAGAAGATCAAGGACTGCAAAACCAGTGAGTAAGCAGGGGTCTGGATCTAAAACACCAACTTTGGTGCTTCCCAGATAGGAAGGGATATCCTGGGAGGTAGTGATAATCAGACTCAACCCTCCTCACTCCCACTCCCCACCCCCCAGGCTTTAGTGCACCTCTGCAAGTTGAGAGCAGCAAGGACCTCACCTGATCATAAAGTCCCTAGAAACCCAGCAGGTTCCAGGAACAAACAGCCAAAGCTATGGAAAACCAGATACCTAAAGGCCAACATAAGAACACAAACAACGAAGAGGCGGGACAAGATGGCTGCGCCAGAACAGGGCGTCTGAGGAGCCAGACATTTCCTGTACAGCGACCAAGAGACTGAGCCCTGGGCCCTAAAACAACAGCGATCGTGTTTTTCAGGTGAGAGGAAACCCCAACAGTGTGGGAATCGGTCTGTACCACTCTCAGTTCCCCCAGCCAGAACCCGGAAGAGATCCCAGGTCGTGCAGGCACTAGGTCCCCAGACCAGAGCCACATGCCTGCGTGTCCTGATCACCTTCCCAGGCTGATCGGTGAGCACAAAAACACCAGTGATTGGGAGTTCCTGTCTCCAGAGAATGCACAGAGAAGGAAGGAAACTGTACTGACTTAAATCACCCAGTCCTTCCCTGGAAAATGGCTTACAGACCTGGGAGGCCAAGCCGCCATCACTGAGGTGTGCTCCAGACACAGGCACAAACAGTTGCTGTGTACCAGAGGTCCAACTATGTCACAGCAGTGGATCATTAAATTTACAGCAAGAAACCCAGAAACAGGGCAGCTGTCTTCAGGACTTCCCTGGGTGAGAGGAGAACACTCTCGACTAACAAAGACCACAGTTACCACTCAGATCTCTATCCCTGAGGTGAACAACAGCAACTCCTGAAAAAACGCCAGCCATCCAGGGACTATACCCAAAAGGCTGAGAAGACTTCCTTCAAGAAAAACCAGCTTTCTGCCAAGGGAATTCTCTCCACCACAGGATCCCCAGGAACCACCAGAAACTAACCCCAAACACCTAAGATAGCCCAATGGGTAGAGGCCAGCGTAAAAGCTCAAGCAACAAAAGACAGAGCAATATGGCATCTCCAGAACCCAGTTACCCAGGGGAAAGTAGCCCTGGACACCCCAGCATAACTGAAATCCAAGAAGATGACCTAACAACTATGCTCATGAAGATGACTACAGAGGAAACAAATAAAATACGTAAAGACATAGAGGAAGATAAACTCAAACAGAATATTGCCATCTGTAAAGAAATAAAGGAAGTTGCAGCCAAACAGTATGTGGCCTTTAGAAAGGAAATGCTTAAAGCACTGAATGAAATGAAAGAAACAGAGGTTGGTTCAAACAAAGAGCTGAAAGAAGTGATGGAAAAACAGGAAAATACAGTCAGACAGGTGAAGGAAATCAACAAAATGGCTCAAGATCTGAAGATAGAATTGGAAAAATTAAAGAAAACACAAATGGAGGAAATTGCAGAGAGAAAGAACTTAGGGAAGAAAACAGGAACTACAGAGGTTAGCATAACCAATAGACTACAAGAGATGGAAGAAAGAATCTCAGGTGTGGAAGATACAATGGAAGAAAGATGTATCTGTCAAAGAAAATGTTAAATCTAAAAAATTCCTGACACAGACTGTCCAAGAAATTCAAGACAACATAAAAAGACAAAATCTAAGAATAATAGGAACAGAGGAAAAGGAAGATTCCCAGCTCCAAGGCCCAGAAAATATTTTCAACAAAATCATTGAAGAAAATTTCCCCAACTTAAAGGAGAGGCCAATAAGAATACAAGAGGTCTACAGAACACCCAATAAATTAGACCAGAAAAGAAAATCCTCCCGCCACATAATAATCAAAACAGTAAGTATACAGAACAAAGAAAAAATACTAAGAGCTGCAAGGGAAAAAGGCCAAGTAACATATAATGGCAAACCCATTAGAATCACACCTGACTTTTAAAACAGAGACTATGAAAGCCAGGAGGGCCTGGATGGATATCATACAGACCCTAAGAGAACACAGATGTCAGCCCAGGCTACTATACCCTGCAAAACTCTCAGTCCTCATAGATGGAGAAAACAAGATATTCAATGACAAAAACAAATTTCAACAATACCTACACACAAATCCAGCATTACAGAACATACTAGGAGGGAAAATAAAACCCAAGAAAACTAGCTACTTTCAAGAAAACACAGGAAATAAATACCCTCTCTACAGTAAAACAAAAAGCAACCAAGCACACAACCTTATGACCGAACCCAACACCAAAACCAAAGGATCTAACAGCCACTGGTCATTAATATCTCAACATCAATGGACTCAACTCTCCAATAAAAAGACACAGACTAACAGAATGGATACGTAAACAAATCCAGCAATCTGTTGCATTCAAGAAACATACCTAAGTCACAAAGATAGACATTACCTGAGGATAAAGGGTTGGAAGATGGCTTTCCAAGCAAATGGATCTAAGAAGCAAGCAGGAGTAGCCATTCTAATAGGTGATAAAATAGACTTTCAACCAAAATTAATAAAAAGAGATGGGGAAGGACACTTCATACTCAGTAAGGGAAAATTCCAGCAGGAAAACATCACAATCCTGAACATCTATGCCCCAAATACAAGAGCACCCACATTTGTAAAAGAAACATTGATAAAACTTAAATCATATATAGATCCCCACGCATTAATAGTGGGAGACTTCAACACCCCACTCTCAACAAATGACAGGTCAACAAAACAGAAATTAAACAAAGAAACAATGTCTCTGACAGAGGTCATGAATCAAATGGACCTAACAGACATTTACAGAACCTTACACCCAAACACAAAAGAATTTACCTTCTTCTCAGCACCTCATGGAACCTTCTCCAAAATAGACCACATAGTTTGTCACAAAGCAAGCCTCAACAGATGCAAGAAAATTGAAATAATCCCTTGTATCCTGCCTGATCACCATGAAATAAAGCTGGATCTCAATAACAACAAAAATAGCAAAAAGCCTACACACACATGGAAACTGACCAACTTGCTACTAAATGACAGCTGGGTCAGAGAAGAAATAAAGAAAGAAATTAAAGTCTTCCTAGAACTCAATGAAAATGAAGACACAACATACCCAAACTTGTGGGACACAATGAAGGCAGTGCTAAGAGGAAAGTTCATAGCACTAAGTGCCTTCAAGAAGAAATTCGAGACAGCTCATTCAAGCAACTTAATGGCTCACTTAAAAACCCTAGAAAAAGAAGAAGCAGACACACCAAAAATGAGTAGACAGCTGGAAATAATCAAACCCAGGGCTGAAATCAATCAATTAGAAACAAATAAAACAATTCAAAGAATCAATGAAACCAAGAGCTGGTTCTTTGAGAAAATCAACAAGATCGACAAACCCTTAGCCAAGCTAACTAAAAGGCAGAGAGACACCACCCAAATCAACAAAATCAGAAATTAAAAGGGGGACATAACCACAGACACTGTGGAAATCCAAACAATCATTAAGACTTACTTCAAAAGTCTATATGCCACAAAATTTGAAAATCTAAATGAAATGGACAATTTTCTTGATCGATTCGACTTACCAAAACTGAATCAGGACCAGGTAAAGCAATTAAATAGCACTATATTCCTCAAGGAAATAGAAGCGGTCCTCAAAAGTCTCCCATCCAAAAAAAGCCCAGGACCAGATGGTTTCAGCACAGAATTCTACCAGACCTTCAAAGAAGAGCTAACTCCAATTCTCTCCAAACTATTCCACAAAATAGAAACAGAAGGAATGCTACCAAACTCATTCTATGAAGCCACAGTCACTTTGGTACCTAAACCTCACAAAGACCCAACAAAGAAAGAGAATTTTAGGCCAATCTCCCTTATAAACATTGATGCAAAAAATACTCAACAAAATACTTGCAAACCTAATACAAGAACACATCAAAGATATCATCCACTATGACCAAGTAGGCTTCATCCCAGGCATGCAGGGGTGGTTCAATATATGGAAATCCATCAATGTGATCCACCATATTAACAAACTAAAAGAAAAAAACCACATGATAATCTCTCTAGATGCTGAAAAAGCATTTGACAAAATCCAGCATCCATTCATGTTTAAAGTATTGGAGAGATCAGGAATATAAGGCACATATCTAAACATAGTAAAAGCTATATACAGCAAACCTACAGCCAACATCAAACTGAACGAAGAGAAACTTAAAGCAATCCCACTGAAATCAGGGACAAGACAAGGCTGCCCACTCTCTCCATATCTCTTCAACATAGTACTTGATGTCCTTGCTAGAGCAATAAGACAGTTGAAGGAGATCAAGGGAATACAAATTGGAAAGGAAGAAGTCAAATTATCACTATTTGCAGATGATATGATAGTATACATGAGTGACCCCAAAAACTCTACCAGGGAACTCCTACAGCTGATAAACACCTTCAGCAAAGTGGCGATATACAAAATTAATTCCAAAAAATCAGTAGCCCTCCTGTATAAAAAAGACAAAAGGGCTGAGAAAGAAATTAGGGTAACAACACCCTTCACAATAGCCACAAATGACACAAAGTACCTTGGAGTAACCCTAACCATATCAGAAGATGGAAAGATCTCCCATGCTCATGGCTGGGCAGGATTAACATAGTAAAAATGGCCATCTTACCAAAAACAATCTACAGATTCAATGCAATCCCCATCAAATTCCCAACACAATTCTTTACAGACCTGGAAAGAAAAATTCTCACCTTCTTATGGAATAACAAGAAACCCAGAATTGCTAAAACAATTCTCTACAATAAAAGACCTTCTAGAGGTATCTCCATCCCTGATCTTAAGCTGTACTACAGAGCAACAGTTATAAAAACTGCATGGTACTGGCATAGAAACAGAATGGTGGATCAATGGAACAGAACAGAGGACCCAGAAATAAACCCACACATCTATGGACACCTGATCTTTGACAAAGATGCCAAAACCATACAATGGAAAAAAGATAGCATCTTCAACAAATGGTGCTGTTCCAAATGGATGTCTACATGTAGAAAAATGAAAATAGATCCATACTTATCACCCTGCACAAAACTGAAGTCCAAGTGGATCAAAGACCTCAACATAAAACCAGACACATTAAATCAGCTAGAAAAAAAAGTGGGAATACCCTAGAACTCATTGGCACAGGGGACAACTTCCTGAACAGAACACCAACAGCACAGGCTCTAAGAGCAACAATCAATAAATGGGACCTCATGAAACTGAAAAGCTTCTGTAAATCAAAGTATACCGTCATCAAAACAAAATGACTGCCTACATATTGGGAAACCCTGTGCAGATGTAGTTCATGACAGCATAGTATCCAAGTAGGTTCCATAGTAATGGGAAGAGGGACTTCCTCTGACATAATCTGATTGGCCTGCTCTTTGATCACCTCCCCCTGAGGGGAGAGCAGCCCTACCAGGCCACAGAAGATGACAATGCAGCCATTCTTGATGGGATCTGATAGACTGAGATCAGAGGGAAGGAGAGGAGGACCTCCCCTATCAGTGGACTTGGGAGGGGCAATTGAGAAGAAGGGGGAGGGAGGGTGGAGCTGGGAGGGGAGGTGGGAGGGGCTTATGGGAGGATACAAAGTGAATAAACTGTAATTAATAAAAAATAAAAAAGAATGAAAAAATAACAGAAACAACAAAAACCAGGACATCATGGCTCCACCAGAAACCCCTTAAAACACTGGGTATTCTAATAGAGCTGAAACACAGGAAAATGACCTTAAATCTATGCTCATGTAGTTATTAGAGGCATACAAAAAGGCAACAAATAAATCCCTCAAAGAAATACAGGAAAATATAAGGAAACAAATAGAAGCCATCAAGGACATACAGGAAACCATAAACAAGCAGGTGAAGAAAATAAATAAAACTGGGCTGGAAAATGGTTTTCCAAGCAAACAGACCCAAGAAGCAAGCTGGAGTAGCCATCCTAATATCTTATAAAATAGACTTTCAACAAAAATTAATTGAAAGAGATGGGGTAGAGCACTTCATTCTCATCAAAGGAAAAATCCACCAAGAGCACATCACAATCATGAACATCTATGTCCCAAATACAAGGGCACCTGCATTTATAAAAGGAACATTATTAAAGCTTAAATAACAGATCAACCCCTACATATTTATAGTGGGAGACTTCATTCAGTACTCTTACTCTCACCAATGGACACATCATTGAGACAGAAACAAAACAGAGAAATAATGAAGCCAACAGAGGCCATGAGAAACTCAAAGCAATCACACTAAAATCAGGACAAGAAATGTTACCCACTCTCTTCATATCTTTTCAATATAGCAGTAGAAGTTCTAGTTAGAGGAATAAAACAACTGAAGGAGATCAAAGGGATACAAATGAGAAGGGAAGAAGTAACACTATTTGCAGATGTCATGATAATATACATGAGTAACCCCAAAAATTCCACCAGAGAACTCTCGATGATGATAAACTCCTTCAGAAAAGTGGCTGGAAATAAGATTAATTCAATAAAATCAGTAGCTCTCCTGTATACAAATGAAAACCTGGCTGAGAAAGAAATTAGGGAAACAACACCCTTCACAACAGCCACAAATAATATAAAATCTCTAGGTGTAACTCTAACCAAACCAAAGACCTGTCAAGTCTCTGAAGAACAAAATTGAAGAAGATACCAGAAGATGGCAAGCTCTCTCATCCTTATGTGTTGGTAGGATTAACATAGTGAAAATAGCCATCTTTCCAAAAGCAATCTACAGATTCAATGCAATCCCCATCAAAATACCAACTCAATTTTCCACGGACCTTCAAAGAACAATTCTAGATTTTATATGGAAAAACAAAGAAACTAGAATATCTAAAACAACTGTATACAATAGTAGAACTTCTGAAGGTATCTTCATACCTGACCTCAAGCTATACTACAGAGCAATAGTAATAAAAACTGCATGGTACTGGCATAGAAGCAGAATGGTGGGATCAATGGAATCAAATTGAAGACCTAGAAATAAACCCACATAACTATGCACACCTGACTTTTGATAAAGAACCCAAAACCATACAATAGAAAAAAGACAGCATCTTCAACAAATGGTGCTGGCCTAACAGGACGTCTACATACAGAAAACTGCAAACAGATTTAAATCTATTACCTTGCACAAAACTCAAGTCCAAGTGGATCAAAGATCTCGACATAAAAGGAGATACACTAAATCTGCTAGAGTAGAAAGTGGGGAAGAGCCTTGAACTCATTGGCACGTGAGACAACATTCTGAACAGAACTCCAATAGTTCAGGCTCTAAGATCTACAATTAATAAATGAGAACTCTCAGGGTCATTTTGATTTGCATCTCCCTGATGACTAAGGGCGTTGAGCATTTTTTTAAGTGTTTCACTGCCATTCTATATTCCTCTACAGAGAATTCTCTGTTTAGCTCTGTACTCCATTTTTTAATTGGATTACTTGATTTGTTGCTTTTTAACTTCTTTAGTTCTTTATATATTCTGGATATTAGCCCTCTGTCAGATATTGGGTTGGTGAAGATCCTTTCCCAGTCTGTAGGCTGTCATTTTGTTCTGACCACAGTGTCTTTTGCTTTACAGCAGCTTTTCAGTTTCATAAGGTCCCATTTATTGATTGTTGCTCTTAGAGCCTGTGCTGATGGTGTTCTGTTCAGGAAGTTGTCCCCTGTGCCAATGAGGAGACAAGGCTCTTCCCCACTTTTTCTTTTAAGCAATTTAGTGTGTCTGGTTTATATTGAGGTCTTTGATCCACTTGGACTTTAGTTTTGTGCAGGGTGATAAGTATGGATCTATTTGCATTTTTTCTAGCTGTAGACATCCAGTTGGACCAGCACCATTTGTTGAAGATGCTGTCTTTTTTCCATCATATGGTTCTAGCTTCTTTGTCAAAAATCAAGTATCCATAGGTGTGTGGGTTTATTTTTCAGTTCTATTCCATTGATCATCCTTTCTGTTTTTATGCCAATACCATGCAGTTTTTATTACTATTGCTCTGTAGTACAGCTTGAGATCAGGGATGGAGATACCTCCAGACAATCGGTTGTTGTTCAGGATCGTTTTGGAAATTCTGGGCTTTTTGTTTTTCCATATGAAATTGAGAATTTTTCTTTCAAGTTCTGTAAAGAATTGGGTTGGTATTTTGCACTGAATTGCACTGAATCTATAGATTGCTTTTGGTAGAATGGCCATTTTCACTATGTTAATCCTGCCGATCCATGAGCACGGGAGATTTTTCCATCTTCTGATATCTTCTTCAATTTCTTTATTCAGAGACTTGAAGATTTTTTCGAACAGGTCTTTCACTTTCTTGGTTAGAGTCACACCAAGGTACTTTATGTTGTTAGTGGCTATCGTGAAGGGTGTTGTTTCCCTAATTTCTTTCTCGGTCCTTTTATCTTTGGTATACAGGAAGGCTTCTGAGTTTTTTTTTTTTTGAGTTAATTTTGTATCCAGCCACTTTGCTGAAGGTTCACTTTGCACCCATCAGAATGGCTAAGATAAAAAACTGAAGTGACAATACATGCTGGAGAGGATATGGAGAAAGGGGAAACCTCCTCCATTGCTGGTGAGAATGTAAACTTGTACAACCATTCTAGAAATCAATCTGGCGCTTTCTCAAACAATTAGGAATAGTGTTACCTCAAGATCCAGCTATACCACTCCTAAGCATATATCCAAAATATGCTCAAGTACACAACAAGGACATTTGTTCAACCATGTTCGCAGCAGCTTCATGCATAATAGCCAGAACCTGGAAACAACCCAGATATCCCTCAGATGAGGAATGGATACAGAAATTGTGGTACATTTGTACAATGGAATACTACTCACCAATTAAAAACAAGAAAATAATGAAATTTGCAGATAAATGGTGGAAACTAGAAAAGATCATCTTGAGTGAGGTATCCCAGAAGCAGAAAGACACACACGGTATATACTCACTCATAAGTGGATACTAGACATATAATATAGGATAAACCTACAAAAATCTGTACACCTAAGGAAACTAAGCAAGAAGGAGAACCCTGAGTAAGAAGATCAATCCTCACTCAGAAAGACAAACAGGACGAAAATTGGAAAAAGGAGAAAACAGGGAACAGGACAGGAGACTACCACAGAGGGCCTCTGAAAGACTACCCAGCAGAGTATCAAAGCAGATGCTGACACTCCAAACTTTGGGCAGAGTTCAGGGAATCTAATGAAAGAAAGGGAGATAGTAAAACCTGGAGAGGGCAGGAGCTCCACAAGGAGAACAACAGTACCAAAATATCTGGGCCCAGGGGTCTTTTCTGAGACTGATACTCTAGCCAAGGACCGTTCATGGATATTACCTAGAACCCCTGCACAGAAGTAGTCCATGGCAGCTCAGTGTCCAAGTGGGTTTCCCTAGTAATGGGAACAGGAACTGTCTCTGACATAAACTCATGGGCTGGCTCTTTGACCACCTCCCCCTGAGGGGAGAGCAGCTATGTCAGGCCACAGAGGAGGACAATGCAGCCAGTCCTGATGAGACCTGATAAGCTAGGATCAAATGGAATGGAAAGAGGACCTCCCCTATCAGTAGACTTTTAGAGGGGCTTGGGAGGAAATGAGGAAAGAAGGGTAAAATTGTGAGGGAATGAAGAAGGGAGCTACAGCTGGGATGCAAATTAAATAAACTGTAATTAATATAAAAATAAATTTTAAAAGAAACTGTAATCATTACTAAAAAAAAAATAAATGGGAACTCTTGAAACTGAAAAGCTTCTGTAAAGCAAATAGGATGAAACAATAGCAGTCTACAGATTGGGAAAAGACCTTCACCAATCCTACATCTGACAAAGGACTAATATCCAGAGTAAATATAGAACTCAAGAAATTAAACACCAACAAACTAAATAATGCAATTTAAAAATGGGACACAGAGCTAAACAGAATTCTCAATAGAGAAATCTGGAATGACGGAGAAGCACTTTAAGAAATCCTCAGCATCCTTAGTCACCAAGGAAATGCAAATCAAAACAACTCTGAGATCAAATCTTATACCTGCCAGAATGGCTAAGATCAAAAACTCAAGTGACAACACATGCTGGCAAGGATCTGGAGAAAGGGGAACACTCCTTCATTGTTGGTGGGAGTGCAAACTTGTACAACCACTTTGGAAATCAATCTGGTGCTTTCTCAGAAAACTGAGAATATCCCTACCTCAAGACCCAACTATACCACTATACCACTCCTGGGCATATACCTGAAGGGTGCTCTACCATGCAACAAAGACATTTGCTCAACCATGTTCATAGCAGCTTTATTTGTAATAGCCAGAATCTGGAAAAAACCTAGATGTTCCCCAACTGTAAAACCAATGAAACTGTGGTATATTTACACAATGGATTACTACTCAGCCACTAAAAATATGGAATCATGAAATTTGCAGGCAAATGGATGGAACTAGAAAAGATCATCCTGAGTGAGACCCAGACCCAGAAAGACACACATGGTATGTACTATTTTGTAAGCAGATTTTAGTCATAAAGTACAGAGTAGACACACTACAATGCACAGACCCCAAGAAGATAAGTAACAAGGAGGTACCGAGGGAGGATGTGTAAATCTCACTCAGAAGGGGAGATTAGAATAGAGAGAATAGTGGTTGAAGAGTGGGAACAAGGTAGAAGAGAACACACACAGAGAAAAAAGGGTGGAGACCAGACATGCAGAGAGCAGGGGTGGGAGGGCAGAAGGCCTACAGAAAAAAGAAAAATGATGGATGGGGACATCTCTCTGACACACTGGAGACCTAAGTCGGAATAAACCTCTGGCAAGATATGGGGGGGGGGACCTTAGCTAACACTCCTAGAAGCAGTGACCATGGAGACTGAATAGGACACCCTCTATCTAGACAAGACTCCTAGTGAATGGAGGAGAGCCTGTCCCCTCTGGGCTCCTCTACTCCTCCCCATTCTTCCAAAAGACTCACTGCGCTCCGCCCAGTGTTTGGCTGTGAGTCTCAGCATCTGTTTTGATCTGCTGTTGGGTGGAGTCTCTCAGAGGACAGCTATGCTAGTCTCCTGTCTGCAAGCATAGCAGAGTATCGTTAATAGTGTCAGGACTTGGCTCTCTCCCATGGGATGGGTCTCAGGTTGCTCCAGGCATTGGTTGGACATTTTCTCAATCTCTGCTCTAGCTTTATCCCTGTACGTCTTGTAGGCTGGTAAATTCTGAGTCGAAGTTTTTGACATCCGATGTTTTCGATGTCACGCTTTGCTTCTTCTAACGTATCCTTTGTATCTCTAAGGTAACAGGTCACTATTGTGAGATTATTAAACAATTGTTTTTAATAGTTTTCAACATTTCCCCTTTGTACAGAAAATGTGAGTCACACACCATCGCTGCAGTATCAAGGTTTGGGTTCTCAGTGCTTACTGTTGCAGGTGAGTTTTGTACTTTTGTTTACACTTTGCTAATTAACATCACTTCCTTTTTCAGGTTGAAGAACACCTTTGGTATTCATTATCAGGCAGATCTAGTAACCACAAGCCTGCCAGCTGTTTTTTTTTTTTTTAATATGTATTTATTTTTGGCTTATGTGTATGGGTGTGTTGCCTGCGTGTATGCCTGTGCACTGCATACCTCCAGTATCCAGAGAGGCCAGAAGAGGGAGGGGTAGGAAACCCTGGAACTGGAGTCACAGTGGGTTGTTAGCATCACGCCTGTAACAACTGAGCCGCCTTTCCAGCCTCAAACTCATCAGCCTTTGCTTGCTAAAGTATGTTTTTCTCTGGGATATCTACTTTTTTCAAGACACAGAACTGATAAACTTCTAGGCTTAAAACTTGAAGTGGCGGATGAAATGATAACGGCCCAGGAAAGAGAGACTCCTGTCACCATCTGAAAAATACCTAAAACATTAGTAGTAGAAGCGTCACTATGTGACTAACATCCTTGTCAATGGCACTTATGTGGTACACTCACAAAAATATCTCTCTCTCTCTCTCTCTCTCTCTCTCTCTCTCTCTCACACAGCAGGTATAAAAGTCCCCATGTTTAGGCTTACTAAAGAAAAAAAAAAGGCCAATGTCTTCTACAACAAACTTATCGCTCCAATGAAGAGGATAAGAATGACAAAGCAGCATAGAGTGACATGAGGAACATCCTGTCCAGGGGTCACGATGCTGGTGTGTCTTTTCTAGCACCATGGACCACCCTCTCTTTCCTTGATCCTATAGTCACTCACAACCCTCCTGCAGCTCACTGCTAGAGTTTGTGGGATTCCCTCCTTAGCACTCACTGCTATAAAATAGTCCATAAAAGTTGTTTGTGAGGCTCACTAGGCTTAGGATTGAGGTACGCTGGTGTATTTTGAAATACACTATTGGTGGGAATGGAAAGGTTTAGTATTGGTTCCTACCTCAAACATTTAAAAAAAAAATGAGCTTATATCAGAGACTAGGGGCAGAGGGCAGTGAAGGGAATGAGATTAAGGGGGGAGGTCAGTTCTGAAGGACCTGTGAGAGCACAGCCACTGAAGATGGCACAGAAAATGGCTGGGGAAACTCAGAGAAGATGACCACTGATTCTCTCTGCTACCGGCACTTGTGACTTGACTTAATGTGCTAGTGTGACCATCAACTCTCAAGGTTTGATTCATAAAGTGAAAACTATCAATGCTCTCAAGAGAAGTTCAGCCGGTCATCCTCATTAAAACAATAAAAGTTATCAAGTTAATAGTAGCAAGTGTAAGTGTTGGTCTTATTTCCTCGGAGAAAGGGATGAGATGAGAGCGTAGCCAAGCTTTACAAATATGTGGCTTAGGTTGAGCCCAGAACAGTTCTATCTAATTATCCCTAAGCCTAGGCCTGGAAGCTTTTAGTCTCCATACAATTTAATCTTCTGCAAGCCCAGAGCTTGAAGGCTCCAGCTTCCAGCCTCCCTCTGCCAACCCAGGCCTATAATGTTTTTAGATTCTGAGACTTACTGCTGAATAAACTCATCCTTACCAGTTCTTTCTAAACTCTGGCTGGCTAGTTCAACTCTGCTTTTCCGACTCAAAACTCCTCTCCAAGCTGACTGAGTCTAACTGGCTTTTCTGGGTTTCTCACTGAATTGCCCTGCTGGGAAAAACTGCCTCTGAACTCTACAAATTGAACTTCACTGACTGCCTGGAACTGCACAAACTCAACTGAACTCAACTATGTTCAACTGAACTGCACCAAACTGAACTCCACTAAACTGGTCTTAAGGAACCTCTCTTTCTTGTCCTATGAGAGTTGGGTTTATCCCGTCTCTGACTCACTCTGTCAAATCTTTCTCTGATTCATCATTCTTTATGTCTCTCAGTTAGACATCCTTGTTTGGGATCAAAGAGCATGTCTGTATTTCAGCCAGAGGGATCAAAGGTGTGTACTAAGGGCATGTCTGTATTCCAGCTAGATCACACAGACCTATGCCTTTGGATGTGATCCCTTGCCAGAGTAGTCATGTTGCTGGGTTAAAATTCCTCCACAAGCAAGCAGAAAAAAGAGAATTATTCAGTAAGGCCACATTGGGAAGCAGAAGGCCCAGGACTCCCTAAGTCTGTCTTTGGAAGACTTGAAGTGAAGTTAAAATTTAAATAGAGTAGCAAGGATTTGCACATCTAAGCAGTTCTGGTCAAGGTATCATCCTGCCTACCCTGAACAGTTACTGTCAGGGCTTTAGCCCCTATCAGGTGGTCTGACATTGTTAGAACTCTGGAGAGGAGCCTTTCCTTCTAGTCCGTGACTCCTGTGGAAATTCCCACTTTTTTGATATTCACTGTTTCAACAGTCTGACTGTTGAGAGCATCTTCATTTTTGCCAGCCATGCCGATTACATCATTGTGTGTGTGTGTGTGTGTGTGTGTGTGTGTGTGTGTGTGTGTGTGT